>NW_023425388.1:46165687-46683187 GCF_014108415.1 Molossus molossus | reverse complement strand
CATTAAGAACTCATTGAAATTTAAGTTTTTTGGGGCTTCCTTATCTGATATCTAGTTTAATAAGTATTTTTTTTTTCTCTTTTAACTAATCCCATGTCCTTTAACTTTTTTATTTTAAAATATGCATTTTCTTATTACGTATAATTGCAAGGAAGCTATGCCTATGAACCTATTCGAAAATCTGGTCCAATCCTTTCTAAAACACAATCCAGTTCCCATACTTTTCTGAAGCCTACAAATGGTCTAGGTAGCCGCAGAAGTGATTGTTCCTACCAGTTTCTTTTCATCACTTCTGCAATTGACCAATTGACAACTGATTGATGGTTATCTTTTCACTTCAACAATGAAAGAAATTACCATCACTATAGCTATGTACAGTAAAGGCCTCCAGAGTAAATTACATGATTCTAAAATTCTCCTTAGCTCACTTAGTAAAACATCAACACAAAAAAGTTTCTTTTGCGCCTCCTTTCCTGTACCACAGATTTGGCCTTTTCTGTCAGCTGCAAAAAAAGAACTTGACAGCTTCTTTAAAAAGAGGAATATAAAAGAACTTGAATAAAGGATGGCACCGGGCCTGTCTCAAGCAAGTGGCCATTCTCTGCACTTGGAAAAAAATTAGGCATGTGAGCACAGATAAGCCCTACAAGAATACTCCAAAGACTATTCCCAGTGACCTTGAGATTCTCTTTCCTTTTCCTGAGCATGAGTGACAGCATAGATTCTGAACACAGATTTGCCAACTTATTTTCAGTAGGTGTTGCTTCTTATTGAAAACATCCTTAAAATTTTAAACTTCCTGACTGTACAGACTCCCCTGCTCTTTCTGAAAGTGCTCAAACAAGTGCTGCTGTGTAAGGGTCACATGCAGCCATTATGATCTGTTGAAGAACAAGGGCTTGAAATTCTCCCAGATCTAAAGTTACCAGAGAAGTGTATTTTATTCTCACATGAAAGCCCTGAATCTGGTCAAGAAAGGGTATTCAAACTTTTTTTCTCTCTCCCTGTGCAATTAAAGTCATTTTTTTTTTTTCTGGTGAAGTAAATATGCTGCTATGAGTGATTGAACTGATTACCTCTCTTATTCCCGCCCCCCTCGCCCTCCTTTTAAGACCACATTTTTAAAGTGGAAAAACACACCCAATAGGCAGGAAATATGATTTCTCACTATTTCCCTTGATTTCTTAGATTCATAAAATTTGTTCTACTGAATATCACGAGATAAACCATAGTTTTACTGTTTAGAATGACTTGGCACCGGTCAGAACCTGCCTCACTCTGTCAATAGTAGGAAGTTATATGGCAATACAGGAAAGTGGATTCCCTTCGTATTCACTGCATCTCCATCTAGGACTTGGGCTAGTTTTCTGATCATTCTGGCCTCAGTTATTTGACCAGATAATAAAATTTTATCAAATGTTGATTTTGTTGTTCTTCTTCTTCTCTCTCTCTCTCTCTTTTTTTTTTTGAGTTTAGCGTTTATTCCAATGTAGGATATCATACTTTTATAAGAATATCTTGACAAGTAATAACTGGGCTGCTTAAAAAACTCTGTCATATAAAAATAGGCATATTTCAGAACCCATGAAATGGTAAAGATCATCAATCTCTTTCAATTAAAAATAATTTAAATCATTTTTAAATTTTTAATTACAGTTGACTACATTATTATATTAGTTTTGGGTGTACATCCTAGTGACTAGAAATTACATAATTTACTAAGTGATCATCCTGATAAATCTCACATCCATCTGACACCATACATGGTCATTAGAATATTATTAACTATGTACCCTATGCTGTACTTTCCATCCCCATGACTGTTCTGTAACAAGCAATTTGTACTTCTTAATCCCATCACCTATTTCACCCACCCTCCTAACCTCCCCCCCACCATCCCCACCATCTGCAATTGTCCAAATGTTCTCTGTATCTATGTTTTTGTCCTGCTTGTTTGTTTATTATTTTGGTTTTTAGATTCAATTGTTGATGGATATATCTTTATGGCCATTTTATTCATATTTTTGATCATTTTTTTTCTTCTTCTTAAAGAAGACCCTTTAATATTCATATAATACTGACTTGGTAGTGATGAACTCCTTCAGCTTTTTCTTGTCTGGGAAGCTCTTTATTTGTCCTTTGATTCTAAATGATAGCTTTTCTGGGTAGAATAATGTTGGTTGTAGGTCCTTGCTTTTCATCACTTTGAATATTTCTTGCCAATTCCTTCAGGCCCACAAAGTTTCTAATGAGAAATCAGCAGACAGTCTAATATGAGCGTCTTTGTAAGAAACCAACTGCTTTTCTCTTGCTGCTTTTGTTTTATTAAAAAAAGTTTTTTTCTTTATTGATGTTTTAGAGAGAGAGGAAGGGAGAGGGAGAGATAGATAGAAACACTGATGAGAGAGAACATTGATTGGCTACCTCCTGCATGCCCTCCACTGGGGATTGGGCCCAAAACCTGGGCATGTACCCTCACTGGGAATTGAACCGGTGACCTCTTGGTGCATGGGTCAACACTCAACCACTGAGCCCCGCCAGCCAGGCTCTCTTGCCGCTTTTAAGATTCTCTTTGTCTTAGCCTTTTGCATTTTAATTATGATGCATCTTTGGGTTCATCTTGTTTGGGACTCTCTGTGCTTCTTAGATTTGTATTTCTATTTGCTTCACCAAGTTAGGGAAGTCTTTTGTCATTATTTTTTCAAATAGTTTTTCAATTTCTTGTTGTCTTCTTCCGGCACCCCCGTGATGCAAATGTTGGTACACTTGAAGTTGTCCCAACAATTCACCATCTTTAATGTCATGTGTATTATATTTTTCAGTGATATTATTGTTCAAATACCCCAGATGATATTCACAAAACATCATTTTAAAAATATCATTATAGTTGCTCTCCAAAGATGTACTAGCCCTAGAGCTACAACAGGTCACAAACGCACATTAATGAAATTGCTCTCAAGATGATTCAGTCTGCCATCTTTACCCACAACATCCCTGCTGGAATAACCTTCCTCCAACTCTGCTTTTACCATGTTATATATAGTACCTTGGTTTCAGAATGTATAATCCCTCTGTTTTTGCTTATTGCATAAAGTCCTTGGAACTTCCAAGTCCAGGGACCTTCCTTGCTTAGTTCCCGGGACTCTGCAATCTAGTTCTAAGGTAACAACTCTCTCATATTATTTCACTTATTTTTCTTCTTTTTTTTTTTAATCTTTATTGTTGAATGTAAAATGTATTACAGATGTTGCACATTTTCCCCCCATTGACCCCCTCCTCTCACTCCCGACCCCCTCCCGTCTTTTCCCACACTATTGTCTGTGTCCATTGGTTATGCATGTAAGTTCTTTGGTTTATTTCTCCCCACCCACCCTCCCAACCCTTTTCCCTTTGAGGTTTGTCAGTCTAGCAATGAATTTATACTTCTTAATCTCTTCACCTTTTTCACCCATTCCTCCAACCCCCCTCCCAACTGGCAACCAACAAAATGTTCTCTGTATCTATGAGAATGTTTCTGTTCTACCTGTTCATTGTGTTTGTAGATTCCATTGTTGATAGATATGTATTCATTGCCATTTTGTTTGTTCATATATTTTATGTTTTTCTTCAAAAAGACCCTTCATCATTTCATATAATAACAGTTTGGTGGTGATGAACTCCTTTAACTTTTTCTTGTCTGGGAAAGTCTTTATATGGCCATCGATTCTAAATGACAGCTTTGCAGGATAGAGTAATCTTGGTTGTAGGTCCTCGCTTTTCATCACTCTGAATATTTCTAGCCACTCCCTTCTGGCCTGCAAAGTTTCTTTTGAGAAATCAGCAGACAGCCTTATGGGAACTCCCTTGTAGGTAACTAGCTGCCTTTTTCTTGCTGCTTTTAAGATTCTCTCTTTGTCTTGAACCTTTTGCATTTTGATGATGATATGACTTGGTGTGGGACTCTTGGGGTTTATCTTGTTTGGGACTCTCTGTGCTTCCTGGACTTGTATATCTGTTTTCTTCACCAAGTTAGGAAAGTTTTCTGTCAATATTGTTTCAAACAGGTTTTCGATTTCTTGTTCTTGCTCTTCTCCTTCTGGCACCCCCAAGATGCGAATGTTGGCACGCTTGAAGTTGTCCCAGAGGCTCCTTACACTATCCTCATTTTGTTGGATTCTTTTTTCTTTTTGCTGTTCTGATTGGGCATTTTTTGCTTCCTTATATTCCAAATCGATGGTTTGCTCCTTGGATTTACGTACTCTATTATTGAAGCTGTGTAAATTATTCTTTATTTCAGTTCATGCCTCCTTCAATTCTAACTGTGCATCTATGATTTCTGACTGGTTCTTTTTTATGCTCTTGAGTACCTCACTAAGTTCACTGAGGTTCTCACTAAGTTCATTGGGTATCCTTATAAGCAGTATTTTGAACTCAGCATCTGTTAGGTTGCTTATCTCCATTTTGCTTAGTTCTTTTCCTAGGGTCTTGTTCTGTTCTTTCATTTGGGACCTGTTTCTTTGTCTCCTCATTTTGGCTGCCTCCCTGGGTTTGTTTCAGTGTATTACTTATTGAGAGGTATGGGCTAGCTGAGACCAGATGCTGCTCGTTTGAAAGAATTTAGGAAAAACCTGAAGCAGGATCCAAGACAGGCCAATCCTATGGTTAAGCAAGTGGCAACAGCTTGGGTGGGCCTGAAAGTTGGGTGGGGCGGGGCTTTAGGGAGTCACCAGGGTGGGGCTACCAGTGTGAGCGAGGTTGCTGGAGTCCCAGGTATGGCTTCTGTCTGCCGCCCCAGGGAGGGGCTCACCAAAGGAACAAAGGCCTCTGACAGCACGTTTGTCCCGGAGAAAGCCCCCTCTCCAGCCCTCGCTCCAGTGCCAAACAGCTCAGTTCTTCCCTGTATGTCTCTGGTGCCCCTTGAGCTGCCTCCCCTCCAAGCTTAGAGGGAGAGAGTCTGATAAGTCCATGCACGGGCCCTTTAAGGAGCTGCCTGGGTCTCCAGCCGCTTCAGCTTCCCTGAGCCTCAGTTCCTGCTGGTTTTTCCAGCCAGAAGTTATGGGGACTTCTCTTCCTGGCACTGGAACCCTGAGCGGGGCACCTGGTGTGGGACGGGGACCCCTCAGTCCTCAGGGAGGACCTTCCCAGCTGAGGTGTCCTCCTGATTTTTATCCGCCACACTTGGGTGTGGGACCAGCCTGTCACGCCGCCGCTGCACCTCCTACCAGGCTGGATGTGGCTGCTGCTTTAATTCCGTAGTTGTAGGACTTCCATTCAGCTTGATTTCAGGCGGTTTTGAATGATGGTTGTTCTGTAGTTGTAACTTTGATGTGGTTGTGGGAGGATGCGATACCACGTTTACCTACGCCGCCATCTTAACCTGAAGTCTCTTATTTCACTTATTTTCTATCAACAAGATTACTATTTATGAATATTATATTTTACTATTACATATGTGCCTAGATGCAGGCCAAGCTGTTTTATCTTTTACTATCATCTTCTGTGTTCATCCAAATAAACCTTTGTCCACTTATGAATCTTTGCCTGTAGTAGCAGCTCATGTATACCTCTCTATTCCCCAATGTCTTTTTCATTCATTATTGACTATGATGCACATTTAGTCTATTTTGAACATCATTCTCTTTACTAAGATTTCCTTGTCAATTCAGATAAAATGAATCTCTTCTTCCACTATGTTCCTTAGCTCTTAGTATATATCTTTATTATAACACACATTATCTTGGATTATATGTGCATATTATTTTCCCCAGGTATAATTTATTTATTTATTTAAATTATTATTATTATTTTTTAACCCTTAAAATTTCTTTCAGCTGTATTTTCTTGTATTTTAAATATTAACTTTATAGCATCAGATGCTAGGATGTATTATTTACAGTGTTGTATAATGTGTGCTCCACTAGAAAACAGTTACTATACAGAAATGCTACTGTTATTAGGCTAATTCATAATACTTATATCATAGATTCCTATATATGTTCCTTTATTTTTTAAAGGTTTAGCTCAAGATACTCTTTTTTTAAAATTAATTAATTAATTAATTTTTGTTACAGATGTTTCTCCTTCCCCCCTCCCCAGTTTCCCCCTCCCCCCCCCGCCCTGTCCCCAGCTTTGTTGTCCATGTCCATTGTTCATGTATACATGCATATAAGTTCTGTGGTTTATCTCTCCCCCACCATCCCCTCTTCTGGGGATTGTCAGTCTATACCCTACTTCTATGTCTCTGGGTCTATTTTGTTCATCAGTTTGTTTAGTTCATTATATTCCACAAATAAATGAGATCATGTGATATTTGTCTTTCTCTGCCTAGCTTGTTTTGCATAGCATAATGCTCTCCAGTTCCCTCCACATCACCTCAAAGGATAAGAGATCTTTCTTTCTTACAGATGCATAGTATTCCATTGTGTATATGTACCACAGCTTTTTAATCCACTCATCTACTAATGGACATGGGCTGTTTCCAGATCTTAGCTATTGTAAATAGTGCTGCTATGAACATAGGGGTACATATATTCTTTCTGATTGTTGTTTCAGGCTTCTTAGAGTATATTCCTAGAAGTGGGATCACTGGGTCAAATGACAGTTCAATTTTTAATTTTTTGAGATAACACCATATTGTTTTCCATAGTGGCTGCACCAGTCTGCATTCCCACCAGCAGTGCACTAGAGTCCCTTTTTCTCCACACCCTCGCCAACACTTGTTTGGTGATTTGTTGATGGTGGTCATTCTGACAGGTGTGAGGTGATACCTCATTGTTGTTTTAACTTGCATCTCTCTGATGATTAGTGATGTTGAGCATTTTTTCATATGTCTCATAGCCATTTGTATGTCCTGTTTGGAGAGGTGTCTATTTAGGTCGTCTGCCCATTTTTTAATTGGGTTCTTTGTCTTCCTTTTGTTGAGTTGTATGAGTACTCTATATATTTTGGAAATTAACCCCTTATCTGATATATCATTGGCAATTATGCTCTCCCAGATAGTGGGTTTCCTTTCCATTTTGATAGTTGTTTCTTTTTTTCTTTTTTTCTTTTTTTTATCCTCACCTGAGGACATTTTTCCATTTTTTGTTCAGATGGAGCTGGAGGGAGAGAGAGGGAGAGAGAGAGAGAGAGAAACATCGATGTGAAGGGACACATCGAGTGGCTGCCACCCGCATGACCAACCAGGGCCGGGGACAAACTGCAACCGAGGTACGTGCCCTTAGCAGGAACCGAACCCGGGTCTCTCTGTACCGCAGGCCGACGCTCTAACCGCTGAGCCAAACAGGCCAGGGCGATAGTTGTTTCTTTTGCTGTGTAGAAGCTATTTAGTTTGATATAGTCCCATGTGATTTTCTCCTTTGTTTCTGTTCCCTTAGGTGATGTATCAGTAAAAATTCTGCTGTGTATGATGTCTGAAATTTTTTTGCCTATGTTTTCTTCTTTATTCTTGTGTATGGTATAACTTGGTGGTCTAGCTTTATTTTTTTTGCATGTAGCTGTCCAATTTTCCCAACACCATTTTTAAGAGGTTTTCTTGACTCCACTGTATGCTCTTGTCACATTTGTCAAATATTAATTGAGCATATTGTTTTGGGTCAATTTCTGGGTTCTCTATTCTGTTTCATTGATCTATCTGCCTGTTCTTGTGCCAGTTGGTACTGTTTGATTACAGTGGCTTTGTAGTATACCCTGATACCTGGTATTGTGATCCCTCCTACTTTTTTTTTTTTCAAGATTGCTGTGACTATTCAGGGTCTTGTTTGGTTCCATATAAACTTTTGGAGTGTTTGCTCTGTGAAATATGTCATTGGTATTTTGATGGGGATTGCAATGAATTTATAGATTGCTTTGGGTAGTATGGACATTTTAATGATGTTAATTCTTCCCAATTCATGAACATGGTATATGCTTCCACTTTTTAAATATCTTCCTCTGTTTCTTTTTTCAATGACTTGTAGTTTTCTGTGAAAAGGTCCTTTACTTCTTTGGTTAAGTTTATTCCTAGGTAAATTAATTTTTTTGCTGCAATGGTAAATGGGATTGTTTTTTTAGTTTCTCTTTCTCTGAGATCATTGTTGGTGTATAAGAATGTTGTCAATTACTTAACATTAATTTTGTATCCTGCTACTCTGCCAAATTTATTTATTAAGTCCAGTAGTTTTTTGATGGTGTCTTTAGGATTTTCTATGTACAATATCATGTCATCTGCAAATAATTACAGTTTCACTTTCTTTTTTCCAATTTGGATCCCTTTTATTTTTTCTTCATGTCTAATTGCTGTGGCTAAGACTTCCAGTACTATGTTAAATAAGAGTGGTGAAAGTAGGCATCCCTATCTTGTTCCCGTTCTTAAGGGAAATGCTTTAAGTTTTTGCCCACTGAGTATGATGTTGACTGTAGGTTTTTCAAATATGGCCTTTATTATGTTGAGAAATGATGCCTCTATTCCCACATTGCTGAGCATTTTTATCAGAAATGGATGCTGGAGCTTGTCAAATGCTTTTTCAGTGTCTATTGACATGATCATTTAGTTTTTATCTTTCATTTTGTTTATGTGATATATCACATTTATTGATTTGTGAATATTGTATCATCCTTGCATTCCTGGGATGAATCCCACTTGGTCATGGTGAATAATTTTTTTGATGTATTGCTGGATCCGATTTGCTAGTATTTTGTTCGGGATTTTGGCATCTGTGGTCATCTGTGATATTAGCCTGTAGTTTTCTTTCTTTGTAGTGTCTTTATTCGGTTTTGGAATTAGGGTTATGCTGGCCTCATAAAATGTGTTTGGAAGTCTCCTGTCTTCTTGGATTTTTTGGAATAGCTAGAGGAGAATGGGTATTAGATCTTCTTTGAATGTTTGAAGACATCCGGGCCTGGGCTTTTGTTTGCTGGGAGTTTCTTAATTACATCTTAATTTCCTGTGTTGTTGTGTTGTTACTGGTCTGTTCAAGTTTTCTATCTCTTCCTGTTTCTGTTTTGGGAGACTATGTGTTTCTATAAATGTTTATTTCTGCTCTGACCTTTACTATTTCTTTCCTTCTACTTGCTCTGGATTCTTCTTTTTGTTTACTTTCTAGTTCTTTAAGTTGTAGGGTTAGAAAGTCAATTAGAATTTTTTTTTTTTTCTTGAGGTAGGCCTGTAGTGCTATGAACTTCCCTCTCAGGACTGCTTTCACTGTGTCCCATAGATTTTGTATTGTTGTTTGTTCATTTCATTTTTATTGGTTTTCAGGAAGTTTTAAATTTCTTCCTTGATCTTGTTGGTAACCCACTTGTTATTTAGTAACATGCTATTTAGCCTCCAAGTGTTTGAATGTTTTTGTTGTAATTGAGTTCTAGTTGCATGCCATTATGATCTGAGAAGATGCTGATTTCAATCTTCTTGAATTTGTAGAGACTTACTTTGTGTCCTAACATGTGGTCTATCTTTGAGAATTTCCCCATGTGCACTTGAGAAGAATGTATATTCTGCAGCTTTGGGGTGAAATATTGTGTAAATATCAAGTAAGTCCAACTCATCTAGTTTGTCTTTTAAGGACTCTATGTCCTTGTTGATTTTTTGTCTAGAAGATCTATCCAGAGATGTCAGTGGGGTGTTAAAGTCACCCATTATGATCGTATTGCTATTGATTTCCCCTTTGAAGTCCTTCAGAAGTTTTTAAATATATTTTGGTCCTCCCGTATTTGGTGCATATATGTTTACTTGGGTTATATCCTCTTGCTGGATTGATCCTTTTAATATTATGTAGTGATCTTCTTTGTCTCTTATCATGGCCCTCATTTTGAAGTCTATCTTGTCAGATATGAGTACTGCTACCCCAGCTTTTTTTCCATTTCCATTTGCTTGGAAAATTTTTTTTTATCCCTTCACTTTCATCCTGTGTGAGTCTTTTGTTGTGAGGTGGGTCTCTTGTAGACAGCATATATATGAGTGGTGTTTTCTTATCCAATCAGCTACCCTATGTGTTTTGATTGGAGCATTTAAGCCATTTACATTTAAGGTTATTATTGATAGTTTTTAGTTGCCATTTTTATTTTATGCCTG
Source organism: Molossus molossus (assembly GCF_014108415.1). Taxonomy (NCBI): domain Eukaryota; kingdom Metazoa; phylum Chordata; class Mammalia; order Chiroptera; family Molossidae; genus Molossus; species Molossus molossus. Next base: position 46,673,157 of record NW_023425388.1, on the reverse strand, counting down.
TGTTACTTTCTCCCTCTCTCTGTTTCTTCTTCTTCTTACAATAGTCCCGTCAGCATTTCTTGTAGTGCTGGTATGGTGGTAGTATATTTCTTTAGCCTTTTTTTTTTTTTTTAAATCTGCAAAGCTCTTTATTTCTTCTTCAGTTTTAAATGATAGCCTTGCTGGATAGAGTAGTCTCGATTCAGACTCTTGCCTTACATTACTTTGTACAATCTATGCCACTCCCTTCTGGCCTGCAGCATTTCTATTGAGAAATCAACTGACAATCTAATGGGAGCTCCTTTGTAGGTAATTTTCTGTCTCTCTCTTGCTTCCTTTAAGCTTCTTTCTTTGTCTTTAGTGTTTGCCATTTTTATTATGCTGTGTCTAGCTGTGGGTCTTTTGGGGTTCATCTTGCTTGGGACTCTCTGTGTTTCCTAGACTTGTGTGACTTTTTCCTTCACCAGTTTAGGTAAGTTTTCTGTCATTATTTCTTCAAACAGGTTCTCTATTCCTTTCTCTGATTCTTCTCCTTCTGTTACCCCTATAATGCGAATGTTGTTACGTTTTGTATTGTCCCATAGCTCCCTTAAACTCTCCTGCTTTTTAATTTTTTTCTCATTTGCTGTTCTATTTGGGTTTTTTTTTTTTTTTTCTTTTCTACCTTGTCTTCTAAGTTGCTGATTCAGTCTTCAGTTTCTTCTAATCCACTACTGAAAAACCCTTCTAAGGCATTTTTCAAAACAGCAATGTCATTCTTTATTTCCTCTTGATTTTTATGCATAGCTTCTACCTCTTTTTTAAAACCGAAGTAGTTCCCAGTGAGCTCTTCATCATTCTCATTAAGTTGCTTGTAGTTCTCACCAAATTGTTTGAGCACCCTTAAAATAATTGCTTTGAATTCTTTATCTGACAAGTTGTTTTCTTCCATTTCCTGTAGTTCCTTTTCTGGTGACTTCTCTTTTTGTTTCCTTTGGGTGTTGTTTCTTTGTCTCCCCTTTTTAGCCATCTGATAACTGTAGATCTGGTGAGGGATGTTGGGATGTATAGGCAGCTCACTGTAAATCAAATAAAGCCACTCTGCCTCCCAGACTGTTCTGTTGCATGTTGCCTCTTGCCTGCTGTGGGTCCTGGAGGATTGAGTAATGGTGTGTCCTGGCAGGTGCTGCTGCCAGATTGCGTGGGCCCCTCTGAGGCTGTGTTCCCTGCTGGTCGCTGGTGCCACCTGCAGCTGTATTGCTCAGGCCCTGCTGGAGCCACACTCCCTGCCAGCACTGTGGGCAGTTGGGTCGCACAGGCCCCACTGGAGCCCCAGCTCCCTGCCAATCCCATGGGAAGCTGAATCACCCAGGCCCCTCTGGAGTCCTGGCTCCCCACTGATTTTGTGGGCAGCTGGGTCACACTGGTCCCTCTGGAGCCCTGGCTCCCCACTGCTCTGTGGGCCACTGGGTAGCACAGGCCCTGATAGAGTCCCAGGTCTCGTGGCTAGTGGCTGGGGAGCACTGCTGCCCAGTGGGGCTCAGCTCCTGCTCAGACTTTGCTGAAGTTTGTGGGGATGGGTCTCAGCTGCTGATCTGTGCTTCTGTTGCCTGGGGATGGATGTCTGCTCTTGACTCTGATTGGCTGCTACTGTGGGGGATGGTGCTGGGCTCCTGGCCATTTGCTGCTTCCACTGGAGGCACCTTGACAGCTCCGCTACTGTGCACTGGTCTGTGTTGACACAGGGGGTTCTCTGGTCCGATGGTGCCAGGTGCACTGGTGGGCTCAGGTTGCTGGGCCCTAGCTACTCCCACTGCCTCTTCCCAGGGAAGACCGGGATCTTCCAAAATGGTGGGACCTCCCCACAGCACAGGGAGAAGCGCCCGAAGAGCCGCTTACCACAGTAGCTGGCTGCTCCACATCCACAGCACAGGAATCTTTTGATTTGTGTCTTTGTTCTGCATGAGTTTGTTCTTCCACCTTCACATCTGCTCACTGTCTCTCTCACACTCGCTCACTCTCTCATGCACTGACCCTCCCTCCAGTCCTGCCCGCTGCCATCTTCTGTCAAAAACTTCTACCATCCTCAAGATAGAATTTAAACACCATGAGGAAAGGAACTATATTGTAGGTGTGTGTGTGTATGTATATGTATACATATGTATATGTATACACACACATACACACACACACACACATATATATAATACACACACACACACACACACACATATTTTTTTCCTCGCCCGAGGACATTTTTGCATTTATCTTCAGATAGAGCAGGAGGGAGAGAGGGAGGAAGAGAAGGAGAGAGACGTTGATGCGAGAAAGACACATCAAATGATTACCATCCACACAACCCCAACTGGGGCAGGGACAAACTGCAACCCAAGTACATGCCCTTAGTGGAAACCGAACACGGGTCCACGGGTTGACGCTCTAACCACTGAGCATAACTGGTCAGGGCTGTAGGTATATTTTTATGTCCAGTTTTTGGCAGATAGATGCTTAATAAATGTGTATTCAATAAAGACAGAGTCCTTTCTCCTAAGGAACTCTCAGTTCAGAGTAGAGTTTATATTAGTTGTGAGATTAAGGTGGTGGCTAAAGAGCTAAGTAAAAAGAATTGGCAATTGGAAAGATCAGCTGTACCTTTAAAAGCACATTGAATTTTTAAAGTGTTTAAATATTTGTGTAATGAAGACCATAGTATCAAAGCCAATTTGCTTGGAACATGGAAATTTCCCATAGAAACATAGTTACATTTTTAGAACAGTTCACAAATTGCCTATTTGGTCTATAACCTAACCCAGCTGTGGTAACACAGCCATTTACTGAATATTTGCTAGTCTGAAGTACTATAATAAGTGCTTCACATAAACTTAGTTCTTAGGATTAGCTTATGAAGAATTATCATTGCCATTTTACAGACAGAAAACTTGGACTTAGAGAGGTTAACTGAATCTCACAATGTTCCTTGTCAGTAAACCTCAGAGCTATTATTGGAACCCAGTTCTGTCTGCCTGTATGCTTTATAATGCTCAAAACTGACTCTCCTGATGCAAATAGCACTGTTTTTCAGTTGATAATCCTGAAGAGTCTGTATATGATAAATATGATGGAGGAAAAGGAAAAAGGAAGAGAGTTTTCTATTTCTTTTTTCATCTTACAACCAGCCTAGAATAACATCGTCCAACGTTTACGCTTCGTGGCATCACTCCCATGCTTTAACAATTTGGTCATCAAATTCAAAGCCAGCCCTAACCTTTCTCTTGAGTTACGGATCTGTATTTAACTGTCCACTAAACATCTACTACTTCAGCTTTGCTATGTTTAAAGTAAAATTCTTGATCTGCTTCTCTGTGAACCAATGTAAGCATGCTCCTCTCTTCATCATGCTGTCTGTCTGCACCAACTTCACCATCACTTACGGTGGCATCCAAAGCCAGGAGCCATCAATGATCTCTTCTCATTCATCAAGTCTGATGATGAATAATTGTCTAATTTTTATTAATTTTATTTCTCAAATATTGCATCTTTCTAATTCATATTCTGAAATTTAACTCTCAGTTGTCTCTCACAATAACCTTCTAGCCCATCTCTTGGCTCCATTTCATGACCAGAGCTGCTGTTCTACATGTAGATCCATGTCTGTCACCTTTAATGAATATCCATTTTCTATAGCTATGGTTTTCATATTGTGTTCTAGGACTCACGGTTCTCAGTAGTGGTTTTAAGAACTCCCAAATCAAATTATAAGTGTGATAATGAAAGTTCATTTATATCATTGATTAAAGTCTGTTACCAAATCATGCATGATAGTGGAGAAAAGAGTACTAACACTCATAGTCTGTTAGAGAAAGACGGTTGATACCATTGTCTTATAATACATGCAGAGAAAAGTCCAAAAATATGCATTCATGATGCTTGCAGAATAAATGTGAAGGCTGATATTGCAAAAGTACTTCCCAAACAAAATGGGCCAAACTATAAATATTGCCAGGTCCTCTATTTTGCATGTCTTTGCATACAATAAGAGATATGTATTATGAATAAAATATATAACATACATAACAGGAGAAAATGCTTAGATCAGTATTGACACATCAAATCAGGTGGGAAGAATGTGAAAAGATGTTTTTGTACTGCTTGTATGAAACCAATAGTAGGGAAAATAGCAGGAGTAGAGAGTTTTTTTATAAAAGGTATTACTGAAAATATGTTTGAGGAATCATTTAATTTGCATAGACAAGCATTAGCCCTTAAGAAAATGCTGTCTTATTTTCAAAACGTTTTGGGTTTATTTTATGCAGATTACCATTGTATTAAAGCATAGTCTTTAAATAAGAGACTGTTCAGAGTTATTTATTTATTTTTTGGGGTATGTGCCCCTAGCAGGAACTGAACCTGGCACTCTCTGGTCCACAGGCCAACGCTCCAACCGCTGAGCCAAACCGGCCAGGGCTCAGAGTTATTTTTTATGTAGTTAGTTTTAAAAAACATTTATTAACTGTCTCCTATATATACTGGATAATATAGTCTGAATTTCATAATTCACTTTTTGTAACTGTGATTTTCAGGCCCTCACCCAACAAGGTGTTGACATGAATATTCCAAATGAACAATAATCTGCACTTAGCTAAATCTTTCTCAACTGTACAATAATTGTGCCAGCTTTCATATCTTTCTCATAGTTTTTCATCACCTGATGAAAAATTTGGTAATGTTTACGATGACAGGTGAAGTACTATTGATGAAATAGAAACACATAGTTGATGTACATAAAACAAAATAAGTGGAAATCTTTAAACAGTTAAATTTTTGGCCCTAATATATCATTCTCAATATCTATTACAACACTCCCCCCCCCCACCTCATCTTATAGTTTTTCTTGTACTTTAAAAAGCTATGTACTTCTACATACTTCTACATGCTTAAGGTCATACCTATGTGACCATGCTCAGGCTGTGGCTGTGTGTGTGTGTGTGAGTGAGTGTGTATGTGTGTGTGTGTGTGTGTGGATGCGCACATGCGTTTTTTCAAGAAAAGTGATTAAAAGTCTGAGTTCTGGAAGTAGAACTAGTTTGAATAACCATTCTGCCACTTACTAACTTTATAGCTCCAAGATTGAACTCTTGATGACTTAGCTCCCTCATGCATAGAAGAGATAATAATAGTAGCCACCTCTTTCCGTTGTTAGGGGAAATAAATGAGATAATGTATAAAATAGTCAGGCATACAACAAACTCTAAATTTTAATTAATTATTGTTGTTGCCATTGTTTTGTTGTTATTCTTTACTCCTGTTCAGGAACCAGCTCACAGAATCATTCCCCTCCTTACCGGGGCCTAGCCAGGGATGGAATTTGGATTGGGCCTTGAAGACAGGATTCAGGTTGCAGGACCTAACACATGCGCCACTGAGGGAGGGAGAGCAGATGGGGTAGGAAACAGGTTCTGCCACATGCATTCTGTATGGCTTTAGGCAGGTCACTTAATCCCTTTAAATCTGACTTCATTATCTGTAAAATGAGGTTAATAATAACAAATTTTGGCCTGGTTGTTTTCAGAAAAACAAATAAGGTGGCTTCGGGGTTAGTAAAAGCACCACTTTACTCTTCTACTGCCAACCAGACAGACCATCTCTGTCTTCTGCCTTCCTCCATCTGCTGGAACCCTAGCTGAGGCCCCTTAGGCCATGCTCCTGTTTCATCTCCATACAAAGTGCAGGGGACTCACTGTAAGGGATCTGCTTCCTTCTCAGCAGTGTGAACACCTCTACTGGAAACAAACTCTGTGTCTTGGTGGAAAGGAAAAGAAACTGGCAACATCATCAGCATCATTATTTTGAAGATTCCATTTAAAAGGTCCTTTAGCCGGCCAGTGTGTGTGGCTTGATGGGTTGCAGCATCGTCCTGTAAGCTGAAAGGATGCAGGTTCGATTCCCTGTTAGGGACCATACCTAGGTTTGGGTTCTGTCACATGAAGCAATGGATCTCACATTGATGTTTCTCTCTCTCCCTTCCCCTTTCTCTAAAATCAATGAAAAAATATCCTTGGGTGAGGATTAAAAAAAAAAGTCCTGTAGACTCCCTGAAAAAGATATCTTCTTTTCACTCACCTTATTGTTTTAATTATTTTCTCCCTTGAGCAAGCATATTAGATGAAATAAGTTGGATTCAAGCTTTTTCAATGTCTTGATTAAGACTTTATGTTCAGTAGCCAGTGGTGTGTAATTTTGGAAGTATGATGCCAATTTTAATTAATTTTCATAGGTTTGCTAATTAAAACAATTAAGAGGTGGGGCTAACCCATTGGAAAAATAACTGGAGGAATTTCTTGAACATTATTATCCTTTAGGTTTCGCACAAGTACAAAATGGTGTAAATTTGTTGTAAAAACAGCTAGAGACCCGAAATAAGTAATTATAAAATCAAGCCAAAGTTGTGTCTGCATTTATCTTTTTTAAATTAGGAGACACAATCCTCCTTGAGTTTCTGGAAGCTGTTTCTGACTGTCTCCATGTTCACAGCAGTAGTAATAATGAGACACAACACCAAACTGTTTTTTAAATAACAGCATGATATGTAAACTTTAAACTTTGGAGAGATAAATGTCAACAAAACAAAAGTACTGAGAAAAAAATGAAGAAACAAGCATGGAGAAAGCCCAAGAAAATGTCACAAGAAATATCTAATATGAATTAATCACTCTACTGCCAGCAGGAGGCACTGCTTGAAATAAATGGGTTCCCAACTTTTTTGAAGTCACAGACCATTAAAGTTAAAACATATTTCCTAGAGGCCAGGCCGGTATAGCTCAGTGGATTGAGCATCATCCCATGGACTGAGAGGTCCCGGTTTGATTCCCAGTCAGGGCACACGCCCAGGTTGTGGGCTCAATCCCCAGTAGGGGCGTAAGGAGGCAGCTGATCGATGTTTCTCTCTCATTTCGATGTTTCTGTCTCTCTCTTCCATCCTCATTGTCTAAAAAAAAATCAATAAAAACATTAAAAAAAATATTTCCTAGAAACTTAACATAGGACATAAGCCTTGATAGTGTTAGAATATGATAGAAAGAATATAAAGGAAAAAGGAACAAGATGCAGAAATACTCAACAGTTTAGCACAATGGTTAAATGCAAGAACTTGGGCCACACTGCCTTTCAGCCACCATATTAAAACAGGAATAATAGTACCTGTACCAAAGGGTCGCCGTAAGGATTAAATGAGTTAATATATGTAAATCACTTTGAACAATGCTCTATCCAAAATAAAGGTTAATTATGTTTATAATTATCCTCACATTTAAAATATGAAAAAACTAGTAATTTCCCCAAGATACTCCAAAGTAATCTTCACTGTTGTAGTTTGCCCAAATGATGCTATACAACCTTATAGAGGTCCAGGATCGCTTTTGGGGAACAATGATTTAAAACCTCAGTATATTTATGAGGAGTCTTAAAAATGTTGATACCCTTTGATTTCATAATTTTACCTTGAGAAATGCAGCTTAAGGAAATGATTAAAATGCAAACAATTATCTACAAAGTTTTTCACTATAGCATTACTTATAAATCAAATTTTATAAATCTAAATGTCAGAGATAGGAGAATAAATAAGAAATTATTTAAGCAGATGATGGCATAGTTACATGGTGGAATATATACAAGCATTAAAAATGGCTTCTGGCTATCCTTCATAATGAATGCATGTTAATTATATGCAAAAATGCTGATGGTACAGTGGTAAATGAACTCAGCAATATATATAATTGCATTTATAGTACAATCTTGACTCTTGAAAAATATGTCTAGAACATACCTTTAAAAATGTACTAATAAGTTAACATTATTTCGAAGGGTTAGAACAGGAGTTGTCAAACTTCCTCTGTAGAGGGCCACCCAGTGAACATTTTAAGTTTTGCAGGTCATCTAGTTTCTGTTAGAACTACTCAGCTCTGCTGCTGTGTTGTGAAAAGCAGCCACGGATGACAGTACACAATGCGTGGGGCTGTTATTCCAATAAAACTTGGTGGACAAAAAGCAGGCGGTTGGCCTGCTGGCCATAATTTGCCAAACTCTGGGTTCGATTTACAGATGTATTTACTTCCTTTTTTATATTTTTCTGTATTTTCTAAATTTTCTACAGTGAGAAAAGCATAAATTTCTTTCATAATCAAAAAATTAATAAGTTTTCAAAAAGTAAAAAACGGTTTGTCATAAAGAATAAAAGACACTGTAGGTAGAAAATGGCTATAGTAGATAGACTTCTCTAATTTAAATATATCAGGTCACATAAAAAAAATGACATGATCTAAAATAAAATCCTCCAGTGGTTACATATCACATTTAGAATAAAGTCCAAAATATTTCACCTTGCCTGCAAGGCCTAAAAGATCAGCCTCTGGCTATATCTCAGGACTCATCTCCTCCCAGTCTCTCCCTTGATCATTTGTCGCAGCCACGCTCGCATTGGCACGGGGCACCGGGACTGAGTGTTGGTGAGGACTTGCATAAACAGAGAGTAGTACCATTAGCTTCCTCATCTTCTCATAAAAGGGTTCTGCCTACCATCCAAGGGTCTTGACAATGACTAAAAAAAATTACTCAGTCCTCTAAATTCTTTTTGAAAAATCTAAGTATTTGGTTTGTTTACATAATACACCTGGTATTTGATTCAGCCTTCTGTATTTTTCATGCAGATATTTATATTTTAAAAATATAGCCTATGGCAACAGGAAACAAATCCAGACTATTACAGTAAGAAGATTCTTTTTTTTTTTATCCTACCCGAGGACATTTTTCGTTATTTTGTTCAGATAGAGTGGGAGGGGGAGAGAGAGAGAGAGAGAGAGAGAAACATCAATGTGAAAGGGACACATCAAGTGGTTGCCACCCACACGACCCAACCAGGGCCAGGGCCAAACTGCAACCAAGGAACGTGCCCTTAGCAGGAACCGAACCTGGGTCTCTCTGGACCACAGGCCAATGCTCTGACCGCTGAACCAAACCGGCCAGGGCAGTAAGAAGATTCTTCATAGAGCAACAGCCAAAACAAGTTCAAGGAACCAACAAAAACACCAAATAGCCTCAGATTTAAAATTTGAATCTAGAAAAGCTAAAAGTTTATAAACAGCAGTAGATCACCCCCCTTTATATATCTTATTCAATGTTATCTACTCTTGTTCCTATGAATATCAATATACAATGTATTATCACTATAGTTATTAAACTTTTATTCTTACCAAAAAAGAAATGTCTGTTTTAATTAGTTTCTTTTATTATGAGACAGTGTAAGCACATTTTTATATGTTAAAGAGCCATTTTTGTTTCCTAGTCTGTGACCTGTATTCATAACCTTTGTTTTTCTAGTTTAGTTAGCTTTTATTTTAGTATGTTTTAGGGACTTTTAAAAAATCTTTATTGTTGAAAGTATTATAGATGTCCCCTCTTTCCCCTCTTGACCCTCCCCACCCCAATCCCATGCACCGCATAGGCCTTCATGAGACTTTTCGTGTGTTATGGAAGTTAGCTTTTGTCTGTCATATGTGCTGCAAATAACTTTAATTTTGCCTTTTGATTTTATTTATTATTTACTTGCCCATTTTGTTATGCAAAAATTTAAACATTTGTAGTGGTCAAATTGATACATCATCATCAAAGTCTTCTGAAATTTATGTCATGCTTTGAAAGACCTCTCCTACTCCAAGACTGTAAAACAAAATTATTTGTTTTGCTCCATTGGGGATTTATTTCAGAGTGACAAGGGAAAAGTGCATACTACATCCCTCTGCTAATTTAGTCAGCAAGACTCTGCTTTCAGAATGTCACAACCTGGTTTCTTTAGGTCATCAGGTAATTACCCTCAAATATTGTGAAACCATCCAACAAAATAACTCATATCAAACAATGTTAACATGTGCCAACACATTTTCGGTTAGTCACTTAGATCAGTATTTTCTTAACTTCAGTTCTATAATTTTTAAAAAAATATGTTTTTATTGACTTTAGAGAGAAAGGAAGGGAGAGAGAGATAGAAACATCGATGTGAGAAAAATCAATAGGCTGCTTCCTGCATACCCCCTACTGGGGATCAAGCCAGCACCCGGGCATGTACCCTGACCGGGAATTGAACTAGGACCTCTCAATCCATGGGACGACATTCAATTCACCGAGCCACACTGGTCGGGCCAGTTCTATAATTTTGATATTTCCACATGAACTCTTATAATATTTTCATAACACTTGTAATTGCCCCTTTCCATGTAATTTTATCTAAAAAGAAACCTTTACTTTACAACTTAATATTATAATTAAATTTCTGAAAGCATACTAAACTAAATAATAAATATTAAAATAAATTTTCACCTGTACACCACTGATAACTCATTTATCACTTTGGAAACAGTGATCTAGTTAGAGCCAAGTGTGTAGAAGTTTGGGGCTCTCTGAAACAAACCATTGCGATGAGTGACAGAAATTTTGAGTTTTCATACTCGAAGTGTTTGTGATACTCTTTTTTTGTCTGTCTTGTTGCCTCATAGGATCTACTGAAAATTTAATTTACTTTCTTCTGTTTTGTTATGTGGTGCTTTAATTCATGACAACAAAACTTTAATTTTAACTTTTTTTTTCTATAACAAAGTAAACAGAAAAGCTCATTCTCCCTCTAAGGATGAAACGTTCTCTACAACTCTAAAACACAGACCACTGTTCAAGACGAGTTTTATGTTTTGCATATTAAAACACTTGCCACTATATCAAAGATAATGAAATAGGATGGCCCAAGAGGAATTGAAAGGAGTATTTCATGCTGTCTAGTTTTTAAAAATGGAGAGCTTAAACATTAATTCCAGGTAGTACAGCTCTTTTGAGAATAATAATAATCCCACTTGGGGCTAACTGGCTCTCCAGGCATATAGGATAGAATGTCTGGTGAAGATAGATTCTAGGATTTTACAACCTCATATTTTAAACAACAGGATTTAAGTAATTAACGAGATAATCTGAGGCAATGTATAACATAGTCTCGGGCAGAATAAGACAGCTGAAGGAGAAATACAGGAGGGGCTATTAGTTTCTATTCAAACTATATGTGCAGCCACCAAGTGAAAAGGGAACACTACTGGCTTAGTCTATGATATCTAAAGTAAAAAAAAAAAAAAGTCATTATTTAAGTGGCAGCAAATAATATACAATCTCTCAGACTTCTAATAGTATATATTTAGGATATAATGCTATTTCGTGTTAATGCCTCGTCAATAATAAAAATAACGACAGCTACTGTTTAGTAAGTGCTATGCTTACTGTGTACCAGGTGTTTCAGAAACACTATTTCATTTGTTCCTCGATGATTTCCCCATACTAGAGATGAGAAAGTGGAGTCTCTGGGAAGTAACAGAATCTTGCCCAAGTCACACAATTAGAAGGCAGAAGAGCTGTGAGTAAAACTCAGGCCCTGAAAAGATCAAGTTTTTCCCGTGAAACCACGATGCTTCCCTTCATCAGCCCAGCTCCTTCCACCTCGAGACTAGCCCTTCTTGTCGTGGAAAGTAAACCCAAGCAGAATAAAGAACCTGGCACCTCGCAGGCAGCCTCTCTCCTTGTGACAGAGGAGTCGAGTCTGGCTTTCACTTAAGAAGGATGATGATCATAATTGGAGTAATTGTTTGAAAAACCACAGGAGCCACATAAAACCAACATCTCAAAACAAAAAGTTTTAGACTTTTGCAGTAAGTAGTCTGTCATTCAGGCCACAAGTATTTATTCAGCATCCATGGGGGTGCAGAGCTCTGTATTAGCTTCTTGTACCCCTTCATCCACCCCCTGATTTAGTTCAAATAATTCACGCAGTCTGGGCTGAAAAGAAACAAACAACATTTGTAGGACTCAGTTTCATAAACACCCCTGCAGGGCATTGACTGGCAGCTCACTGCATCTCTTATAGTACATTTCACATCCCTGGGGTGTGCAAAAACACTTGCACTAATGTAAAATATGAGAATATCAAATGAAATGTTTATAGAGATTTTTTCATCGGCTGCTACCTAGGAACGCTTTCTCTGTAGAAATGTTGCCAGGATTCCCACAAATTAGACAGAAATATCCTTTTAATTCAATTCGGAAAATACGAAAATTTTGTTAGCATTTCCCATAAGGTCATGAAGTCATATTCTGAAGGTGATTCTCATTATTTGGAGAAATGTGTTATCAGGTACTATAAAAGAGTAGTCAGTCCAAAGTAGTTGCTCAGAAACATAATATTGTGTAGTATACAGAGAACAGGCTCGAGAGACAGATCAACGCAGGTTCTCGACTCTGATCTACCACTTCGTAGCTGATTAACCATGTTAGATAAAGAAGCCTCTGAGAAATGATGCCCTCACTTATAAAATAGGGCTAATATCTGTCTCAGGGGACGGTTATGGGAATTCAGTGAAATAATAATCACATACAAAGCACACGGTTAACTCTCTGGCACTTAGAGGCTATTCAACAAATGTTAGTTCTTTCCCCTTTTACATCCTCCATAGTTCAAATATTCAGATTACTTAGCTAGTTACTTGGTTTCTAATTGCCCAACAAAAGCTGCAGGGTAAAATAGAATCTTAAAGAGGCCAGGATCAAGGCGGTCAGATATTCCCAGTAGCAAAGTTCTTTGCATCATAGGTACACTTGACACGGGATTGAAGTTTCTTTCCATAACACATCGGGAGGTTGTGCAATCTAGTCTGCAGACAAAATGAAGGCCTTTTTAATAGTGGCTCCATTTTATAATTTTTAAGACTATTGCTCCCAAAGTGACCTTTGGTTATATACAAATTCTCATTTAATTATGTGTTTTTATATTCATAGATGTACTCCAAATGATCTTTAATGTGAAGGCCTGGGGTGGGGTGGGGACTGGGTGGAGGTGGGCAAAAGGGACTAAAATGAGGTACACATGTAATACTGTCAACAATAAATAAAATAAATAAATTTATTTTTAGATGCTACTGCAAGATAAGGTATGATGCATAACAATTGTGGAGTAATAATAATACTGGAACAGTTATTATAAATTATTATTAGCTAAAATATAGCACTTATCACATGCCAAGTATCTGATGTATACATTTCTTTTTAAAAAATTTATCTTTACTGTTGAAAGTATTACAGATGTCCTCCCTTTTTTCCCCATTGACCCCCTCTTCCCTGTCCCCCCTCCCCCCACCTTCACCAAACTATTGTCTGTGTCCATTGGTTGTGCATATATGCATAGCAGTTCTTTATCTCTTCCTGCCCCCTCCCCCTTCCCTCTGAGGTTTGTCGGTCTGTTTCCTGCTTTCATGTCTCTGGATCTATTTTGTTCATCAGTTTGTTCGTTAGATTTTATATTTTACATTTCAACTGTCTTACCTAATTTAATTTACCCAACAACCCAAAGAGAAGAGTATTATTACTCTTGTCCTATTTTACATATGATGAAATGCAGGCACAGAGTGGTTGACGTGTCTGAGATCCAGAGGAGATATATGAGAGTTGAATACACAAGGGAAGAAAAGGAAGATGAAGTATCTATTGCTCTTTATAAAATTTCAGCCTTTCTAAAATAAAAAAATAAAATCTAAACCTATTTGGTGCTCTTGCTGGTTCCTTGAGCCTGTTTGAGCTATTGTCCTATCAAGAATTTTTCTGTAATCATCTGGATTTGTTTCCTTTGCCACAGGCTGGTAGTTTTATAATAATAAATATCTGGATGAAAACTACTAAAAATGGAATCAAATGCTATTTTGTTGGTATAAAATACAAATACCTACACGTTAAAAGAAGTATTGAGAGGGTCAAATACTTTTCTAAAAGTTATTTTCAAGGCCCTTAGATTTGTAGGCAGTTTATGTGAGAAGCTAGTGGTACCACAATCTATGGTGTCCTACATGGTTCTGGGTTGTGGGATATAAAGGTGACCAACACATAATCCTGCCTGGAACAAATGGGTACTTGTATTGGCAATATCAGCTATTTGGTTTCCTGAAATATTCTGCTAAATAATATGGTTATATCGGCACTCTTTCGAAAATGACCCATTCGTAGGTTCCAAGTATTCCTTAACCGCAACTGCCAGTCAGTGTCAAATCTGGCTTGAATACACTATAATTTCAATTAAGTGGCACACCATTTAAATATGCACATAAATAAATTTCAGAGAAAAATTATGGATGGAGAACAGAATGATCTAACAATAATGCATGTCAAACTTATGGTAAACACTTATCATGACAAATTTCCCTGACATTCTTCTCTCTAGTGAAAATATATACAGTAATATTTCTATTAAAGAAGCATTTAAAAATAAACTTTGATGTTATAAGCCTGGTTTTGAGGAGGAAAAGGAGGAATAGAGATAGCTTTCGGGGGATTCTTGTCTCATCACACTTTAATGGGGCACTGAACCTAAGTGTTGAGTGTATATTGCTGTGCTTTGGTCTTGCGGGTCACATGGGAGAGTCTATTTCCTCTTAAGAGGCCAACAGGCAGTGGGTATATTTGCCAGTCGCAGGCCACTCAAATCCAGAGTAAAGTTTGCCTTTCAGTGAAGCTTCTGTCCTAGTTTACCATGGAAAAGTTTGCATATGTCATGGTGTCTTTGTCTTCTACCAACCATAGTGGTTGCCACGAACCCAGATGTGGGGATATGAAATCTGGTCTAATATCCCTCCCAATTAAGTCTTCCCAAGTCCAAGTCCAGTGTGTGACTATGGACATGTGGCACAATAGTGCTACTGTGCCACAGTTTCCTCATCCATCAGTTTAGGGTGATAATAGAACATACAAGATGGTTGTGAGGATCACCTGCCATTAGGTGACTGTCTGGTGGAACAGACCTGGGTTCAAATACTGTTTTGCTATGTATTACCCCTGTGACCTTGGGCAAAAATATTGGATCTCCTTGAGCCACAGTTTCTTTGCACTGACAGTGACAAAAGTTCACCTACCTTCCAGGGTGGATGTGAGGATACAAAATTATGTATGAAAATCACCTAGATGCTAAGTATGCATTCATGTTAGTTATGTTACATTAAGCCCTCATTTGTGTGTCCACTATGTTTAAGGCCTTGTCATCCCTGTTATAGGGAACATGTGGATTTACAGTGTGGCTGGTGAGTATCTTGAATTATGAAGAAAGTTATTATAACACTGTATTAGCCCTTTTCTATTATTATTATCTTATGGTGTTAACAACTGTCACAAATATATAATACCCCTAATGTGGTGTGAGGATGGAGTGCTTAATTGCCTCTAAGCATGTCCTAGTTTCACCAATTATCAAATGGCTTATTCTGACATCAAGCCCATCGGTGCTATAGTGACATGAAAATTACTTTCTTGCAAATCACATAACATTTGACTGATACGTAAATTAAATTTTGGACTTTTCCACTAGTAGGTATGGTACCTGTAACTCACATATAAGTTAGCTATTTGTAATAGTGTCTTTACAACAAGAAGTCCTTTATTTTATAGGTATAAAACAAAAATATATATTATATTGTTTTGTACACATAAATGTAATATATATAATAAAAAAATAAAACAAGATCCCATGTGCACGTCATTCTACTTAAGGAGTGGACGTGTCCTTCCTTAATTGCTCTTTCTTTAGAAAAGAGTAACCACTCTTGAGTTTTGTGTTTCTCATTCTTTTTCTTTTTATCCTAGATATCCTAGTGTTGTTACATTTGTATGTATGTCCACATACACCTCACCAACTTGCAAATAATTTGATGAAAGGAAAAATGTTTTATATATCCCTATATTCCTCTACAGCTTCTAGAATACACCAAACATAACCAAAAGAACAAGTTCTGTACACATCCTGGCTTATTTCAGCTTACAAAAATCACTGAACCTCTCTGAGACTCAGTTGAAGTCATTGTTGGATGAATTTATTTTGCATGTATATTCTATTTACCCTATGAAAAAGCACACCGTGGACACTTTTGCCCTAGAGATATTAAAGCACTGGGGATATTGCCCACATGGATGGCCAGGACTTAGAAATTATTGTTAGACATGGATCCTATATTACTGTGAAAATGGCCCTGTCATTATGCTTACTTTGTCTTTTAGTATTTAATATCATCCTAAATATCCTTGATCCAAGATTATTTGATGTCCCATCTCTGAGAAAAATAAATCATAGCCAATATAATGTCAAAGTATATATTAGCTTGTATATCCTGATTGGTTCTGAAAATTCTTTAGAATGATCACTAATGCCAACTTTGACAGACCTTAATTGCCAAGTGGCTAAATGTATTCCCGTTTTGCAGAGAGATAGTAGAGGTAAAATGATTTATTCTAATTTAGTGGGGGAATGTGTATCAGAGGGATGTTAGTCATTCATAGTGCTACCTCTTGATTTTAGATTTTGTTTTTAAAAATGCTTATGAAATTTTTGCGCATAAAATATAAATCTATTCCTATAAATAATTCCTTTGCTCATTCTTTTGGTTACACAAGATAAATTTCTTTAAAAACAAACCAATTGAATTTTGTTTAATAAACCATCAATATTGCTTTTAAAAAGACTTATTTACTCTTTTTTTTTTTTTATCCTCACCCGAGGACATTTTTGCATTTATTTTCAGATAGAGTGGGAGGGAGAGAAAGAGGAAGATAGAGACAGAAACATTGATGTGAGAGAAAAAATATTGACTGGTTGCCACCCGCACGACCCCAACTGGGACCAGGGACAAACCCAACTGTGGTACATGCCCTTAGTGGGAACCAAACCTGGGACTCTCTGGTCCGAGGGCCGATGCTCTAACTGCTGAGCAAAACTGGCCAGGGCAAGACTTATTTATTCTTTATATGCTTTTCATAGTTATTTATTTTATCACCATTTATCCCCACTATACCCTCCTCTACCTCCACCCCTCACCTCCCACCCCCAGCAATCAGCACATTGTTGTTCATGTCCATGAGTTCTTTATATGATTTTCAAAATAAAATTTGGGGAAATGCTCTTTAGTACATATCAGAAAAAAGAACAAAAAACTGTATTATCTTATATGATCAGTCTACCACTAGTAGACTCTTAGTAAGACAGGGGAAAAAAAAAAATAAGATTCAGCAACCATGCTAAAAACCAAAGCTTGGGAGGCTCTTCATGGTAATAATATAAGTTGGTTGAAATTCTGGTATAGTTTTAGAGAACCCCAGTAGGCCATTCATAAAAGAACAGTTTTGGACAGGCTCCTGAGAAAGTACTCAGCAAGACAAATGATCTCTGCTATACAAAGGCTTTGGAAAGAAAATAGTTTAAGGCGTTGACTTCATCAGGAAGAGACTAAACAGTATATATCCATCTCCTGACTATCTGTCTCTTGACCATCCATCCATCCATCCATCCATCCATCCATCCATCCATCTATATATGTCAGTCTGTCTGTCAATCTATCAAAAAATCATCAGCTTTTAATAGAACAGTATAGACCCTAAAATACACAGTACAATAGACTATATGAGAGCAAGTGCCCACTATAAGATGGGTAGTACATACTATAAATTCTTTTTTCCACAAATGCTTCTGGAAATTCAAAGTAATAAATGAGCATCTACAAGGAATTATATCAGATTCACATTTACTAAACAGTCATAGATTGATGAAAATGGAAAGGAACTGTGCAATCATCTAGGACTAGGAAGAGAGGATGTGGTCCTTACTTGAAGAGAAAAAACACACAGTTATATAGACTTAAGGTTTCTAAAAGGACAGAAAACAGACATGAATAAAGCACTGGAGAGTGGATTTTTAGCACAATTGACTAACATGTCCTTAAATGAAGAGATACCTTTGTCATAAACAATAACACTGGACACTTATCAGGTGTTACTCAGACATTGCTTGCTATTTGCTAATGTTGCCTCTGGTCTTTTAGGACAATATTACAAAGTATATTAAGATTTATTTTGGGTACAAAATTCTACCAAAATACCATGAAATTATATTATGTAAAAAAATCAACAACAAATAGCACACTGAAGGAAAGGGCAACATTTAAATAATCCAACCTTCAATTTTCCCTGAACTCAAGTAATAGCTTCTATTTTATCATATTTTTACAGTTTCCATCATAGAAAAGTGAGATCAGGAGCAAGGCCCTAATTTTAGAACACATGATCACTGGACAGTATTTTACTCTTAAGATAAGGTTATTGCCTGACTTTTGAAAGATTATTTTAACCATCATCTTGCTGTTCTCAAATAAATCTTACTTTCTTCTTGAAATGAAACCAATTCCAGTATGGAGACCTTGGTTATAAATTATCCATGACCCAAATCATCATGGGAAAATGAAGTTCAAACTAGTGTGTTTGAATGATGTCATGAAGAAAATCATTGAAGGGCTCTGCTCTTCAGGTTTCTATTATTTAAAGCCTAATGTATCCAACTGCTCCATTAATAAGAAACATGGTATGATCCAAAAGCTAAAGGCATGAGGTTGTTTTAGTTGTTGCTATTGCTTTTATTTTTATAGGAAAGTACAGTTAAAGAAAAACAGATACAACTATGTGTGTTACAGATAAAAAGATGGATTAAAATGTACTCTTTTTAGAGGGGAAAAAAGTGAATGTGGCAAATATTTTTTAACAATACTATTTGAATGAGTAGATGAAGGAATAATTCTATCAACTTCTTATCAAAAAGTACATTGCACACTTATAGTGTGAAAATCTCAGTGTTAGTTGTGAGGGTGACAAAGATACATACAATGTAAAAACCACTGAGATTTAAAATCCAAACTCTTTGGACAAATAAGTAATATTTAGAATCTTCCCATTGCAAAATTTTAGAGTTCAACAGTAACTTTTTCCTTTTAGTTTTTCTCACAGCATACCCATTTTATTTGTTCATGTAGTAAGAAGTGGCTATTTAATTGTCAATTTTCCAAATCCTTGCCTCACTTTCCACTCCTATTTGTTGAATAATCCTTCCTTCCCTCATTAACTAGTTATGTTATGCATTATTGTTCATGTAATAAATTGTTATATATAATAGAAACTAAATGGACTTAAATTAAGATATATAATATGTATGCATATATATAAATATGTATTTTAAATATATAATAACTGAATTATTCTATCATAATGTTACTATTTCATAATTACTATTCCAGCATGATCCTTTTTATTACTGTAGCTTAACTATGTTTTAAAAGATGGTAGGAAGAAAACAAGCAAGGAATAGAGAATATATTAAAAAAAATAGTGACAGAAAACTTCCCTAATTTGGTGAAGAAAGAAGGCATTCAAGTTCAAAAAGCACAGAAAGTCCCAAGTAAGAAGAACCCAAACAGGCCCACACCAAGACTCATAGTAATTAAAATGCCACAAATTAAAGACAAAGAGAGAATACTAAAAGCAGCAAGAGATAAGCAACAGGTTACCTACAAAGGAAACCCCATAAGGCTCTCAGCTGACTTCTCAACTTCTCAACAGAAACACTACAGGCCAGAAGGGAATGGCATGAAGTAATCAAGGTCATGAAAAACAAGAATCTGAATCCAAGACTATTCTACCCAGCAAGGCTATCATTTAAAATAGAAGGTCAAATAAAGAGCTTCCCAGACAAAAAAAGGCTAAGGGAATACATTACCACTAAACCAGTACAGCAAGAAATGTTAAAAGGACTGCTGTAATTAGCAGGAGAAATGGGAAGACAAATAGAAACACACTAAACAAAAATGGCAATAAATAAGTACATATCAATAATCACCTTAAATGGAAATGGACTGAATGCTCCCATAAAAAGACACAGAGTAGCTGATTGGATAAGAAAGTATGACTCATCTATATGTTGTTTATAAGAGACCCACCTCACAACAAAAGACTCACATAGGTTGAAAGTGAAGGGATGGAAAAAAATTTCCAAGCAAATGGAAAGCAAAAAAAACCTGGGGTAGCAATACTCATATCTGATAAAATAGATTTCAAAATGAAGGCCATAACTAGAGACAAAGAAGGCCACTACATAATATTGAAAGAATCTATCCAACAGGAAGATATAACCTTGATAAACATATATGCATCCAATATAGGAGCACCAAAATATATTAAAAATCTTCTGGAGGACTTCCAAGGAGAAATCGACAGTAATACAATCACAGCAGGGGACTTCAACACCCTGTTAACACCATTGGATAGATCCTCTAGACAAAAAATTAGCAAGGAAACAGAGACTCTAAATGAAGCACTAGTCCAAATGGATTTAATAGATATCTACAGAGAATTACACCCCAAAACTACAAAATTCACATTCTTCTCAAGTGCACATGGGACATTCTCAAAGATAGACCACACAATAGGACACAAACTAAATCTCTACAAGTTCAAGAAGATTGAAATCGTATCAAGCATCTTTTCAGATCACAATGGCACGAAACTCGAAATCAATTGCAACAAGAACATGCAAAAACATTTCAGCACATGGAGGCTAAATAGCATGTTATTAAACAATGAATGGGTTACCAAGGAGATCAAGGAAGAAATTAAAAACTTCCTGGAAACCAATGAAAATGAACACACAACAACACAAAATCTACGGGATGCAGCAAAAGCAGTTCTGAGAGGGAAGTTCATAGCACTACAGGCCTACCTCAAGAAACAAGAAAAATTTCTAATTGACTGTCTAACTTCACAACTTAAAGAATTAGAAAGCAAACAAAAAGAAAACCCCAGAGCAAGTAGAAGAAAGGCAATAGTAAAGATCAGAGCAGAAATAAATGACATAGAGACCAAAAAAACAATTCAAAGGATCAATGAAACAAAGAGCTGGTTTTTCAAAAAGATAAACAAGATTGATGGACCCTTAGCTAGACTCACCAAGAAACAAAGAGAGAGAACCCAAATACACAAAATCAGAAATGAAAGAGGAGAAGTAACAACTGACACCACAGAAATACAAAAGATTGTTAACAGCTACTATGAACAACTATATGGAAACAAATTCAACAATCTAAGCAAAATGGACAAATTTCTAGAAACACACAGTCTCCCAAAACTGGACTAGGAAGAGATAGAAAACTTGAACAGACCAATAACAACTAAGGAAATTAAAGAGGTAATCAAGACTCTCCCAGCAAACAAAAGCCCAGGACCAGATGGCTTCATGGGGGAGTTTTACTGAACATTCAAAAAAGAACTAACACCCATTCTCCTCAAACTCTTTCAAAAAATTCAAGAAGAAGGAAGACTTCCAAACACGTTCTATGAGGCCAGCATAATTCTAATTCCAAAACCAGAAAAAGACACTACAAAGAAAGAAAACTACAGGCCAATATCTCTGATGAACATAGACGCCAAAATCCTGAACAAAATACTAGCAAATCTGATCCAGCAATACATCAAAAAAATTATTCACCATGACCAAGTGGGATTCATCCCAGGGATGCTAGGCTGGTACAATGTTCGCAAATCAATAAATGTGATACACCACATAAACAAAATGAAGAACAAAAACCACATGATAATATTGATAGATGCTGAACAAGCATTTGACAAAATCCATCATCCATTTCTGATAAAAAAAAAAGCTCAGCAATGTGGGAATAGAGGGATCATATCTCGACATAATGAAGGCCATATATGAAAGACCTACAGCCAACATCCTACTCAATGGGCAGAAATTAAAAACATTTCCATTAAGAACAGGAACAAGACAGGGATGTCCACTTTTACCACTCCTATTTAACATAGTACTGGAAGTCTTAGCCATCAGACATGAGGAAAAAATAAAAGGAAACAAAATTGGTAAGGAGGAAGTGAAACTGTCATTATTTGCAGATGACATGATATTATACATAGAAAACCCTAAAGACTCCATCAAATACCTACTAGACTTAATAAATGAATTTGGAAAAGTAGCAGGATACAAAATTAACATCAAGAAATCTACGGCATTCTTATACACCAATGATGAACTCACAGAAAGAGAAAACAAAAAAACAATCCCATTTACCATCACGCCAAAAAAAAATTAAGATTCCTAGGAATAAACTTAACCAAAGAAGTAAATGACCTATTTACAGAAAACTACAGGACATTGAAAAAAGAAATAGAAGACAATATAGAAAAGTGGAAGCACATACCTTGTTCATGGATTGGAAGAATTAACATCATTAAAATATCCATACTATCCAAAGCAATCTATAGATTCAATGCCATCCCATCAAAATATCAATGACATATTTCACAGAACTAGAACAAATACTTCAAAAGTTCATATGGAACCAAAAAAGTTCCTGAATAGCCACAGCAATTTTGAAAAAGAAGGACAAAGTAGGTGGGATCACAATACAAGATATCAGGTTATACTACAAAGTGACTGTAATCAAATCAGCCTGGTACTGGCACAAGAATAGGCAGATAGACCAGTGGAACAGAACTGAAAACCCAGAAATGGACCCAAGGCAATACGTTCAATTAATATTTGACAAAGGTGGCAAGAGTAAAGACAGCCTCTTTAATAAATGGTGTTGGGAAAATTGGACAGCTACATGCAAAAAAATGAAACTAGACCATCAACTTATACCATACACAAAAATAAACTCAAAATGGATAAAAGACTTAAATGTGACCCATGAATCCGTAAAACTTCTAGAAGAAAATGTAGGCAACAAAATTTTGGACATCATGCGCAACAGAATTTTCACTGATACATCACCTAAGGCAACAGAAATAAAGGAAAAAATGAATACATGGGACTACATCAAACTAAAAAGCTTTGGCACAGCAAAAGAAACAATCATCAAAATGGAAAGGCAACCCACTGTATGGGAGAACATCATTGCCAATGATATATCAGATAAGGGGTTAATTTTCAATATATAGAGAGTACTCATACAACTCAACAAAAGGAAGACAATGAACCTAATTAAAAAATGGGCAGAGTAGCTGAATAGATACCTCTCCAAACAGGACATACAAATGGCCAAGAGACATATGAAGAAATGCTCAACATCACTAATCATCAGAGAGATGCAAATTAAAACAACAATGATGTATCACCTCACACCTGTCAGAATGGCTGCCATCAACAAATCATCAAACAACACGTGTTGGCGAGGTTGTGGAGAAAAGGGGACTCTAATACACTGCTGGTGGGAATGCAGACTGGTGCAGCCACTATGGAAAACAATATGGTGTTACCTCAAAAAATTAAAAATTGAACTTCCATTTGATCCAGTGATCCCGCTTCTAGGAATATACCTTAAGAAGCCTGAAACACTCATCATAAAGAATATATGGCCCTGGCTGGTTTCGCTCAGTGGTTAGAGCATTGGCCTGCGGTCCGGAGAGACCCGGGTTCGGTTCCCGCTAAGGGCACGTACCTCGCTTGCAGTTTGTCCCCGGCCCTGGTTCGGTTGTGCGGGTGGCAGCCACTCGATGTCTCCCTTTCACGTCGATGTTTTTCTCTCTCTCTCTCCCTCTCTTTCCCTCCCACTCTATCTGAACAAAAAATGGAAAAATGTCCTCCGGTGAGGATAAATAAAAAAAAAAGAATATATGTACCCCCATGTTCATAGCAGCACTATTTACAATAGCTAAGATCTGGAAACAGCCCAAATGTCCATCAGTAGACGAATGGATAAAAAAGCAGTGGTACATATACACAATGGAGTACTATGCAGCTGTAAGAAGGAAAGATCTCTTATTCTTTGAGACAACATGGAGGGACCTGGAAAGTATTATCCTAAGTGAAATAAGCCAAGCAGAAAAAGACAAATACCACATGGTCTCACTTATATACAGAATATAATGAACATAACAGTCTGAGGAATACGGTAGACCCAGAAACATGGAAGTAGGGCACAGACTGACATCTGTCAGAACAGGGGGTGGGGGTGGGGGGTGGGAAGAGATCAACCAGAGAACTTATATGCATGTATGCATGACCAATGGACAGGACAACAAAGCCGGTGATGGGGCGGGTGTGGGGTGGGGAGGGTGATGCCAATGGGGTAAAAATGGAGAAACATCTGTAACAAAAAATAAATAAATAAATTTTAAAAAAAGAAAAAAAAAAGATCGTAGGGTACCCTATCTCTTTTCAAAATTTCTTTGCATTTTGCTTGTTTATTCTTATAGTGCATTTTAGAAATCCACTCCCCAATTTGTTTAGAATATTTACTGTAATAACATTAAATGTATACATTATTTGGTAAAATTTAGTGTTTTCTTAGTGTTTCATTTCCCTAATCATGAATATGCTGTAGCTGGACACTTATCAGTGTCTTTTAATGTCTTTTAACAATATAATTTGGTTTTCTTCATGTAAGTTATGTACTTTCCCTCTGAAGGTTTTTTTTTTTAATTTTTTTTACTTCATTGATTTTAGAGAGATAGGAAGTGAGAGGGAGAGAGAGACAGAAACATCAATGAGAGAGAACATTGATTGGCCACCTCCTGCATGACCCCCACTGGGGACTAGGCCCACAACCTGGCCATGTGTCCCAACTAGGAATCGAACTGGTGATCTCTTGGTGTATGGGTAGACACCCAACCACTAAGCCACACCGGCCAGACCCTGAGAAGGGTTTCATAAGACTATTCAGAGATTTAAAAGTATATTTTTGTTTCTTTTGCAAGTAGGACCCCTTTAACACTTCTGTTTTTTAGGTATGCTATTGATTTTCTATATTCAATACACATTATATTGAATTTTTATTTTTTAGGGTTTCTGAGTTTACATCTACAAAAATGGAAACTGGGTCTTCTAATATTTATAATTCCTATTTCTGTTAAAAGTCTAATCACACAGTTGAGAAAGTGATGATACTATGGTTAGCATTATTAAGCTTCATATTTCACAGAAACAGATACTTTTAGTTCTTGTTACAGATATGAGTCCAAACTCCTTTGTGGATTTCAAGCCCATAGAACTAGACTGAGCTGAGTTCCAATTATACTTTCCCTTCCAAACTTATCAGACTTGCTTTATTCCTCTAAATATGTGGTCTCTTGAGAAAATATGGCAGACAATATTGTATATTTTCCTCTTTACTAGGGGAAATATTGGTTAGTCCATATCCAGTCTTACGCTAACATTTTATTCTCTCTTTTACAAAAATCCCAGTGCTCAAAATTTTTTACTGCTTAAAGGATAAAACAATTTGTAACTTCCTTAGGGAAATTGGTTTTTCTGAATTTTTCATTGTGTCCGTCTCTAATTTTGTGTTGATTTTCCAAAATCATAATATAAAAAAATCATTCTTCTAATG
This sequence comes from Molossus molossus, assembly GCF_014108415.1. NCBI lineage: Eukaryota > Metazoa > Chordata > Mammalia > Chiroptera > Molossidae > Molossus > Molossus molossus. The sequence goes on along the minus strand of NW_023425388.1, from coordinate 46,647,931 downwards.
AACTTTTATTCATTTTTTATGCCAGTTTATATTTGATCGTAACAATTTTCCTTGGGTGCCTATTAAGAACTGACCACTATGTTATTAGCTAGAGAAAATACTGAATAAATGTAAGAAATGTTCCTCGACTGTAAATATACAACAGGGAGAAGTATGGAACCTGGAGTCACCAGGCTTTATTGAGGAGGACCTTGAAAAATGAGTAGCATTTAAAGAGAAAGATAGAGGGGTTGGGGTTAGCCTCCTGGGAAAGAGGGCGATCCGAAAGCCCAGAGGTGGCCCCTGCTTAGCATGGCCTCAGTAGAACATCCTTCTTCACTCTATCCCCACCCGTACTACTCCTGTGATAAATATGTTAGTTTTATTTTTACTCAAAATAAAATTTAAAATGTTATGATAAGAAGTAAGAAAATTTGGTGGGAGTTCTCTGTTACCTCTGTTATCTTACTATAAGATTACAAGCAGAAAAAGCAAGCTACTTAATAAACTAGTGACATATTCAAAATCTAAAATGACTCTAAAATAAAGGGGCACAGATCACAAGCTATCTTATACAGAAGCATCAATCCTTCTTGTTCAAGAACTTGCATCAACAGATTTGGGCAATAGAGTAAAATAAACATGCAATTTGTTAGACACCATGGATTTATAAAATCATGGGATTAAATCTTTAACCTTTATTCATAAAGGATTAGTTGGGATATGTTTTTAAATTTGTTTTTAGGAGATATTTTCAGAATTAAATAATTTACAATGTCCCAGACTAAAGGAGTTCATCTCAGGTTCAATTTAGGGTCAGCTTCCATCATTTACCCATGACAAATGACTTCTAAACAGCATATGTTATTTCACTCTCCAATCAGTATGGAAAAGATCTAATATGCACAATCTGTGTATCTTCAATTGCATTATAATATATTCATAATCTATTCAAATTAGGAAACACAAATAATACATCTGAATAGAGTTCTCACTTTAAGAAGTACAGAGAAATTAGTAAATTAATATAGAGGTTGATTAGTGAAAAATACCCTATTGACCTGAATGACTTCACCTGCTGTGCAGTTTATACACAGTAACTAATTTATAGACTGAGGGAAAATCCTATTTCTTATTTATTCTTTCTTCCTCCTAATATATTGTTTAAAAAGACTTTCAAAACAGTATAACTTACAGGCATAGACATAAAACTATAATAATTCAGATAAGCAATGAATAAGAAATGAATTTAGAGTTTTGTAGATATAAAAGGCCTAATTTTGTTTAACTTTTATAGTACAACAAGGAGAACCAAGAATCAAAGGAATAAAAAAAATTTACATGCAAGGCTTCCGGTCAAGATGGTGGCGTAGGTAAACGCGGTATCACGTCCTCCCACAACCACATCAAAGTCACAACTAAACTACAGAACAACCATCATTCAAAACCGCCTGAAATCAAGCTGAATGGAAGTCCTACAACTACGGAATTAAAGCAGCAGCCACATCGAGACCGGTAGGAGGGGCAGAGGCGGACGGGCTGGTCCCACACCCACGTGTGGCGGATAAAAATCAGGAGGACACCTCGGCTGGGAAGGTCTTCCCTGAGGACTGAGGGGTCCCCGTCCCACACTAGGTGCCCTGCTCAGGGTTCCAGTGCCAGGAAGAGAATCCCCATAACTTCTGGCTGGAAAAACCAGCAGGAACTGAGGCTCAGGGAAGCTGAAGCGGCTGGAGCCCCAGGCAGCTCATTAAAGGGCCCGCGCACGGACTTACCGGACTCTCTCCCTCTAAGCTCGGAGGGGAGGCAGCTCCAGGGGCGCCAGAGACATACAGGGAAGAACTGAGCTGTTTGGCACTGGAGCGAGGGCTGGAGAGGGGGCTTTCTCTGGGACAAACGTGCTGTCAGAGACCTTTGTTCCTTTGGTGAACCCTTCCCTGGGGTGGCAGACAGAAGCCATATCTGGGACTCCAGCAACCTCTCTCACACTGGTAGCCCTGCCCTGGTGACTCCCTAAGGCCCCACCCTGCCCCACCCAACTTTCAGGCCCACCCAACTTTCAGGCCCACCCAACTTTCAGGCCCACCCAAGCTGTTGCCACTTGCTTAACCATAGGATTGGCCTGTCTTGGATCCTGCTTCAGGTTTTCCTAAATTCTTTCAAACGAGCAGCATCTGGTCTCAGCTAGCTCCATACCTCTCGTTAAATAATACACTGAAACAAACACAGGGAGGCAGCCAAAATGAGGAGACAAAGAAACAGGTCCCAAATGAAAGAACAGAACAAAACCCTAAGAAAAGAACTAAGCAAAATGGAGATAAGCAACCTAACAGATGCTGAGTTCAAAATACTGCTTATAAGGATGCTCAATGAACTTAGTGAGAACCTCAGTGAACTTAGGGAGGGCCTCAAGAGCATAAAAAAGAACCAGTCAGAAATCACAGATGCACAGTTAGAATTGAAGGAGGCATTAACTGAAATAAAGAATAATTTACACAGCTTCAATAATAGAGTACGTAAATCCAAGGAGCAAACCATCGATTTGGAATATAAGGAAGCAAAAAATGCCCAATCAGAACAGCAAAAAGAAAAAAGAATCCAACAAAATGAGGATAGTGTAAGGAGCCTCTGGGACAACTTCAAGCGTGCCAACATTCGCATCTTGGGGGTGCCAGAAGGAGAAGAGCGAGAAAAGAAATAAAAAACCTGTTTGAAACAATAATGGCAGAAAACTTCCCTAACTTGGTGAAGGAAACAGATATACAAGTCCAGGAAGCACAGAGAGTCCCAAATAAGATGAAACACAAGAGGCCCACACCAAGACACATCATCATCAAAATGCAAAAGGTTCAAGACAAAGAGAGAATCTTAAAAGCAGCAAGAGAAAAGCAGTTAGTTACCTACAAGGGATTTCCCATAAAACTGTCAGCTGATTTCTCAAAAGAAACTTTGCAGGCCAGAAGGGAGTGGCAAGAAATATTCAGAGTGATGAAAAGCAAGAACCTACAACCAAGATTGCTCTATCCTGCAAAGCTGTCATTTAGAATCGATGGTCATATAAAGACTTTCCCAGACAAGAAAAAGTTAAGAGAGTTCATCACCACCAAACCATTATTATATGAAATGATGAAGGGTCTTTTTGAAGAAAAAGATAAAATATATGAACAAACAAAATGGCAATGAATACATATCTATCAACAATGGAATCTACAAACAAAATGAACAGGTAGAACAGAAACATTCTCATAGACACAGAGAACATTTTGTTGGTTGCCAGATGGAAGGGGGTTGGGGGAATGGATGAAAAAGGTGAAGGGATTAAGAAGTACAAATTCATTGCTAGACTGACAAACCTCAAAGGGAAAGGGGTTGGGGGTGGGTGGGAAAAAATAAACCAAAGAACTTATATGCATAACCAATGGACACAGACAATAGTGTGGGAAAAGGCAGAAGGGGGGTGGGAGTGAGGTGGAGGGGGTCAATGAGGGGAAAATGTGGAACATCTGTAATACATTTTACATTCAACAATAAAGATTAAAAAAAAATTGACATGCAACTTTTCTATCCTATTTTAATTCTTCTAGGTTACCTAGGGAATATTTGATTGGCAGAAGAAGCGTACAACTTGAAATCAATGGTTCTAAAAATGTGGTCTGTAGACTCCTGGGGTCCCTGTGACCCTTTCAGGGGGTCCATGAAGTCACAGGTATTTTTAGGATAATACTAAGATATTACTTGCTTTTTCACCATGTTGGCATTTTGCACTGATTGTGCACAAACCATCATGTGTAAACTGCTGTTGGTTTAAGGCAGTGGCACTAAACTCTACTGGTAGTCACTACATTCTTCACTTCCACTAAAACATAAAAATAAAAACAAAAACAGTTTCACTTAAGAATTTTCTTGATTAAAGAGCAGAGTTATTAATTTTATTGAAACTTGTCTCTTGAGTGTATGTTCTTTTAAACTATTCTATGTAAAAGAATGTGAAATATGTAGGGCATTTCTACTGGGTATTGAATGAAGTAGGTGGTTGTCTCAAGGGAAGAAAGCTCTATTGTGACCGTTTGAGTTGCACGCTGACTTCCTGATGAGATCAGTGGTGATATTATTCAACATGGTTTGATTTTTAAATATTGCACAATGAAATGTGTCAACATTTGGAAGATTTGAAGTAAACCTGTATTTTCTAAAGACTAATGTTATATTTCAAAACCATGCAAGGTAAAGGATCCACTCAAAGTTCCAAATAAACCAATGGATTTTAATATAACAGTGTACAAAAAGTTCATTGATATTGTTTCAAATTCCATATTGAAACCGACCTTTAAGAAACCACCTTTGTCAAGTTCTGGCATTGTATCAAATAATAATACCCATAATTATATGAAAGGTTATTAGAACACTCCCTCCTTTTCCAACTACACATTTGTAAGAGGCCAGACTTTCTTGATAGACATTAAAGTCGCAGCAGACTGAATGCAGAGCAGATCTGAGTACTCAGCTGTCCTCTATTAAGCCAGATATTGTAGGATTTGGGATAATGTGAAGTGATGCCACTTTTTTCATGAAATAACTACAGTTACTTTAAAAAAATACATTAGTTATATTCATCTATAATGAGTTCTTTATTATTATTTTAAAATAAATTTTTAAATATTTTATATTGCTCAGTTTTAATTTCTAGTATAATAAATACTGATAGATACAACTAACATAAGCAAAGCTCTTTGGTGTCTCCAATAATTTTTAAGAATGTAAAAGGTTTCTGAGGCCAACATAATCTGAGAACCAAATTCTAAAGGAATGCTTGGTATATTTAGAATTAGATTTTATTATTGCCTAGTAAATGAAAGGTAAAGAAATACATCATTTTTTTCTTTAAATATAAAAGAACTATTACTTTTAAAATAAGTTTTTTATTGATTTTAGAAAGAAAGGAAGGGAGAGATAGAGAAATATCCATGTGAGAAAGAATTATCCATCGTCTGCCTCCTGCATGACCCCTACTGGAAATCAAGCTCAAACCCGGACATATGCTCTGACTTGGAATCAAACCCGTGACCCCTGGGTGCATGGACAACACTGAATCAGCTGAGCCCCACCAGCCAGGGCAGGACTGCTATTCTTTTGAAGCTCATGTACAAATGAGCATAATGAATTTTTTTGTAAATCATTTGGAATTTCTACCCCAACACTTATATAACCTTGACCAGTCTGTTTACTCTCTCCATGACTAAGTTTCTCATTTCTAAAATGAGGATGATGATGATAATAATAATAATAATAAAGTAACAAAATGTGACTAATACCTTATATATTTTTCGAAGTTTTCAGATATCTATACAAATGTGCTGGACAACAGAATTCAAATAAGTATTATGTTACTATTGCTTCATGAAACTGTAGGGGAAAATGTTTGTGGGGAGTTGGCTTTTAGGAAGGTAGGAAAATCATCCTTTTTCTTATCTTTGGGAAGTATTATATTTTCTGAGCATTGTCAATGTTGACTTATGATTTAGAATTATTTTTATGCTAAGTCTTTTTTTTAATCCTCACCTGAGGATACTTTTCCATTTTTTATTTTCAGAGTGGGAGGGAGAAAGAGAAAGAGAGAAAGGGAGACACTGATGTGAGAGACACATTGACTGGTTTCCTCCCGCACAACCCTGACCAGGTATAATGATCTCCATTTTACAGGTGATAAAACTTAGTCTTGGAGAAATGTAAGTAACTTCCCCAAGATAGTGAAGGAAAAGAAATAAGAAAGAATTTAGCTTTTATTTTATTTTTATTTTTTTGACTGAGAGAAGAAGAAAGAGCAAGTTTCAAGTATAATGATAAGGAACATAACAGTGAAAAGTAATGATGTTCATTTGTTCTCTTTTAACTATAAGGCTAGAAGGAAAATGGTGGGTATAAAATACCATATAGAATAAATAATGGTAAGCATTGCTCCTTGATTCTTAAAACACTGGCTGCACCCATAAAATTCTAACACAACTGCCAGTTAAGTAGACTCAGTGAAAAAAGCCTAACTGCTAATTTGATATAATGTAGGCAAAATAATCACTTAGTTTACCAATAATTTCACTTTCTACTTTAGATAGTTTTTATTCCAATTACAGCTTAGAAAAATAATTGCACTAATGTAGGTACTAATACCATTTGGATTCTAAGAATTAGTTAAAACCTAACTCACGTATTTTCTTCTGACATCCTTCAAACGACACAAATAAACTCATAAGAATGAATTAGGTAGAAGTGAAAGTTGAAACAGTAAGGTAGCATTTTTATAATCCTAGGATCATTCAGCATATTTGAGATTCAGAAAGTTTATCATAAATCTCTGAATAATCACAAACCAGAACTCTGAGAATAGTTGGACAGAAAACTAGAATCAAATCCCTTTCTACATTCAAAACATAGTCTTATAAATGTAAATATACAGCTTAAATAACTTAATACTAAATGTTTAAAATAATATTAGTGAGATATGGTATCATATTTCCCTCTTTCTCTGCATTTTTACATTTTTCTTGAGAAAAAAAAAAGAACAAAAGTCAAACCTTTTTAGCAGTAAATAAAGCTGTAAAAGCAATAACAACAGGGTAACTTGAGGTACCATTGATTCCTCAGTGGTTACTTTCTGGCATTAAGAAGATAAGACAAATGGCTAACAGACATACGAAGAAATGCTCAACATCACTAATCATCAGAGATGCAAATTAAAACAACAATGAGGTATCACCTCACACCTGTCAGAATGGCCGCCATCAACAACTCATCAAACAACAAGTGTTGGCGAGGGAATGGAGAAAAGGGGACGCTAGTGCACTGCTGGTAGAAATGCAGACTGGTGCAGCCACTATGGAAAACAATATGGTGTTACCTCAAAAAATTAAAAATGGAACTGCCATTTGACCCAGTGATCCCACTTCTAGGAATATACCCTAAGAAGCCTGAAACACCTATCAGAAAGAATATATGTACCCCCATGTTTGTAGCAGCACTATTTACAATAGGTAAGATCTGGAAACAGCCCAAGTGTCCATCAGTAGACGAATGGATAAAAAAGTGGTGGTACATATACACAATGGAGTACTATGCAGCTGTAAGAAAGAAAGATCTCTTATCCTTTGAGATGACATGGAGGGACCTGGAAAGTATTATCCTAAGCGAAACAAGCCAAATAGAGAAAGACAAATATCATATGATCTCACTTATTTGTGGAATATAATGAACATAACAGTCTGAGGAATGGGGTAGTCCCAGAGACGTGGAAGTGGGGTACAGACTGACAATCCCCAGAAGAGGGGGTGGTGGGGAGAGATAAACCACAGAACTTATATGCATGTATGCACGAACAGTGGACATGGACAACAAAGCTGGGGACAGGACAGGGAGGGAAGGGAAGTAGGGAATCAGTGGGGGAAAAAAGAAAAACGCATAACAAAAATAAATAAGTAATTAAAAAAAAGAAGATAAGACAGCTTTTCTTTTCTTTCTTTTTTATTGTTGAAAGTATTACAGATGTACCCCCCCTTTTTCCCCATTGACCCTTTCCTCCCCACTCCTATCTTCCTCCTGCTTTCCCCAACCTAATGTCTGTGTCGACTGGTTTATCTCTTCCCACCCCTCCTACTCCCCATCCCTCTGAGGTTTGTTCCCTACTTCCTTGACTCTGGATCTCTTTTTGTAGACAGCTTATTTTTTTTCATGTGTTCCATAAATAAGTGAGATCATGTGGTACTTGTCTTTCTCTGGCTGGCTTGTTTTGCTCAGCATAATACTCTCCAGGTCCCTCCATGTCGTCTCAAAGGATAAAAGATCTTTCTTTCTTACAGCTGCATAGTACTCCATTGTGTATATGTACCACCGCTTTTTTATCCATTCATCTACTGATGGGCACTTGGGCTGTTTCCAGATCTTAGCTATTGTAAATAGCACTACTATGAATATGGGGTGCATATATTTTTCCTGATTGGTGTTTCAGGCTTCTTAGGATATATTCCAAGAAATGGGATCACTGAGTCAAATGGCAGTTCCATTTTTAATTTTTTGAGGTAACACCATATTGTTTTTCATAAGTGGCTGCACCAGTCTGCATTCCTGCCAGCAGTGTGCTAAAGAACCCATTCTCGCCAGCACTTGTTGTTTGAGGATTTGTTGATGGCCACCATTCTGGCAGGTGTGAGATAATATCTCATAGTCATTTTAATTTGCATCTCTCTGATGATCAGAGATGTTCAGCATTTTTTCATTTGTCTCCTGGCCATTTGTATGTTCTGTTCTGAAGTGTCTATTCAGGTCCTCTGCCCATATTTAATTTGATTGTTTGTCTTTCTTTTGTTGTGTTGTATGAATACTCTGTATATTTTGCATATTAACCCCTTATCCGATGTATCATTGACAAATATGTTTTCCCAATATGTTCTCCCAGAGATTAGGTTCTCTTTTCATTTTGATGCTGGTTTCTTTTGCCATGCAGAAAGCTTTTGGTTTGATGTAGTCCCATTTATTAATTTTTTTCTTTGTTTCTCTTGCCCTAGGTGATGTATCAGTGAAAATTCCACTATGTATGATGTCTGAGTTTTCTGCTACACTTTCCTCTAGGATTTTTATGGTTTCACAGGTTACATTTAAGTCTTTTATCCATTTTAAATTTATTCTTGTGTATGGTGTAAGGTGGTGGTCTAGTTTCATTTTTTTTTTTTGCATGTAGCTGTCCAATTTTCCCAACAAAATTTATTGAAGAGACTGTCTTTTCTCCATTATATGCTCTTGCCTCCTTTGCCAAATATTAATTGTTCATACTATCGTGGATCAATATCTGGGATCTCTGTTATGTTTCATTGATCTATAAGCCGATTCTTGTGCCAGTACTAGGCTGTTTTGATTACAGTGGCTTTGTAATAAAAATTGATATCTGGTATTGTGATCCCTCCAACTTTGTTCTTCTTTTCCAAGATTGCTGTAGCTATTCCAGGTCTTTTGTGATTCCATATAAACATTTGAAATATTTGTTCTAGATCTGTGAAATATGCTGTTGGTACTTTAATAAGGATTGCACTGAATCTATAGATTGCTTTGGGTGGTATGGACATTTTAATGATGTTGATTTTTCCAATCCATAAATATGGTATATGTTTTCATTTTTTATATCTTCCTCTATTTCTTTTTCCAATGTCCTGTGTTTTTCTGAGAACAGGTCTTTTACCTCCTTGGTTAAGTTTAGTTTTAGGTATTTTATTTTATTTTTTGTTGTAATGGTAAATGGGATTATTTTTTAGTTTCTCTTTCTGAGTGTTCATTGGTGTATAAGAATGCCATCGATTTCTGGGTTGTTAATTTTGTATCCTGCTACTTTGCCAAATTTATTTATTAAATCCAGTAGATATTTGATGGAGTTTTTAGGATTTTCTATGTACAATATCATGTCATCTGCGAATAATGACAGTTTCACTTCTTCCTTTCCAATCAGGGTTCCTTTTATTTTTTCTTCTTGTCCAATTGCTGTGGCTAAGACTTCCAGTACTATGTTAAATAAGAGTGGCAAAAGTGAGCATCACTGTCTTGTTCCTGTTCTTAATGCAAATGCTTTTAGTTTCTGCCCTTTGAGTATGATGTTGGCTGTATGATGTTTTCATATATGACCTTTATTATTTTGAGATATGAGCCCTCTATTCCCACTCTGCTGAGTACTTTTATCAGGAATTGGTGCTGGAGTTTGTCAAATGCTTTTTCTGCATCTGTTGATATGATCATATGGTTTTTATCTTTCATTTTGTTTATGTAGTGTATCACATTTATTGATTTGTGAAGATTGTACCATCCTTGCATCCCTGGGATGAATCCCACTTGGTCATGGTGAATAATTTTTTAAATATATTGCTGGATTTACGTACTAATATTTTGTTGAGGATTTTGGCATCTGTGTTCATCAGGGATATTGGCCTATAATTCTCTTTGTTTGTAGTGTCTTTATCTGGTTTTGGAATTAGGATTATGCTGGTCTCATAAAAAGATCTTGGTAGTCTTCCTTCTTCTTGAATTTTTGGGAATAGTTTGAGGAGAATGAGTGTTAGTTCTTTGAATGTTTGGTAAAACTGCCCTGTGAAGCTGTCCAGACTTGAGCTTTTGTTTACTGAGAGTTTATTGATTACAACTTCAATTTCTTTAGTTTTATTTGTCTGTTCAAGTTTTTTATTTCTTCTTGTTTCAGGTTTTGGAGACTGTGTGATTCTAGAAATTTGTCTATTTCACTAGTAGGACACATGTGTTTGTATATAATTGTTAAAAGTATTTTTTAACAATTCTTTGTATTTCTGTGGTGTCAGTTGTTACTTCTCCTCTTTCATTTCTGACTTTGTTTATTTGGGTCTTCTCTCTTTGTTTCTTGGAGAGTCTGGCTAAAGGTTCATCAATCTTGTTTATCTTTTCAAAGAACCAGCTCTTTGTTTCATTGATTTTTTTTGAAATGTTTTTTTAGTCTCTATGTCATTTATTTTTACTTTGACCTTTACTACTTCTTGCATTCTACTTGCTCTGCATTTTTCTTTTTGTTTACTTTCTAGTTCTTTAAGTTGTAGGGTTAGGTAGTCTATTAGAAATTTTTCTTGTGCTATGAATTTCTCTCTCATGACTGTTTTCACCGTGTCCCATAGATTTTGTGTTGTGTGTTCATTTTCTTTGATTTCCAGAAAGATTTTTTATTCTTTGATCTCTTTATTAACCCATTCATTATTTAATAACATGCTATTTAGCCTCCATGTGTTTGAATGTTTTTGTTTTTATTGTAATTAATTTGCAGTTTCATGCCATTGTGATCTGAGATGATGCTTGATATAATTTCAATCTTCTTGGATTTGTAGAGACTTAGTTTGTGTCCTAATGTATGGTCTACCTTTGAGAATGTCCTGAATGCAGTTGAGAAGAATGTGTATTCTGCAGTTTTGGGGTGTAATTCTCTTTAAATATCTATTAAATCCATTTGATCTTGTGCATCATTTAGGTTCTCTGATTTCTTGTTAATTGTTTGTCTAGAGGATCTATCTGGTGATGTTAGTGGGGTGTTGAAGTCCCCTGCTATGATTGTATTGCTGTCAATTTCTCTTTTGAAGTCCTCCAGAAGTTTTAAAATATATTTTGGTGCTCATGTATTGGGTACATATATGTTTACCAAGGTTATATCCTCTTGTTGGATGGATCCTTTCAATATTATGCAGTGGCTTTGTCTCTTGTTATGGCCTTCATTTTAAAATCTGTTTTTATCAGATATGAGTATTGCTATCCAAACTTTTTTTTCATTTCTATTTGCATAAAAATTTTTTTTCCATCCCTTCACTTTCAACCTGTGTGAGTCTTTTGTTGTGAGGTGGGTCTCTTGTAAACAACATATATATGACTCATGCTTTCTTATCTATTCAGCTACTCAGTATCTTTTGATTGGTAGACAGCTTTTCTAAGTACCTTTAAAAAAATAATCGACATAGTCATTGACTCACTTCTCTGACAATTCTCCAGTTCACTGGGAAGGTTCAGAACATATATGACCAGCTTGGAAGATTTTAAACCCTTAAACCTATTTTCTGAGCATATAAGCTAATGTTGTTGTTGTTGTTGTTTTTTATCACCAAAAATAACAAAATAATCTATACAATAAAGAACTTAAAGGAAACTTATTGTGTTTTAAATACCAAGAACTACTACATCTGCAAAGATTTAATGAGAAAAATAAGGGAAAATGAATCTAGAAATCCCCACATTTGAAGCATATATACATACCTTGAAAGAAGGAAGAGAAAACAGAAATAACTTTAATACTTTAATTTGGGTCATAAGAAATAACTTTAATACTTTAATTTGGGTCATAAGACTCAAGATTCTCTTTGGGTCTCACCCCAGAGACACTGCTGTACCTTAGTAGAAGAGTCAAGATAGTGGTTCTTACATGCTTTGAGCTAAAAGAGCACCACTTTTATAACTCCAAGTAAGAATGGGGTTTAAAAAGTCCAAGATTAATATAACCTACATTAGTCAATAATTTAAGACTTTTGTGCCCTTTATAATGCTGCATAACAGTCAAGCTGATTTTATATATTGAAATTTATAATGGGAAAGTGCACATCATATTTTAAACATGATTTTATGACATAACAGATAATTTTTTCTTCTTTGTGGAATTTTCAGTCTGAAAATTTCTTTCTGTGAAAATTTTAGTCTGACTGAAAATTCAACACTAGCATTTATTCTAAATTTCCAGACCACAAATTGTGGCATTACTATGAAAAATGTTGTAAGACTTTGGTTCTGGCTTTATATTTAGCTTATTAGTTGGCTTAAATGACTACATTAGTTAACAATAAAACTTAATTCATATCAGGTGAGCTAGGGACTGACTACATCTGGGACCTGTTATGATGCATGGGTTTATTTCAACAAGGAAAGGAAGAGCATTTTAACCACAGCTCTGATTCAGAAATGATTCTGAATTCAGTTGTTCTATAGCGTTTGGACCTTGTCCATGTGTCAGTTATTACAAATCATCCTCCCACATCTTGCCCTCCCAAATTGAAATAAGCAAAATGTGTTTTTTTTTAATCCTCATCCAAGGATATGTTTATTGATTTTAGAAAGACAAAAAGAGAGAGAGAGAGACAGGAGACAGTGAGAGAGAGAGAGAGAGACATTCATGTGAGAGAGAAACATGGATCAGTTGCCTCTTGTACGCACCCACCCAGATTGAACCTGCAACCTAGGTATGTGCTCTGACTGGGAACTGAACCCACAACATTTTGGTGTCTGGGACAACACTCCAACCAAGTGAGCCACTTAGCTGGGGAGCAATATATGTTTTTATCAGTCTGTATTTGAATTTGCATATGGCATTCAGAAGCATTTTGCTTTGCATTTGCTAACTTCAGCTTCATCTTTTTTTCCAAATACTGTGTCTTCTTGTGAATAATTACATGAAGAACATTTTGTTGGTAATGGTCATTTAAATTATTTAATGGCTTTTTTCAGTTTTCTGGAAAACACTAAGGATGCTGTTACAATTTGTCTGGCTTATCTGGCTTGTCTGGCTTTGACACAACTGGATTTGGAAAATCATGACGGAATGTGAATCTTTGGCATCAGAATTTGTGAAAGCAGAGTGTTATCCCAAAAGTGTCAAGCAGCCAAATGGTACCAGTTTCAATGATGGTGCCAGAGTGTTTTTCAGAAAGACAGTTTCTGTTGAAATCGCTGCTTTTTCATCCAACATCTATAGTTGATCTATTTGTCCCAGAGAAAAACAAAAAGCCCACCGCACCTGAAGCAGTTATCTTTTACTTCCTTTGTCAAGTCACTTGGCATTTCTGCTGCACTTGCCTTTTTTGTTTTTTAATGAAATCACTTACTGATAAGACGTAGTGGAAGACTCATAGTTTGTAAAATATTATATATGTTTTAGACAAATCATAGTACCTTTATATTTACATATAAACACAAATCTAAAGATCGAAGGCTAGGTTTAGGTTGAATATTATTATTCATTCATTCATATATACATTTATTATCCACTGAGTTGCTAGGTTTGTGAAGGAGTATAGAGATAAATCAGACACAAAGCTAACTTCATTTCACTCTATTAATCTTACTTAAAAACATTAAATATATATTATATAGATAGTTAAATGTGAGAAGGAAGGAGAGAAGAAAGATGTGTGAGAGAGAAAAGGAGTGACAAAAAACAAAGTTGGCAAAATGTTAACAATTGGTGAATTTTGGATGATTCGTATAAAGGAGTTCTTTGTACTATTATAACTTTTCTGTATTTTAGATATTATTTCAACATAAAAAGTTATTGAGTGCTCTGAAAAATAAAAATGCAGTAGCTGCAATATCTAAAGGTCTGAGGTGTGACATCCAGAGCCCTCCTCAGCCATGACAATTGCATCTCAAGTCTCTTTCATCCCCCAACTGTCTCTGGAATTATTATTATTATTTTTAAAATACGTTTTTATTGATTTTTTCAGAGAGAGAGGGAGGGAGAAAGAGATAGAAGCCAATGTCATAGAGAAACCTCCATCGGCTGCCTCCTGCATGTCCACCACTGGGGATCGAACCCACAACCTGGGCATGTGCCCTGATTGTGAATTGAACTGGGACCTCTCAGTCCATGAGACAGAGCTCAATCCACTGAGCTACACTGACCTGGCTGGAATTATTCTTTAAACTTGGGAGGCACTCAATAAATATATAAACATTGAATGCTTAATTTTTTTTTTTGGTATCCCAATTTTCAGGCAGAATTCCTTCAGCTCAGACCACAAAACAATTTTTTATTGCATATACAATACACAAGAGAAAACATGCAGGAGGCAACTTTGTGAACCGCTGTGTGTGTGTGTGAGCTTCACCCAACTAGAAGGCAGTAGGGTTGGACTGAGCTCTTGATCTCTTTTGCCATCTTCTATGAATTTAAAACTCTATCCTCACTCTCAAACCATAAGCAAGTTGTAAGCTGGAATCTTATCTTTCTCATCTTTGTATGTCCAACAGAGACCCCGGTGTATAGTAAATGCTTAGTTCATGTTTGATGACTGTTTGAATGAATAAACACAGATTCAAACATTTCTGTGCCAAAGATCTTCAAATTGATTTCCTTTGTTTCTCACACCAAGGCTCCAGTGGTCCTCATTAGGGTGAATCAGCCCACACTGTAAAACTTGATCCATATGATTGTTTATGACGGCCTTTCTAATTAGAATGGGAATGTGCAAAGTACATTTAGGAGAAGGTGTACAGGAGTCTGTCAAAAGGAGAGCAGATTTCAAACCTGGAGACTATTAATGGGCAGTTAATATATTTAGCGTATGGTTAAGCACTTACTATGTTTTATTGTCTCTTTAAAATCAAAAGCTCTATATTATGTATATCTTTTTCAGTGGCATGTGAATAAAAAAGTAAAAGGCATTTAAAGAGATGAAGGGCACTTCTGGACTTGGAGAAACCCCTCAGGCTTAATAAATAACATTTTGAGTCATCTAAATTCATACCTATTATCACTTAAGTTAACATTGATGCTGCCACTGGATCTTATACAAATATTCAGATTTTTGTTTTCCTCATCATTCTGAAGGTTATCTGCCTGGTCGCTCTGAAAATCAGGTGACAACCATTTCCCATGATGCTTTAAGGGCTGTCAAACTGTCCATCAAGCTGTCACCTGACCAATCGTTCCCATGGTTCTTTTAGACTTCCAGTATGATAAATTGAAAGACACTATTATCTGTCTGTTGTAAAGAGGAACTGTTTGGGCTTTGATAAGATATCACTACTCCCAGGTGAGAGGCGGCTGACAGCACATCAAAGCAAAACAACACGTAGAAACACTGAACAGGGGAGCACAGGTTTACAAACATCTGTTGTTATTATTTATTACTTTTCTTTGGGTTTAAGTTTCTGACTCATCCTTAGATCATTCAGGAACAGATAGTTTGCTTTCTAGCTTGCAAATACCAATTGCTGCTCTTTTCATGTTGGGAGAAGAATCTTAAAATTGAAAACACATGTGCCTTTTGATGCACTGCACACCGCTTTCCATCCTGTAACAACAAGTTCCGTGCTCCTGCTGATGCCATCATTCACTCCTTTAAAAAAGTGTCTGGGAATAAATATATTTCGCTGTAATAAAGAATTGGATTTGGGGGAGCTAAATAATAAAGTTAATTATTTATACCTTAGAGGTCATTAGGAATGTACCGATACACAAAAATATAAACTGGTTTAAGCATTAGAATATATTAGTTAATTTTTATTTTAGTATTGATGATAAGGTTAACGAGTCCAACATTTCATGAGAAATAAGGTGGCATTATAATCAACTTCACTTTTTAATTGTTCCGAATTCTGCTAATATAAACCAAAAATCTTGAATTTCTACATAAGAAACACAAGTAGAGGGAAAGACATTGCCCTCTGTCGATCCACACTGCAGTCGGAGGGGATAAGAAAACCTATCTGTGAAGGCAGGGGAGGGTGGTAAGACAAAGGCTTTCTGAAGCAATCATTCTGGGAGGTGGGAATGTTTTATTAAAGCCACAGAAACAATTTAGGATTTGGTCTTTGGATTTAAATATCCCAATAGGTGTCAACAGAAACTTAGGTATTAAAAGCTGAATACTTAAATCCTTGCTACATTGTAAATATAATTTTATTCTTTAGAAGTTTCTCATTCTCTTTGTGTATGTGTGTGGGGGGTGATTTGCCCTTTTTCTCTTCTTTCCCTGCTAGTTTAATGACGTGTAATGGCAGATTTTCTATGTGCTCAGTGCCCTTACGTTCTATCATTATATGTGAACACCTGAACATACCTTTTGGAGATCACAGAGGGAAAGTGATCTGTTGTTATTTATTATGGTTTGTAGCAGAATAAAAGTACTGTAGCTGGTTGCTAACATCACCACCTTGTGTACAAATATTTTTTTGCATGCAGTCTCCTAATGTCATTAAGCAGTGTTGTAATTTCATTACGTAGTGATGTAGTACTTGGATAACAGAGAACATTTAGGTAATTTTGTAATTCGAAATCTGAAGAAATGAACTATGGTTTATTTTTAGTTCTTTGTAATTATTTAACCAGCTAACACTCTTCTGCACTCAAATAAGAAGCAAAAATGTTCCAGAGCCCTCAAGAACTGAGAATTGGTCAAAATACTCTCTAAAACAATAGCCAAGTGTTTCAGAGTAAAAAGGAAAATAATGAATTAAAATTTCTGAATATTCATAATAATACCAACGGTACATACAGCCAGTGCCTATAGTATCTGACCGGTGAATCACTCACTCCAAGATATTTTTCCTTTAAGCATTTTTAGCTCACCCAATAGGCTAATACTGGAAATTATTACTTGAAAATATCATTTTGGTCTCTATCCAAAGATAAGGAGACCCTCTTGATGAGGGTCAAACTGAATATCAAACTTCTTTTTCTAGTGGCTTCTGGCATGTTAGAATTCCACAGCAAGTTTTATAATTTTCAAAAGTCCTTGGAGATCAATGAAGTTAAATGGACGGAACTTCATTACTTCTCCAAAAGGACGTGCCTGTGGTCTAATGAAGGAGGTAATGGCGAGAGAGAGAGAAAGACCAGAATATTCAATAAAGGTAGTGTAGAGTCCAAAGGAAACAAACAAACACGCTCCCTGCTAATGACTCCCAGTTCTAAACCAAAACAAAACAGAATTTCACATTTGGATTTTTGGGTCATTTCTTTCACAGTTTCTCAGTCTCTCTCTCTCTGTAAGTAAAGTTATATTAAAATTTATTGCCTCACATAGGAGCTAAATGAGAACTGTTACAACTTGTTGAAAGTAGCATCCAATGCTTCTTTCACTTCCAGATTTGTCTTTTAAAGATAAAGTTTGATTATAAAATAAAAACTTTAACATGTTCCTAAGGATACATGGCAAAGCATAGTAATCTCAATTTGGGGTGTGTGTGTGTGTGTGTGTGTGCGCGCGCGTGCCTGTCTGTCTGTGAAACACTTGGGTGTTTTCAAATGGAAGTTTACTTGACAAGCCTAAGAGATCTTGCTATGTTGACTAATGATTAGTTTTCTTCTAGTCTTGACCTTAATAGGCTCTTCTAATGAGAGATTAAGAAAATCCTGAAAAGGTAGGCAGCTTTCACCAAGTGAATTTGGGACTGTTTTCACAATAATTTCTCTGATAAATTTAGCAGCAAAATCACAAAGTAAGTCTAGATTTCAGTACCTCTTTTAGCTCTGGTTTCTGGCTAATCACAAGTGGGAGGGCAATAAAAGGAGATGGAATTTCTCAAGATTATTTCTCATGTTTTTTTAATGCTATAATAATATTAACAGCATATTCATAGATATTGCATGGTTTCCACAGTACAAAAGTGATTTCTTTTGTGTCAATAGCAATACTATGAGGTCGGTAGAGAAGATACTCAGTTGCCTAGATGAGCAAATGGGGAGAATCAGAGGCATAACAGGGAAATGCTCACAGTCACATAGGTGCTAGTAGCAGAGCCAGTGTAGAACTCAGGTTTTCTGCCTCTATGGTCATGCTATGTCTCCACTCCCACACTGCTCTTATCTTTGGGAACAAGCATAATGCTTTGAAAATGTAGATATCTGGTGTAAAGGCCATTTCCCATGTCTGGTGGAAGTTTTTTCCTGCAGGATTCTGTGCTAGAAAGTCAACCCGGTGCCATGCTATCAAACATTAGTGCCACAGAAGTGCCACTCACTCCTTACGTTCTTAACTTGGATTCTCAGCATCAAACACACAGTCTTTACTGTGGACTGCTTTAATTGTCTCTGACAACAAATGAACATGTGCATATTTATATGCGTGGCAAATATGTAGAATTTGTGGGGTAGCTAATGAGTTTTAAAATATATGTTTTTTTGAAATGTACCTGAACGAAATTAAAGTCCACAGACACTTTCTAACGGATATTCCACCCTAGAGTTATTTATTTAATACTAAATGTTTCAAGTGTTGATGTTTAAAAGAGGCCAATCATCAATGATATTAATGAGAGAAAATGAACTTGTAAAAGCTCTAAAATGTTTGGTGGGTGTTTTTCTTTATGTTGTATCTACTTATGTCAAGCAATGTAACTGAAATGAATAAAACTCTAATGTAAAACTAAGATCCATTAAAGTGTTCACCTTTTTGATTGGTTACTTGTAAGATGCTGCAATGGAAAAGAAAACAATGTTGGCCACATTTTAGTAAAGATGATCTATTTGTGACAACAAAAATAGAATAAACTAGCATGCATTTTTAAAGTCCCATTTTCATTTTCATTTACACAAGAGAATGAACAAACACTATTTGGTAGAAGTCACTAAGAATTTCTTACTTTTCCTAAATGATTCAGAGACTAAAAGATTTCTCTGGGGCAAAGGCAGCTAAATGGTGTCTCTGACAAATGTTCGAACTTGCTTCTAAGCCTAAGATATTAGAAAATATTACTTGAAAAGAGATGAAACTGAGCAAACCAGTCACTACTTAGAAAAGAAAGAAGTAAATAGCAGAGTTCGATCTAAGCGAACTTTATTTCCCAAACTCAAAACCATCACAATAAAGTTCTGTACCCGAGTACCTTTGTGAACTAAAAGAAGGGGCTAATTTCTTTCTATGTTCAAACCAAAGACATGGAGGGAGAAAGTCATTCTTTTCTGTTGGCCTCTTGTGTAAAATTTCTTTGCTTATCACCCCATCTAGTCCTATATTTCTGCAGTTTGAATTACCCTCTTTTCCTCAGACTGGTAAGGCAGTGAAAGGATGTTTGTTCTGCTAATTAACTTTATTACCCTGATAACTCCCTGCAGCCTTTGACGAAAACAATTACCGTTACTCCTTTCCCCCCACCACTGGCAAAAAAAAAAAAAAAAAAAAAAAAGAAGGAGAAGAAGAAGAAGACTATTAATTAGAAACGAGGCCCAGGTCCCTGCCATGTTATTCTGCCACGTTCCCAGGCCCTCGAGCAGGATAGCATTACATTGTCAGTAGTAATTTAGCTCTCATCTGTCTCTGCTAATTATTGTCACATTCATCAAATTCATCAACAAAAGTGCTCTCAGAAGGATTGCATATTTGCAGTTAATACAGCATAAACTGGTATTACCCATCACCACATTTGTGATGATGAGAGGGACACAACTTATTCATCCCTAATTAGAGCAAGCTGGGTAATTAATTATGCATTCCGCCTTATTACTTCTGAGTTCCCAGATATTGTTTGTCTAAAAAGGGGGAGAAAGCAGGAGAGAGAAGCCTGAAAATGCAAAAAAAAAAAAAAAAAAAAAAAAAAAAAGGGTGATGTGTTTTGTCACATGCGCGATGCCGTAATTCCCACCTGACAAACTAGCTGAATCAGTGGAAAATTGCGAGTTGTCAGCCTCAGAATAAACTGCTGTAATAGCTGATTAATGATCAGCACCTGTGACAGGTGCTGTACGGGACTGTAAACTTGGTTTGATTAACAGTCACTGGACGAATAAATATTAGTGACAGTCAGCGGAGAGCAAGTTTGCTTGTTTTCTTCCCTGTTAACAAATCGCACGCATTTAAGTTATTGATATTTCTGTCTGAGACACTGTTTTTTTTGTAGTTATCTGGCAGCATTGGCAGTAAATTATAATAAGTTGTGTTTGTTTCTCTTCTGTTATTTTATTTCAGAACTAAAATTGTATTTTGACCAGATGACCTGTAGGAGTTTAAATTTACCAGGTGTGGAAGAAAAGACCAGAAAAAAACAGGATTCACACTTGGTTTAATTTATGCTCACCTGCTAGTAATCTGTGTGTGTGTGTGTGTGTGTGTGTAAACACACACACATGCCTGCATATATTCATTATATCCACTTACATGTATGTACAATTATATTAAGAAATATTCATGCTAAAAAACCCCACAAACTTAAGGTGTGTGACGTTCACATATTTAAAACACTTCATTGATTTTTTTTCTCGGAGTTGGATATTTTTTCCTGAAAACATTGTCAGTCTGAGTTGTCCTAATCTGGGTTCTCCATCCCAAACTGAAGGGACCATCTTCCTGAGGCAGCTATCCAGACTGCTTGGTTACTTCTATTGAACGACCAGCTACAGACAGGTTGGTCAGGAGGGGGTTAACCTGTTGCCGCTCACTGATTCTAACCAAGCGTCAAGTTTTGTGCACAAGTAAGGCAAGTGTGGATGACGGAAATAACCCAGGCATCATTTGTTTTGTTTTGTAGGCCAGAGCACAGGAAGCCATTTGCTTTCACTCTATAGTTTTGGTGTGTGTATGGATTGGTTAGGGTTGTCTGCTTTCAAACTTTGGTTTTGCTAACTAGCTGTGTGAGTTTGAGTAAATTACTTAATCTGATTTTTTAGTTTGTTAACTCTAAAGTGGGAGCATTTCCAACCTATCTTGTAGTGTTATTGTTAGGGTTAAATGAGATAATATGTGTAGGGCACTCTAGCACAGTGCCCAGCATAGAAAGCACGCTAAACAATTTAGTCATTATTAACGTAACTGTTTGACATTTGAACAGTCAAATTACCTTCAATTTCCTTTTTACAGGAGGAAATGCTTTAACAACTAATACTTTTTTACTCCACACACTGCAAAATAATAACAAAAATTATTTTAAAAAAAACTTTATGCACATTTATCCCTAAGTGAAAATTGAGAAAAGATGAGTGATCTCTGTGGGTAGTAGGTAACCCAAGGTACTACTCTAATTTATTCAGATGTTTCTCAGAGGCACAAAAGTTGGAACTGACAGAGCAGGGCAGAGGCTAGAAGAAGGCAGACTGTTTAGTCCTCCCAAATCTCCATAAGGATGTCTTCAACAACTTCTGGGGTGATGGTCAACACAGATCTGAGAAATGTGTATTTAGCACACCCCGTATTCTGGTGGAATCAAGATATGAACAACCAAGGATGAACAACAAAAATGAAAATAACATCAAAGCAAGTTTATTTTTATAATTTATTATGTATCTATTTTGACACTAACCATCTAACAGAGAGTGAAAGTACAGAGAGATGCAGTAAAGTGCAATTATCGTTTTAGAAACAGTGTTGAGAAGTAATAAAACTGCCATGTTTCTAGGACCTTAGGGCATAGTGCTTGTGGAATCATATTCAATTAATGTCCAAAGCCCATTTATCTAGATAAAAAAGCAAAAAATAAAGAAGGAGGCTTATAGCTTCAGTTATATCTATACTGATCCTTAGAATATTCTGAAAGTAGTTTGTATGAAGAATCACAATGGCAAAATTTTTTAAAAGGTGTTTCTAATTCAGTTTTAAATTATTTCTTTAAAAAAAGTGTATCTTACACAACTTTCAGAAAAAATAGCATTGGTTAATAAAAAAATTATATCAGTTTTGTTTGGTAATTACCAAAGCAGTGCTTCTCCACCAATACATATTGAGATAACCTGGGAGGACTTTTGTTTTGTTTTGTGTAATAAAGATGTTAGGACCTACTACCAGCTATCCAGCTATTCTTTTTTTTTATTTTTTATCCTCGCCCGAGGGCATTTTTGAATTTATCTTCAGATAGAGCGGGAGGGAGAGAGAGGAAGAGAGAGAGAGAAACATCAATGTGAGAGAGACACACCGAGTGGTCACCACCCACATGACCCCAACTGGGGTCAGAGACGAACCACAGTCGAGGTACGTGCCCTTAGCGGGAACCGAACCTCAGACTCTCTGGTATGCGGGCCAATACTCTAACCACCGAGCCAAACCGGCCAGGGCGTACCAGCTATTCTTATTCTATTGGTCTTGGGAGGAGCCCCTAGGGTACGGACTTTAAAAAATATTCCTGACGTGATTCTGATATATATCCGTGTTTTAGAACTGGGGATAAATATATACATTTAGACATTTTTGTCATAAGATTTAATTTAAAAAGTAAAAATTCCTTCAGATTATAAAACTATTGTTGTGAAATAGACGTCTAGAGATTTAAGTGTATCCATGTGGAAGCTTTAGTTATCTGAAATCACTATTTAATCATCGTGAGGGATACGCTTTACTTCTCAGTTAATCCAATCTGAGAAAAATATCTAATAAACAGTAAAAATGATATTCTGAATTCACCAACTCACTTTCTATCATTAATCGGAATGGTGTTGGCAACTGCTTTGTCTCGCTGGGAAAAACAAACCCCGTGGAGGTAGGCAGGCCATCCCTGTGGCTGACGACGACCTAGGTGGTGGCAGGGCTGACCGGTGCCTGTGGTCTGCTGCCAGGTGGATATCCTGCTGCACAGATAGTGAAGGGAGCCAGGAGTTTTCTGCCATGTGACACATACACACACGGATTAAAAATCAGGTAATAGGTACCGCACGCCTGTTTCTGTCTGCACTTGGGTACATGAGCTTTGATCATGCTTGTTGTATGTGAGCATCGGAGGAGGGGTCATTGGTCTATCACTGTTCTCACCGTCAGACAGCCCAGCAAGCACATGAAATAAATAGAAAACTGCCTGTTTGACTAAAACACCGGTATTCCAGATTATGACACAGTTCCATCAGTTACCTTCTATACCTCTGTTCTAGAATTCTAGTAGTCCTATAAAGTCTTATTTAAAAATTTTAATTATTAAATAAACTTACTTGTATTTTATCAAGTTTGCTCAAAACAAAACGGAAAAGTAACTCATCTCTAAAAATTTAAAGAGAACAGTTTCACTCAGCAAATGGGATTTTGGGGTGGGTTAACAGGGAATGCCTCACTTCATGTGCAATAACTTGATCCTATTGAATTTCCCATGGTCTAGCAGGGGTGGGGAAACTTTTTTCTGCCGAAAGCTATTGGATATTTATAACATCATTCAAGGGCCATACAAAACTATCAACTTAAAAATTAGCCTGCTATATTTGGTTAAACATTTAATTAACTCACCCCTAACGTGATGGCTGTAACTGCTTCTCTTTGGTGAGTCGTGTGATGTCAGCTGGTATTGATTTTGAGGGCTTTACGCCACCCACGCTGGATGTTCCACCCCTGGAGAGCAAGCGTGCACAAGCTATGGCCAGCAGGATAATCTTGCCTGCCATCTGTGTTTGCAAGGCTTAGAAGCTAGGAGTGTTTTTTTTTTTTACAATTTTAAGTGGTTAAAGATTTTTTTTTGTGATGTAAAAATCACGTGAAATTCAAATTTCAGTATCTATACATAAAGTTTTATTGGGACATAGCCATGTTTCCATATTGTCTATGGCTGCTTTTGCATAAAATGGCAGAGCTGGGTAGTTGCATCATAGACTATTCCACAAAATAGTATTTACTATTTGACTCTTTCCAAAAATAGTTTGCTAGTCCCTGCATTGGAGTAGTGGTTCTCAAATTTTAATGTGCATGCAAGTCACCTGGGATCTTGTTAAAATATAGATTCTGACTCAGTAGTGGGGCCTGAGACTCAATTCTACATTTCTAACAGGCTGCCTGGTGATGCTGATGCTGGGGATCCAAGGACCACACTTTGAGAAGCAATGCTCTAGACCATGATCCTCACCACACAGGCACACAAGACTGATGTCAGCCTGATCAAGAGCTGGTCGGGAATGCCCTGGCCGGTTTTGCTCAGCGGTTGGAGTGGCGGCCTGTGGACCAGAGAGTCCTGGGTTTGGTTCCCACTAGGGGCACGTACCAAAAAAAAAAAAAAAAGAGCTGGTCAGGAAGGAACTAACTAAGCTCCCCAAATCAACAAAGAAACCTATAAATATAGTCTATTAATCTTTTAATGAGAAATGCGATAGAGACTGATCCAGAACCTTCTGTTCCTACAGACACCACCTCACGTACTGAATTGGAGTAGAAGGATATTTGATAGGAACGAAAAGGAAATGGTAGGGGCTAGTTGTGCGCTGGGATTGTGCAAAGACCTCAGGCTAACAGAGATGTGCTAGCTCGATGCCACCAGCACCAGAGTGGTTTCAAAATGGACCTGGGACCAGTTTTAATCAAGTCTGGTAAAACACAAGCATGGAGATGCCGATTAGGAAGGACGCAGTTTTTATGTTCCCAGATCCCTGGGAACAGGAGGCACAGCACAGCACGCGGGGGGCCACACAGGGAGGCACCGAGGTTAGTCGGGAGGCAGGAGGAGTGAGGAGGAAACGTGAGCAAGAGCCTTGATTGTGGTTTTTGAGGGAAGGAATAAGAGAAGCAAGGTAAGCAGGTTCAGTAAACAGGTTCTGAGGCTTAGGGGCTGTCTGGTACCTGCCCCTGGAGTGATTAGGGAAGGTGGATAGTAGCCCAGAGTATTAAAGCTAGTACAGGAGGGACTTCGGGGTAGGGCTTTGAATTGGTTGGCTTGCATATAAAATTCACAGTCGCTTTGAGTTGTTTGCTATCTCTAGGAGATCGCTAGTCCTGGGACCGTCAGTCTCTCTGGTGTCAGCAAGGTTCCAGATGTCAAAACACCAGAAAAATAAAAAGGCATAATTAATACAGGTGGGTCCTCGGGCCAGGGCCTTTCCCAGGATGGTATAGAATGCACTGCCCACGTAGTTGACCAACCCTGCTTCTAATTCACATATTCTTTTAGGTTATGCAGGAGTCCTTCTGGTCTCGGGATCTTCTGGCCTCTTTTAATTGATTTTGTCTGTTGATTATCAAATTCAGTGTGGCTCTAATCCATCACATTTGGCTACCTTGTTTAACTCAGAAAACAATCTTATTTTGCTCACCACCAAGTTGGAAGGGGGCTTTTGGAGGTGAGATTGTGGTCATCTACAAGCTTCTGGACATACCTCCTTTCTCCAGAAGGACGTCTGAGGTCATAGGGAGAAAGAAATTTGTGGCCGAAGCCTTTTGCACAATGAACTGCAACATGTATAGGCCGCTCTTCAGTGCTCCTCCTGGGAGTCCTGCCACAGCCACGGTGGCCAAAGAGAACTACTTGAAATGCCAGTGACTCTATTCTTCCCCTCGTGATCATCACACAGCAACCCCCTGGTCCTGGTTCACCCTTTATTATCACTCAATGAAATTATGCCATGGCATTTTAAAGAATTTCTCTGAAAATTTCATTTTAAGTATATCATAGCTTTAAAATTATGAGGAGTAGCACTGAGAGAGGACCAGATTTGCGTCCCTGTACTAATTACCAAATGAACGTGACCAAATCACTTCTCTTTGGCTCTGTTTTCTCATAAAAAATATAGAAGGGTATCGGGTTGCATGATCTCCACAGGACCTTCCAGCTTCAAAACTCTAAGTTAAACGGAAATGTCTCTATAAGATACACATAAAATTGGGGTTCATCTTTATCCCCATTCCCAGCATACACCATATGGTACTTTGGACCACCATTTAGCTTTTATTTCTTTTTCCTGGTGTAATCCTGTTATTTGTTTAAAAGTTTTCCCAATTTCCTTCATCAAAATAATAAAAAAACAAAAACGTTATAAACTTTTTCGGGTAGATATCTTCTTCAACTTTGTATCCACCAGCATCTTGAATAAAGGGACCGACCATCTGATAGATGTCGTTTCAATTAAATTAGTGTGGGCGTGCCCTCCAAGCAAATAGCTTTGAGGTAGCAGAATCTTAAAAGGTTGAGAGGCTGTAACCCTGCACAATAAAGCAGGACTTTGGATGTGTGGCACTTGCTGGTGTCATATTGCAATAGCTACATTTATAAAATTATAAAATAATTTTGTTACTCTGGAAATACTGAAAGAGTAACTTGATTTTAAATTTCCTTTTTTTTAATCCTCACCCGAAGACATTTTTTTTGCATTTATCTTCAGATAGAGTGGGAGGAAGAGAGAGAGAGAGAGAGAGAGAGAGAGCAAGACCGAGAGAGAGAGAGAGAGAGAGAGAAACATCAACATGAGAGAGACATATCGAGTGGCTGCTACCCACACGACCCCAACCAGGACTGGGGACAAACTGCAACCAAGGTACGTGCCCTTAGTGGGAACTGAACCCGGGTCTCTCTGGTCCACAGGCCGACGCTCTAACCACTAAGCCGAACTGGCCAAGGCAACTTTAAATTTCTTAATAGTCCATTATATTTCTGATAATTAAAGTAACTTCTGATAGTTCTGTAATTAAGTTCTATAAAAATCCTGCAAAGATCAAGAAGATTTTTTCATTGACAATGGAACATGCACATTATTCCTGGCTTATAGAAATGAAGACAGACCATTTAGAATAATGTCAGTGCCATACTTATATGTTTTATTGGATTTAAGAGAAATATTAAGCAACATTTTCTTCTCTGAATACATTTCCATTTATGCGCAATGTTTTTGATCAGAAAACTAAAACGTAGCAGCGATGGGGTTGGGGTGGCAGCGAATATCGAATTGGTGCCAACAGATGCAAAAATGAAATCTTTGGCCCAGAAATAATAGCTTACCAAAATACACACACATAGTTATTGGACTCTTGAACAGATACACAGCCGTCTGTACAGACAACAGTGCTGCTGGCCAAGAGTCCCGGAGGCAGGCCAACCTCCTGTCCAGATGCCACTGCCAGTGAGGGACCATTTGGCATCTAGCTCTCTGGCTGCCAGTCATCTTTCTCCCGCTCTCTGGCACCAGTTTTTACAGGGGCTACTCAAGTAAATTAAGACTCTGAAGAGTCCTGTATTAATATGCTGAACAATATGGTGCCACAGGGGCCCTTGATGGTATTTGAAGGTTTTCAGCCCTTTATTTTTTCTAAGTGTCCAAGAATCCTGACTTCTGTGTATTTGTCTACAGATAAATGCAATTGCTTTGCAAGTTAAGAATGATATATTTTAATTTGTGTATGGAGCCAGCTTTCCCCACCCAGAAACACCTTGAGACTTTTTGAAGCAAAAGCAATTTGAAACACACCAACTGAAATTTAAAAAAAAAAAAAGGAAGAAAATATACTTATCTTTTATCCTTTAGGGAGAGTGGAAGAAATTGTTCAAATATCTGCAGTTCTAGCAAAATACATGCTGAAAAATGTACTGATCAGAGGGACTAAGCACACTTTTCCCCTGTGAAAACTGACTAAGTATCAATATACTTACTTCCACGACAGTTTGCATGTAGCACCAACTTCCCAATAAAAAAAATCATCATGAGTACTGTCTTCTCACCTTACAATCTCATCCAATTCCAATTTCTGCTTAAGCGAGGTTTTACCTGGCACCAGCACCATTTTGTACTTCCCTGTCCCTCCCACCAGGAGAGACTTATTTACCCGCTGCCTGCTAATCGCCTGCCTCACATCAGAGGGCTGGGCAGCCAGACAGAGCCTGCCGAAAAAGTTGCTTCTTTTCTGTTGTTACTTTGCAAAAGGAAAGTTTTGAGATTCATCTGATCAAAGCAGAGAATTATCAGAGGATGGTATAATATGTGATGATTTTGATGAATTCAGAAACATGCCACGGTTCAAATATATTTTAATTTGCACAAAAATAATATTTTAAATTTATGAACTGTCAAGATACAATATTAAACTGCCATAGCATACCACGAGAGAAAAGAAAAAGCAAAGAGGCGAGATTTACATGGCTCATCTTGGCTCTGCTAGCTAGTTTTGTATAAAGGTAACATTTGAACCGGGGCAATAATTTTTGTGTGCACTCCATATTCTTTCCTCAATTTGCCCACAAAAATATAATGAACTCTTGAGGTTGACTTGTGAGAGTTTCAGTCACACAGCAAGCAATCTTTACCAAACAAGAATCAATGTTTTCCCTGGATACCTTCAGCGGGGCTATCATAGTAACTTTACTTGAAGCAACATTAATTGCTCTCAGATCTTTAAGTATCATTGACATTGATAAATCATCCTCAGAGAGACATGAACAAATGAATCAAATGCTCATCATCGCATTCAGGAAAGAAACATTTTTACAACAAGGAATAATACATCAGGCAGCCTACATATGTAAAGCTGTGTCGCATGAAGATTTCTTGGTGAGACATACAACCCTATCCAGGTATAAACTGTGTGACAAATGCATCAAAGAGACAGCTTAATCATAGAAAAGCATGTGGCCAAGATACACTGAAGAAAACAATATTTTATTCTTTTTTTTTTTTTACTATAAAAGATCTATTTGGTTATCAGAGTCAAGTGTAACTATTTGTTTTTCAGTTGTACATTAATATTAATAAATCTTTCATTGTTCCATTGTATAAATGTAATGAAATTGTTACTGACCACATTGAAGTGATTTTAGGTAAAATTCTTCAGTAGTATGTAAAATATTTTTGCTGTATAGAAAAGTAATAGCTACACAAATACATGAGCAATGGCAGTATTAGCTGTCTAATGTCTCCCAAGGAATTGTCAAATTTACCATCTTAAATGAACTGTATTTACTCTGTATTGTCTTTTATGATTTCATCTAACATCCCTCATTTTGGAAGAAAACCAATTGTATTTTCTCTACATAATTCACCACTTTCTGTTTCAAAAAAAGAGAACATGTTTATCTTTCTTTGGAAATAGCAACCACTAAGAAGAGTAACTTTTCTCTTTGTGAGTTGAATAAAAGGGTAAATTAATGGAAAGATAAATACTCCTTTTGCATTGATTGGGGTAAGAGGGGCACTAGTCAGCGCTCGCTTCTCTCTCTGCCCTTTGAGCACCAGCTTTCCCTTTACCTCCAGTGGACCATCTGCGGTGCCTGCAACATCCAGAGACATCAGCAGGTCCCAGCAATGACCGCAGCACTGCCTGCTCCTTCCTCCCTGAATGGAAACTCCAGACTGTGCCAGGATTATAAACAGTCTCCCCCCCCCCCCCAAACGTGTGCTCCCTGAAAGCCTTATGATAAATTTTGTGTTCTCAGGGCATGGTATAGACCTGTAGCAATAACTTGTACATGCATTTGACTGCTTTTGTCGGAATACCTGTGATAGTATTTTCAAATGAAATTCTACACTAATTTAGAGCACTTAGTATGTGCTTTACATGCATTTCCTCATTAATGCTCACGAGTTTTTAAAGTGGCATGAGTATTATTTCCATTTTATGGATGGTGGAAGTAAGGACTAGAGAAGCGAAGGGACATGGCTAACAGTTGAGCTGGGATTTGAACCGGCATCTGACTCCAGAGCTCACACTCTTGACCAGTACAGCAGAGCTGTTACGTGAAAAATCATTTTGGAGTCAATGAATTTGGAAAGGCAGAGTAAACCAAATTTTAAAAACTTCTTTCATGATTTCTCAGTCTTTGATATGCCCGTGAACAGTGATTCTCGAAGGTGGAATATAATATATAATATTTCCCAAACTTACTGAAGCCTGTTGCTCTCTCAAGTGCTTGAGCCATAACATCTAGTTTCAGATGCTGGTTCTGCCACTCATTATGGTTATAGCCCTAAGCAAGGGATTTAACCTCTTATTAAGTTATTTAATCACCAAAAAATTTAATTATATTTAGTAAATTGCATGTACCAAGACAGAAGAATGGCCAATATGCTTTTGTGTAAGCTGAAACAGGATTTTTCATTAACATTCTGTTAATGAGAAATATTTAACTAACCAGAGGATCTGATTTCTTTAAATGGCTTTTATTAATCAATGTTTGACTTTCTTCTGAGACTTTCTTGATTTAAAGTTTTCATACCTTGAACATCAATACTATTTAGAATATACTTTTTGAAATGTTGCATTAAAATATTAAAACGCTGCTGTAATAACTGGCCATGTTACAAAAATAATTGTTGCTAACAATTTATTTGACTAATGAAAATGCGGAAGCTTGTTTTTGAGAACCTTTTGTATTTAGCAAGGCAAACCCATTATTTAGATTTAGTGAAATGGGCCTTCAAGTTAGAAACTTTACACTATGCCTTGATCAGGGAAATACTGTCCAAATTAGATTTGACTTTTTCCCAGGTTATAGAGATCTCTTTTCAATTTTTTAAAAATTTACTTTGCTTTCCTATATTCTTCTGGTCCTATGCTGGTCTATATTAGCTTTAGTCGCTTTCTTATTTGGGGAAATTTTACTATATACAGGTTATTTTTTTACTTTGCTAATGGAATCTCTTGAAATCCACTTAAATGAATATTTATCAATTTTCACGAAACTTTGTCCTTTCTAATAAAGAAAATATGAGAAAAGATTTGTTTTTAAATATGCATCTTGAGTCTGTGTTGCTGACATGCTGTCGTCATAGAGGGAGGTGGTTAAAGTCTTCCTTTTGGGGTAAAAGAGTCATGTCTGAATTGGTTGTTGAATTGAAAATGCATTTCCCCAAATGGCCAGAAACAAGCATTGTAAAATCTTCCATCCTCTGCCTCCTCCCCCCAACCCAATGGCCTTTTTAAACCACTTTTTTCTGCATTTATAGTCTTTACATGATTTCCGTATGACTGATATTACTATTAGGTAACCCCTGACAGTTTATATTTATTATGTGATCATATTCTTCACTAATATTCTGATAGCTTTTTGAATGCCAAAACCAATATTTCTTTATAGAAATGAATTTGAGACACAAGTTCCAAGAGTGACCATAAAATGTTGACAGATTCCACAAGCCGCAGAGATAAATCAGTTTTATTCTTTCACAGTCATAACAGAAAGTACATTTTTGTCTTGAGATAGTCAAAGCTTTTAGGACCACACATGCCTCCATATTTTTTTATACTACTATATTCACTCGTATGGGCTGAGTTATTGTTTGAAGTGAGGGCTAACCATAGATTTCTCGCCCAGCCATACCCAAACTGGAATTTCTTGTAAAGCAGTTCTGTGCTATGAGTCTGTGTGTGTGTGTACATATACATGCATATACATATAGATATGTGTGTGTTCTTATAAAATGAAATAATTTTTAAAGGTAAATCAAAGGGAAATATCACCCATAAACCCACCACCGTAAAGCAACCACTATTGCTCCTTCAGTGACACTCCTTTCTGTGTTTTCTCTACATGCCCTTGTCAGCACTGGGCATAGCCTTCAACTTTTTGTTGCTGTTGTTAATTTCACAGGTAAATTTTTTTCTCTTAAATTTTCATTTCTTTAACTATTTTTGAGCCTGAATACTTATCATAACAAAGTTGTTAGCTCTGTTTTTTTAAATTTTATTTTACATACGTTTTGTCCACTTATATATATTCTTTACATGTTCATTTATTTAAAATTCAAATTTTTTAATTAAAAAAATCAAACACAGGCTATGTTTGATGTGTTTGAATTTTGGTTTCACTATGTACTAACTGTGTGTCTTGGGCAGTTTATTTAAACTTTCTGCATCTCTGGGTTCTCATCTACGATGCAAGGTTAATAACATCTACCTTCCAGGGTTCTTATAAACATTAAATGAGTTAATATATGTAAAGCACAGTGCCTGGCTATGGCAGACACAACATTATGGGATCATCATCCTTGGCATGGAGTTAAACTATATTTCCCAGCTCCCTGAGAATCTACATAAGGCCATATAGCTACGTCTCACCAATGGAATGTAGAGAAGTGATATGTTATTTGTAGGTGGGGGTAGGAAAGAATTCTCTCTACTGCACCCACACCGCTAGAAGTGAGAGTTCTTGAGATGGCAAATTTGCACAATGGGAGAAAGGTGTTTTTTTGAATTATCACTTAGAGAAAAGCCACAAAGAAGAGCTATCTGAGCCATATCAGATGCTCCTGGTGTCTATCAGATTTTTAAAAAATCAAGAACTGGTATTTGGGGGCCCACTGTACCAGCTAGAGTTATATACCTTGCATTTCCTTTGTACATGGTAAACACTTAAGAAATAAAAGCTACTACCATTATTATCATTCACAATCAAAAGGAACAGCCAATGTCAACTTTAGATGTGCATCATACTTAATATTCATTGGCCAGATTGACTAAAACAATTCCTTCTGACTCTGAAAGCTTCTCCCCTTACCCAATTTAATAAAAAATGTATATCCTCAGGAGGTTGTTTTCATAAGAAGTATAAAGAATACAGTAAGTATTTTATATTTTAATATAATCAGTTTCATTTCTTTAAGGTCTCCACCTAACCTGAACTCCTTAAAGCCACTGGCTCTTATTCATCTGAATGATTACTTTTATGAAATGGAAATTAATATAATATGTTGGTAGAAGGTACTGATTAGTATGTACAGTTTGATTTAGATTTGTAAATCTGTTTAGACATAATTTGGGGTAGTTATAGACTAACAAATGTAAGTGTCTGGACATGTGATCCTGCTCAAGTAATTTATTCACAATGAATAGGTATAAAATGTCTAAAGTAATACTTGGTAGAACAAGTTAACCTCATTTTAAAAAGCCCCACACATTCTATGTATATATTTAAGGGAATGAGAAACAATTTCAAAGTGCTCTGACATGAAGCATCTTAATATTCGTTTAAAAAGTTTCACACTAGGACTCCGTTCCCTGGCCCGCATTTGTGAGTCTGACAGTCCCCAGCCGAGATGAATGGAAGAGGCCGTGGGCAAAGGGAGGTGCTGAAATGGTGAGTTCTGGCGGAGGCTCCTACCTTCTCCTTCAACCCTATTTCCTTCCCTTCTCATCTGCTCCTCCTTTCCCTCTTTCCCAGATTTTTCACAAAGCAAAAATGGCCCAGTGGGCTTGGCCACATGATTAGTTGTCAGCAGGCCGAAATCTGGAGTGTTCTTTTCCTTGGGTTTCTTTGAGTGCGATCATGACTACTATGAAAATGGGAGTGAGGGGGACCTCTTGTCAGCAAATAAGGCATATGTAGGGTTGATGACTTTCCTGCACACAAAAAGGCACACCAATTTTAATGTAAGACACAAAGTGTAGTCAAGGAGTATTCACATTTTCATATTCATATCTCATTTGGTCCTCATAGAAGCCTTCTGTATGAAATGGGAAGAAAATACTTTCATCCTTCTTTACTGAAGAGACTACAAGTTCAGAGATGCTAAGGTGGTAAGAGCCAATGTCTGCTGCTTAAAACTGTCTCCAGTCTCTACCATGCTCATATTCAATATACCAAAAATTATGGAGAATCTACTTTGGCCATGTGCCACTTTAATTGTTGTGTGGCCTTTGCCAAGTTACTTAGTCTTTCTAGCCTTAGTTTCCTTATCTTTAAAGTGGGGATAAGGATATTGACATTACAGGGTCGTTGGGAGGATTAAATGTTTTAACCTCAATAGAGTACTGAGAACAGTGCCCGGCAGATAGCATGTACTCCGTAAGTGTAAGCTATTATAATACAATGTAGTCATTACTAGTCGTATTTCTAATTAGTAAGTGCAAGAATTGATTTTTAAAACAAAATATTCTAACTTTTAATCATAGCACAAGTGTCTTAGATTAACCTCACTATTCCCCAGAAGTCAATTACGTGTCATCACAGAAATACACAAGTGAATGAAATTAGTATTATATAATATATAAATACATTTTAGTGCTAAATGCTAAATAGCTACTTAAAATTATAAGCATACATTAAAGTAAACAGTATTTTTACTCACTTTTGAAAATTTTATGTATAGTAAAATTCACCCTCTGAAGTATATAGTTCTGAGTTTGGATAAACACATCCTATTGTGCAACGACTACCACAATCAAAGTATAGAACAGTTCTCAGAGTTTGTTATTGAGAAGAAATTTTTTTCTGCCATTCTAGAAGAAATTTTCTAGAATATTCTAGAAGAATTTTTTTCTGCCATTAGAAGCCAATATAAGTATAACTCTATGTTCAGGAACTTAAAAGATATCCAAAACTTGGATAATAATTCTCATGCATTTATTCATTGGCTCAGTTAGTACTTATGAGTTCTCCCTGTATATATAGCATCGTGTCGTTGTCTATGAAGACCAGGAAGAAGTGTCCTCCAGTTCCCTACCCTCAAAAGGAGAAAATATGACAGTTTTGCTTTCCATTTCCATCTCAGTGCTAATGGATAAAACAGGA
This sequence comes from Molossus molossus, assembly GCF_014108415.1. Taxonomy (NCBI): domain Eukaryota; kingdom Metazoa; phylum Chordata; class Mammalia; order Chiroptera; family Molossidae; genus Molossus; species Molossus molossus. Next base: position 46,613,554 of record NW_023425388.1, on the reverse strand, counting down.
AAGGAAAATAATAGGGCCTTTCCTAAATTCATTGGAAAAAGAAGGCATGAAAAGAAGGACAGTTAGTGCTTCTCGAATTAGTATGTATATGAAAACCCAAAATAGTGTCCTCTGTTTCTGTGAAACCTACATCTCAGTTTAATTCCTCAAATATTTCTTGCAGCGAGCACATCACTGGGTGGACACAGCCGCTGTCCTCAGGCAGCTTGTAGTAAGTACCACAGAGTAGGTGATTATAATGCAAGGCAGAAGATGATCAAAGGTACAAAATGGTATCTATTCAGAGAGAGATGGGGAAATGTAAAAGTGTGAAAATAAAGTCTTTATAAAAGAGAATTTAAACAGGGTCTTGAAACAGAGGTAGAATTTTGACAAGACTATTGATGAAGGAAGGAGAAAATCTTAGTATGCTATAAAACTGCTACACTGCCCAATACTGTAGCCACTAGCCAGCTGTGGGGATTAAAATTAAATTTAAATAGAAATACACTCAGCTACCCTCATCACATTTCAAATGCTCAATAACCACATGTGGCTAGTAGTGGATAAGACAGAGAACATTTTCATCATAACAGAAAGTTCTATTGGATAGTGTTTCTATAGAAGAAATGGCAATGAAAGGTCAGAAGGTGGGAACAATAAATTATACAAACTTCTGTTGAAGCCCTTGGTCAAAAATCTCAGAAATAATGGTATATTCATATATTTCTTCCCCAAATATAGATTGGAAATATATGCCTATATATAAATCAATAACTCAATTGTTTCACTGGCTGGTCTGATTCAATAACCGTGCTGAGCTCATACTATAAATCAATAATGAAGACATAAGACTTAACAGGCCTATCTAATTGTTCCATGTATCTGAGCATGCAGATCAGAGTGGCTAAAAGCCAGGCCCTAGGGCCCAGCCAAGTATGGGTGCTGCTGTTCTTCTGGCAGGGACTCGTTAGCTGTCTGGGTCCAAGCGGAATGGCTTTGGCCCATCACAGTTGCAGTCTCCTAAGAACATGCGCATTCTTAAAGTCATTTGGTATAGATTTGAGGAAACTGCAGCCCAGAGAAACAAGTCCTGCTACATAAACATGGATGAATTGAACAATGTGCGACAGCAGTCATTGATAAATCTGTGAAGGTGCAGACTTGAGCTATTTGGTAAGAGCTGCTGTCCGCCCCGTCAGAAGGGTGGTTCAGCGAAATCTCTCACAGTTGCAGTGGTGTGTTACAGAGCCAGCCAGGTCCCACTGCCCTGGAGTCCCAATGGACAGAGGTGGGTAGGGCCAGAAAATCATGTTTCAAGGCTTTTTAAATCTATGAGTCTAAAATGTGTGCTTTCTTTCTTTGGTTAAAAAAAAAAAGTCTAGAAAAGTAATCATTTGGGGAAACCAAAGGCAGCTCAAATCCACACATTTTGGTTGGGCGGTCCCTCTTTATTTTAGATCCAATCATTTCATACAATTTGACTTTGAGTCCTTTAAAATGTTATTCAATAATAATTGATTTTTTTGTTGTTGCTGTTTATCCTCACCTGAGGATATTTTTTTCATTGACTTTTAGAGAGAGTGAAAGGGAGGGAGTGGGGAGAAGGAGAGACAGACATCAATGGGAGAGAAAAACATCGATTAGTTGCCTCCCACACACACCTGGATGGGGCCCCGGATCAAACCTGCAACCCAGGTTCGTGCCCTTGTCCAGGAATCAAACCCACTACTACTGAGCCACACCGGCCAGGGCAATAATTATTGACTTTTAATGTGCATATGTTTTGTTGTTGTTGTTTGGATACCACATTTGGCATTTTATTTATACATGCTCCTTGGACAACAGATAATTGTTTTCTCTTAACAGATCACCAGGAAAAGGTAAAGAAAACAACAGTGAAATATTTACTTTAAGTAATTACTTTTTAAAACTAAGATATACTATATGGATAATATATGTCCTATAGATACATATGCACTTACTTTGTTTTTCTGATAAAGGAAGCTTATCAAACCATATTCTTCTCCCCCTCAAGGAGTGGCATTTTAAAGAGTCATCTAATGTCTTTATAGTTCTATATGCTACAGACTGGTGTATCAGAAAGTGAGCAATTGCTATGCCATGAAAATATTTTTGCAACCCAATTACCACATAAATACCTGTTCTAATGTAATGTTAACCAGTAGAGTATCATGGGAAAACATGAAGGTAAATCTGCATACCAACAAAACCTCAATAAGTACAGATTTAATCTTTTTCAGTTTATTAGATTTTTTTGGAAAAGGCTTATAATGATATGTGGATTTTAATTATTTGATGCTTCTTGACCTCACATTTATTTAGGACTGTTGCCTCAATAAACTCAGCACTTTCAAAAGATTGAAAGATATTTTTTTGTTTCTGAACAAATGAGGGAAAAATGATTAATTTCAGTTTTCTTTATTTTCAGAAGGCCTCTATGTTTCAGAGGTGGAAAAATCATGCTGATGACTCAACCATCCATAGTGTTATTTTGCTGGCTCATGCTACCTCGGTGGAAAATAACAAGTCTAATTTCATCCCCTCTATGATAAAAATCTATTGCATTTATTGAGGTACCTACTATTCTGTAGAAACTCATTTATTTCAAGATAATCTAGCTTCTGAAATACTATTGATGACATTTACCTCTAACTGGATTGCAAGAACAGGATGCACAATTCAATTGACTCCCAGTTTCACAATTTTGGCATCTGTACAATTTTTAGACAAGCTTAGACTGCCTTCGCTTGGCTATGATAGACATTTTAGAATATCTCTGACTCATGAATATAAATCGTTGGGCAAAAATAAATTTTATAAAACCAGAGCTGGTAACAAAAATCACCTAGAGATCAACAACTCTGAAAGAATCTAGTGTCACATTCCTTAGAATGTCAGATTAAACTAACATGTGCCAGTCAATATCGCTACACTGCGACCCTTGATGCCTCCTAAGCAAAACTATTAAGTCCAACATTCTCTCCTGTAAGCACTTATCTGTAAGGATGGCTAACATGTCCTCTGAAGCAGATATTGAAACTGATTGGACAATAGGTAGATACCAGACAGGGACCTGGGGGCCGACCTCTAGAAATAGAGGGAGAAAATCTTAATCTGCAACACAATGCCGTTCTCCTGAAACCCTATCATTTTCACTTCCCATGTGTCTGCTGCCTGACTGTGAATGGATTTGAAAAGGAATGGTTAGTGCTGAAAATTGGATCAGAGCTAACATTCTCTCATTTTTATCAGCAGCTGCCAAAGGTCATCTGACATAATAGCTGATGAATTCAAGCCCAGTGGATTTCATTTGCAATTTTCAATTTACTGAGGCCTCCAAACCCCACAGTGATAAAAGCTTCCCCTATGGTGGCCTGTCACAAACATCAAGAAACTGCACAAACCCACAAGAAAGAAAAAAAAGAAAGCTGTGCATCCTCGCAGGTACAGATAAGGAGAACAGGAAGAAATGGTATCATGCAGGAAGGTACAGAGCAGCTTGTGTGGCTAGTTCTCTTCATGCCAATTAAAAGGAAAAGACTATGAAGAACAATCAAATAACTTCCACAAAATAACATCCTGCTTCTTTGGGGCTTTTGAGTGAAAACTGCCTTTTAATCTCTTACTTGACATGCCCCCAAACAAAAATGTGAATGTAAATATGCAAATAAATAAATCAATTCGTAATCTTTCCTTATTGGTCGTTGAAAAGAAAGCACACTTTGTGTGTTGTATTTACCATAGCTTTGATTTACAAAATGCATGTTCTGTAATGGATCTTTTATCATGGAAGTGTCAGTCAGCACTATGAAACCATTTGTTTTGTTACAGAGAAATGGTAGACCCTTTGATTGATTTGCAAGGGTAGTCAAAGGACTGACGTAGTACCAACTTGTAAGTGGATCTGGACACGGTGTATATTGAAGATGTATTAGCAAGAGGAAGAAAGCCGTTTTTCCCCTTGTCAAGCTATTTACTGTGAACTTAGGCAGGACCAGGGACTGAATCCTGCTCCCAGCAATTGTTCATATTGAGGAGACCATACGCCTGTTCCTTGGAGAATGGAGAGTTTAAAAGCCGAGCAGTCCATCTTCATCCTATCCTACTCAATTCGAACGTTGGCCAAGAAAAAGAGAAAGCAAAAGGATGACTTCTGTTTGAGAAATAACTGCTGGGAAAATTTCATTTCAGACATGAATGTCTGGATCCCATTTCTACCAAATAGATTCAGAAAGGCTTATGAAATTGGTCTAATGAGGCAAGAGGACTTGGCACTGGGCATCTACCAACCTGCCTAATGAGAAAATGTCTCATGACAGTTGACAAGAAAATTCAAGAATGCCATCAACAGAACCAGGATATTAACTTTATTTGTGTGTTGGTAACTGTGAGACAATCACAGTTTGGGAAGGAAAGAGAATAATTTCTGGGTGAACTGATGTGATTGTGAGAGATGGCTGATTATAGAATCATTCTTTAAATTGTCACAGCAAAAAAATTAAAATACAAGCTGTTCATCATAATGAATTGTCAGTTCTTTGAAATTAAACTATTTCTTAAGATTTTTTATTAGCAAAAAAATCAATGACCTTTTAATTCTTCAAAGTCTCAAAATAGCAAATTGTTTCTCAGTGGCTAAAGAGGACAGGAATTAACATTTTGAAATAAGAGAAATAAAATTTTCTTCTCAAGCTGCAGAAAATATGCAGGGTAGTCATATTTTAGCATTTTAATAATTCTTCCTTCTACACAAAATTGTTAGGAGTCAACTTTTCAAAAGTTGCCCTCCTTTTTGAGTCTCTATAGGTTCAAAGAGAACTCTGTTATAATTTTAGTTTCTGATGGGGGGGTCTTTTTGGATTGTTAGCATAATGCAAAGACCCAGGTGGTAGTAAAAGATTACTTAATGGGGTCTTAATTTAATTAGTCCTCTAAAAATACATTTGACTTGGTGAGGGTTTTTCATTATCTCTGCTCTTCCATGGCAGTGATATAAGGCAAGCTGTACCTATTGATCTGTAGTTACATAGCAGAAAGGTTAATCTCTTTTATGTTCCTTCTATTAGAAAGGCAGATCTCAAATCTTCAGGGCAGAGTCCTGTTCTTGTAGACTGTTTGGAGACACTGTTCCTTTTCTCATGCACTGTGCCTAATTACATTCAGTCAGGCTAGAGAATTCACTGTAGTTTGAATGGTGCAATTGAGCATTTCTCATTTCATTAATTAATTCTTTCATTCCTTCATGAAGTGTTTATTTAGCACCTACCAAGTACAGGACACGATATTGAGAACTATGAATAAGATAAAGTTTTCTGTACTTTCAAGTAGTTCACACAAGTGTGGCATTAAGAATGTTTTGAATCTGTTTTCTTCCTCTTCCTTTGAATTATGTTTATGTCATATAGCTATAAAACTTTAAAATAATGAACAATTTATCTTGAGATTCGGGGCAATGAAATGACACTATTGATATTGACAATATTGATCTGGACAACATCTGATTGTAGGTAAAAGCTGTTTTTTTGTTTTTTTTTTTTGATAATATATGTACCACCATAACATTTTTTTCCAAGTCTTAATACAATCTATACTTATTTACTAAGTACTTTTTGTTGACTGATCTTAGCTTTTTAAAATTAAATAAATTCAATTAGGAAGAGATCATTTATACTAATGCAAATGGAAAGCCTGTATCACGAGCCACAAATAAAATACAATCATAAATGTGAATGCTAACTACTGTTGTGTTAGTCAGTACAAAACCTACATAATTTCATGTTGCATTAGTGGTATAAGCTCCGCCCCTTGGAGAATACGGGCTTGGTGCATGGTACTGATAAAGACCAGTGCTTCAGGTTTGACCTCTGCAAGAATGGAAGCTGTGAGAACATATACTTTGACTTATTGCCTAGCACATATTAGGCAGTAAAAATATTAGTTAAATAAATGAACAAGGACCAGTTAACTTCTCAGAGATCAACCTGTATTTCCCCTATAGTTATACTCATGTACTTTATAATAATTACTTGGGTTCACCTCTGTTGTAATTGCCTAGACCACCGTTTGGCATATAGTCATTGCTCAATAAATGGTGAATTAAAGGACAACACCATTCCAAGGTCTTGTAGCTGAATCTATAATCTCACTGGTCATTTTTATTTTTATTTTATTTATTTACTTTTTTAGATAGAGCAGGAGGGAGAGAGAGAGGACGAGAGGGAGAGAGAAACATTGATGTGAGAGAGATACATGGAGTAGTTGCCACCCACACGACCCCAACCGGGTCCAGGGACAAACTGCAACCAAGGTACGTGCCCTTAGCAGGAACCCGGGACACTCTGGTCTGTGGGCGGGAGCTCTAACCGCTGAACCAAACCGGCCAGGTCCTCACTGGTCATTTTTATAGAGGAATTGAACTGGCCAACATTGGCTTAAAGCTATTATTCAGTACCTGACATAGTAAAACAAACAAACAAACAAAACAAAACAAAAAATACCTTTGTTGAACAAATGAATGAATGAACATTATCATGACACCAGAAAGAGTCAGTTTCATATATGAAAGACAGAACTTTAAAAGAGAATAGATAATACTCTTTCAAAGCTTAAATGGAGTGCCAATTTTCAACTTTTGAATAAGCCACACCTGCCAAGTCTTTCTTACAATTTTAAAAATTAAGATTACATTGGAATTTGTATGTTTATAGAAAAACTGGCAAATATTGAGGTCAGCAAATTACACTGACTGATACCAGCCAGTGACCTGATGGTATAGCTTCATTTAGACTGCTTTTGTGAGTTCCTCGACTGACTTAAGAATCAAACATTCTGATGAGACAAGTGATATTTACAAAATCTGAGTTTGTGCTTTTCAATTATGAAGACACCCATAAGAAGAAATAGTGAAGAATTAGCTGCATTTCCATGGTACCCACCCCCAAAAGAGTACTGTCAATCACTGGCCCAAACATAAGCTTTTGTAGGTTTTGAATGCTTTGAACTGGAAAACCACTATTTTAGTGGATAATTAAAGGGTGTTACAACTGATTGAGCTTGTGTAGAATCAGGAAAATTGGTGGGATTGGAATGGACATATAGGTCACACCACTTTTCTTTTGTAATATTTTCTACTACAAATGATTCTTTAGTTGAAAATCAAACCTTGAACTAATGTATTACAAACGAGTAGATAGGTAGGACTGAAAAATCAAACACAGGAAAAACTGTGTTTATCATTTGAGAAATCAGACTCAGCTTAAAAAAGAGATTTCTTTAATAGTATATTTCTTTCTTTCTCATATATTTAGTGACTGATTATGTTTATCATAAACACACTTTTTTGAGCCAATTGGCACATATCTAATATGTGCTACATGAAACAGGGTTCAGTAAGATATCAAAGAGTATTATATTAAAAATATATATGTGGGCAAAAGCAGGTTTACAGTTATTCATATGAAAATCATATAACACAAGAATAAATAATAATACAAGAATAAACTCTGAGTTTCATGTACTTACAACTGTAAACCTACTTTTGCCCCACCCTGGATATAGTAACCAGTCAAGAGTCAGCTTATCTAAGCATGGAGACTTTTTTCTCACAGAATGTCCATTAAAATCCTCCAGAGCACAGGTTAAGGAACTCAGAGTACCTTCTTCCTTATAGGAATGACTTTCTTGAAACAAAAATGCTCATGACTACCTATAAAATATTTTGTGTGGTAGACAATGATTATACCTATTCTTTCTTATAAAACATATTTATTATAAAATGGGACAAACAGAAAATATAAACAATATATTATAAAAATGTGGGTTCATAATGCTCAACTCTTTTCAGCCATTTCCCATTTTAAAATATTACTGAGATAGATTCCCCCATATGCCTCTTTCCAGTCCTATTCTCTTCTTACTTTTCCCAAATGTAACCAATGTTCTAAATTTGATACATTCCCACATATACCATGACTATGTGCATTTGTATGATTTTATGTTTTTTTTAAGTTATCACAAGTTATATAATACAGTATAATATTTCTGCAGTTTTTCACCAAAAAATATATTGAGATATGTCTATGTTGATACATGTGGGACCAGTTTAACTCTGTATTGAATTGTTTTATAAATATATTTTATTTATCCATTCCACAACTGTATTTCAGTTCTTTGATAATACAAACAAGGCAGCAATGAGCAGTTTTAACTTTTTCCTTCTGGGTCCTAGTGTGCTTTTCTTTCTTCCTTCTTGCTCTGGTGCTGCTCAGTCGGTACTTTTGCACATGCAGTGAATTTCCGAAAGTCCTCCCCCGATATGAGGTGGCTTCCAGCAAGTGCAGCGGCCACCCCGGTGGGAAGGTTGCTGAGTTCCTAGGCACCCTGGACAGTTCAGTAGCACCGCTCCTGAGAAGCTTCCTAGCAAGATCCATGAGTACCCCACCCCGCAAGATCAGAGGTGTCCTGGGCCTGCCATCTGTGAGCCAGCTCTGGCCCAGAGCAACCCAGCAAATGTGACCTCCATCCAGTGGGCTGCAACAGCTCCTTTTCCATGAGATCTGAATCGCAGTGTTGGGGAAGGCCCCTTCTCCTCACCTTTCCAAGTGTGTTCTTTCCTTGAGCACTCTCCCTCGGTAGTTTAAAAAATTCCCTCTACTGTAGTAGTTAATATCCCATAAATAGTTAATAACTCTTTATATTAACCTTCTTACTGGATGGCTTCTGTTTCCTGAGGACCCCAAATGTTATAGGTAACGCTTCCTCTTTTTCTACTCTTTGAAATAGTTTGCAATGAGCAGAGTTGACTGATTTATTAAAGATTTGGCAGAACTAGTCTATACAACTTGCTCTCACCTGTACTCTCTCCGCCACCCCACCTGTCTTGCTAGGAACCAGTTTCGTTTTGTCAATTCTCATTCATATTTTTGTTTTTTATTTAACTAATATCTGTTGTCATTACTCATATGTCTTTCGCTGTACTTTCATTGGGTTACTCTGTTGTTCTCTTTCTAGTTTCTTGAACTCTTAACCTGCGTATTTTCAGAAATGCTGTTTTCAAAATATTTTGAAATTCACAGGTGATTTATGACTTAAGTGAAAATATTTAAGGGCATATGTTAAAGTTTTTCAATATACTTTTAAAAAGTATATATATTGCTTTCAAACTTAATTGCATCATGGTCAGAGATATACAATATACTTTTTTATGATTTAAAAAAAATTTGCTTTGTGACCAAGTATATGGACAACTTTTATACATTTTCAATGCTTTAAAACATTATTTTATGTATGCCTTGTCTTCTATGTATCTGTTAAATCAAAATTAATTTTGGGGGGGCATAAAATCTTTTATATTATTGTCAGTGTTTGGTCTGCTTGATCTGTAAATTTCTGAAGGAACTGTGTTAAAATATAACTCTAAGAATGTAGACTTGCCCATTTTTACTTGTAATCGGTAATGTTTTGCTTGAAATATTGTGAAGCTGTTTTGATGCTGGATACATACAAGTTCATGATTGTTACATCTTTCTGAAGGATTATTCCTTTTTTATCATGTGTAATGTCTTTCCTTATCCCCACTAGTGTCTGTAGTTGAAATTCTATCTATCTTGTCCTGGCCGGTTTGGCGCAGTGGTTAGAGCATTGGCCTGCGGACCAGAGTCCCAGGTTCGATTCTGGCCAAGGGCCTGTACCTTGGTTGCTGTTCATCTACAGCCCTGGTTAGGGTCGCGTGGGAGGCAACCAATCGACGAGTCTCTCTCACACTGATGTTTCTTTCTCCCTTTCTTCCTTCCTCCCTCCCTTCCACTCTATCTGAAGATAAATGGAAAAATATCCTCAAGTGAGGATTTAAAAAAAAATTCTACAGTCTTTTTTTGTTTATCGCAGTTAATCTGTTCCAGACTCTAGCGGTTGCACCTGGCGTTGAAGGATTCCTGGGGTGCTCAAATACATAGGCCTGCAGTCCATACGTACAGTAATTTTAATTTTAATTGTAATTGTAATTGTAATACAGGGGTGTATAATTTACTCAGACAACCGAGCACGTGCTGTATCATTGTCACTGTCTCAATCAACTTGTTAATGAATATATTTGCAAAAACCACAATAGAGCGAAGCCGCGAAAGTTGAAGTGGGAAGTGGCGAGGGACGACTGTAAGCATTTTGTCAGTTTTCTTTTAATGAGGTTGTTTCTTTAGAAGGGACCAAATAATAGGACCTTGCAGGTCATTAGGAGTTTTTTTGACTTTTTCTTTTAGTGAGATAGGAAATCATTAGCAACTTTGAGCCAAAGAATGACATAATGTGACAAATGCTTAAAAGGGTCCCTCTGACTGCGATGTTGTGAACAGACAGACAGGAAGGGATCAGGGGTGGAATAGGAAGAACAGTTAGGAGGCCAGCACAGTAAAATTGGTAAAAGACTATGAGAATTTACACTTCCTTCAATGGCAATCTAAACCATTTAGGATCAACCTGCTGCTGAGAAACAACTTATTAAGACAACATATACTTTAAACTACAGCAAAACTTTTTTTAAAAGCCCTCAGGAAAGTAGATGTTTCTAGGTCCAAGTCTAGGGAAAAAGAAAGCTAGAGCTCCGGGTCTAGCATTTGCTTGGCCACCCCCTCAAGGTGTTTGCCAATTTTGAAAGCAGTGGCAAAAAGGCTGAGAAGTTGTGCAAAGTTTTTGGGATCCTCAGAGTCCACTGAAGAGGCAATGTCATAGAATACCCCAGGCTTCAGTGTGTGAACCATAAGGTCTTTATTCTAGCAGTAAAGATCATCTGGAAATAAACTATCCTTTATCAGGATTAAAACCCAGCTTTGAGTAAATAAGATGATCTGAGATTGGTATTGGTCTTAGCCTAGCTTTTTACCAGAGATCAAAAAATATACGTATCTTCTCTCAAGAAGAATCTAAAACCTCAAAATACCTTTATAATAGTAACAAGGGAAATGAGAAGAACATACGATATGACAAAAGAAAAAGAAAAAAAGCAGGTACTAGAAACAAATACATAGGAGGTATTGAAAAGGGAGTAATCAGGCATATGATTAAAAATAACTCTGTTTCATATGCTCAAGGAATTAAAAAGCAAGATGAAGAATTTCAACAGGGAATTGAAAGCTATAAAAGGAACTAAATAAAAATTCTAGATATGAAAACATAATAATTGGGTTTAACAACAGATTAGACACAGTTTAAGAAAGAATTTATGAAGTGAATACAGTTCAGGAATAAACATCAGACAAGCACACAGAGACAAAAGAATGGAAAATACAGAGAAAAATTATAAAAGGCATACAACATGTTTAGGGTGTGGCAAAAGTAGGTTTACAGTTGTTTGTATAGAAATAATACAATAGTTAATAAATAATAATACAAGCATAAACTGTTTAATGTACTCAGAACTGTAAACCTACTTTTCCCCACTTTGTATTTGTGGACAGAAAGTAAAGAGAGAAAAGCTAAGAGGCAATATTTGAAGAGATAATGGCTGAGAACTTTCCAAACTGCAAAAAGATATCAAGCTACATTTTAAATTCTACACAGCATAGCTACAAAGACAACCGTCATTAAGCATGTAATATTGAAACAAATGAAAACCAAAGTCAAGGAGAAAGATCTTAAAAGCAAAGAGAAGAAAAGAATCATTATTTTCAAAGAAGCAAGAACAGACTGTTGTTTTCTCAAAAGAAACAATGAAAGCCGGAGCACAAAGGAATTATGTTTTCAAAGCACAGAAAGAACATAACTGTCAACTTAGAATTCTAACTCACTGAGTATATCTTTCAAAACTGAAGGCATTCTCAGACAAACAAAACCAGAAAATAAGACATCACATTTCATAACAATAAAAATTTCAATCCACCAAATACATAAAAAAATTCTGACTTTGTAGGCACCTAATAACACAGCTTAAAAATATATAAGACAAAAATGGCCCTGGCTGGTTTGGCTCAGCGGGTAGAGCATCGGCCTGCAGTCCAGAGAGCCGGGTCTGTTCCCACTAAGGGCGCATACCTTGGTTGCAATTTGTCCCTGGCCCTGATTGGGTCATGCAGGTGGCAACCACTCGATGTGTCCCTTTCACGTCGATGTTTCTCTTTCTCTCTCTCCCTCCCACTCTATCTGAACATAAAATGGAAAAATGTTCTCGGGTGAGGATTAAAAAAAAATGGACAGGATTAAGAGAAGATACAGACAAATCCACCATCATAATGGACATTTTAATACACCTCTCTCAATAACAGATGAAACAAGCAGACAAAAGTGGTATGAACTAGAAGACATAAAGAACACCATTAACAAAATCCACACTTCATTTCCAAACCGCTTTTTTTAATAAGTGCACATGGAACATTGATCCAAATGGACATATGTTAAGCTGGAAAGCAAGTTACAAGAAATTTCAAAACATTAAAATAGTTCAGAGCACTGGAAATATACTAGATATGAACAAAAACTGTTTAAAAATTTACAAAGATTAGGAAGTGAACAACAAACTTCTAAATATACAAGGAGCTCAAAGAAAAATATCACTCAAAATAAAAAAATATTTAAAATGAATGATATAAAAATACTACATGTCAAAGTGTGTGGGATGCAGCTAAAGCTATGCTTTAAGGATAATTTAGAGCAACAATACATATAATAGAGGATGGAGACTAAAAATAAAATATAAGCATCTACCTCAAGAAACTAAAAAAGGAAAAGCAAATCTATGACAAGTAAGAGTGGATCAAGAAAAAAAGAGAGGAGGTTCAAATAATCAATATCATGACAACACTACTGTTCTCAAGAAGTAAAATTAATAAAAAAATATTATAAATAATTTTATGCCAATGACTACACAAATTTAGATGAAGTGTACAGAGTCCTAGGAAAATAAAGCTGACCAAGAGAAAATAGAAAATCTGAATAATTTCATATTTATTAAAGAAACTGAATTTATAGTTTAAAACTCAACACCCAGATGGCTTCTACCAAACTTCTAAAGAAGAAGTAAACCACAAATTACACAAACTTATTCAGAAAAAAGAAAAAAGAAAAAAAAAACCTAACTCATTTCATGAAGATAGCATAACCTTGATACCAAACTTAATAAGAATATTACAAAAATTAAGATTACAAGGCAATTTCTCTATCCTCTCTCTCTTTGTCTCTGTCTCTATTTCCCTCTCCCTTTCTTTCTTCTCAGGAACATATATGCAAAAATTCTAAACAAAATATAAGCAGACGAAATCCAGCAACATCTAAAAAAGAATAATACACTATGACCAAGTTAGATTTATACCAGAAATGCACAGTAGATCTAACATTTGAAAATTATTTATTCTAAATAACCACCTTAATGAAATAATTAGAAGAAAAATTATGTCATTTTAGTAGGTTCAGAAATAAACATTTAATGAAATTCAATACCAATCCATGTTAAAAATTCTTAACAAACCAGAAATGGAAAGGAACTTTCTTAAGCTGATAAGGGGCACCTATAAAAATCTTACAGAAAGTATAATGATTAATGATGAAATAGTGAAAGCTTATTCTCTAAAATTTGGAATGAGACATGTAAGTCCCCTATTACTATTAAACATTTGGTTGGAGGTCTCAGGAAATGCAATAAGGCAAGAAAAATAAGGGGTATAAAGTTTAGAAAGAAAAAATAAAATTATCATTATTTACAGATAAAAATTGTATATCTAAAAATAAAAATTAGCTACAGCTAAACTGGAATTAATAAGTAATTTTCAAAAGAATAGATACAAAATCGATAAATAAAAATCAATTATATTTCTATAAACCAGCAAAGAGCAACTAGAAAGTAAAATGTAAAAAAAATAATACCATATACAATAGCATCAAAAATTTTAAATGTGTAGGAAAGATGTACAAGATCTCTATAAAACATCATACATAATTGGAAGAATTTTTAAAAGGCTTAAATTAATCTATTGTGTCTGTAGATTGAAAGACTTACTAATAAGATGTTCCCAAATTGATTCACATGCTACTACAATTCCAATCAAAATATCAGCAGCATACTAGAGTGGGTATTAGGATTAGTAAAGAATTGGGACTCATCAAAAGAAAGCTGAGTTGAACAACCCAAGAGATTCAACTAGTTCTACTAAGCTAGTTGAGTCAAGAAATAAAATCCGTATTGAAAAATCTAAGCCTTAAGGTGTAGGAAAACTATTAGAATTATTAAGCTAAACTAAGCTGTATGAGGGAAAGGACATGATGTTTCTTTTGTGTTTCATGGTCTGCAGTTTCTTTCACATGCACCATCTCCTTTGAGAGCTCCCAGCATCCTGAGATCAAGAATTATCATTTCCATTCATTGATAGGAAAACTAAGGCTCAGAAAGCATTTCAGAGATCATAGTGAGGTACAATTCTAGAATGGGGGTTAGAAAACAGTTTTTTTCTGAATTCTTGTCCAAATCCCTTTCCAGAAAAAGATGTTAAAACTAACGTATATGCACAACTCAGGGCATGCAGGTATATAATAAATGATATTTGAAATTTAAGGTATACACAAATATAAAAAGGAAGATATACACAAATTACTCCTATTACAAAATGCATGTTTTTGAACACACTCAACTTAGAATACCTCTCACTCCTTTATTCCCTGAAAAATTCTAAATTGTCCATCAAAACTTCACTGTGGCATTTTTTCATCTGAGCAGTTATTCTTTCCACATAAACAGAGTTCAACACTGCATTCATTTGCTGAAGTAGCATTGTGTAGAGATCAGGAGTAAGGGCTGTAGAGTCAGACTCTGGGTTGACATCCTAGTTCTGACACTTAATAGTTGTATAACTTTGACAGGTTATTATAATTGTACAAAGATAACAAGACCAGAACAAGTGTGGTGTGTCAGAGAACAGAAATGGGACCAGTGTGGATGGAAAATAGTGGAGAGGATGAGAGAGGTAGGAAGGAACTTGGTGAAGGGAAACAGAGGTTGGATTGTGTAGGACTTTGTACGCCATGAAACATTGTTTTGTTGTTGTTGTTGTTTTTATATATGTAGCTAGAAACCAATGGAGTAAGTTATAAGCAGGGGAGGAATATGATTTGATTAATGTTTTAAAAAGATGGCCCAGATTTCTCTGTAGAGAATGGGTTACAGGAAGGCAAGATAGATAGCTGATGCATAGGAAGACTATTAGGACAAGAGATGGTGATAGTGGCGGAGATGGAGAAATGTTGATGGATTCAGGATACGTTTTGGAAGTATAGTTTATAATCTTGCTGATAGACTGGGTGTGGAGACCAAGGAAATGAGAAGACTCCAAGATGACCAGCAGGATTTTTAGCTCCAGCAAGTGGGTGAATGGTGGGGCCATTTACTGAGATAAAAACTGATCACTTCTTTGGAACACTGATGTATTTAGCATATGTTTCTCTCCTTGAATTTTTCACACTGATTCACAATGAATTACTAAATAGCCTCATTATTTCCCATTTATACTATTAGCTACTTGAGAACATGGAATTTGTGTGTGTGTGTGTGTGTGTGTGTGTGTGTGTGTGTGTGTAGTTATATTTCTAGCCTCCAGTAGAGTACCTCATACATGGTATGTGATGGATAAATTCTGGTTAGACTGAATTGAAAGAGCCCTAAGAGTAGTACAAAGGAGGGAGTTCGGAGTTGAGAAAAATTACTTGCAACTGAGGAAAGAATCACATAAAGCTTTTAGATTAATGGCACTTGAGATGGGACCCTGAAGCATAGTTGAGCGTATATATCCAACAATGAGGAAGAAGAGCCTTCAGAGGAGAAAACAGTGTGTGCAAAGGTGGGAGTGTGGGAAAGCCAAGATGTGTCCATTGTCGAATCCTATTTGGCTGGAGCGCAGAGGATGTGAAAGTGAACATTGGGAGGTAGAGCTGTAGAGGAGTTTGAAGCCAGATCAGGGAACACTTTGAGTGCCCAGCCAGGAAATTGGAGCTCCCGCTCACAGGCATTTGGGGTGGGGCAAGGCATGGGAGGTTTCTGAGGAGGGAGTGCCCTAGCTGTCAGAGTTGTGCATTGGGATGTGAAATCTGGGATAGTACACAGGAGGACACCCACTTTCTCTAGCTGCAGGACCTCTCTCCAAGAGTAGCTCCTGGGTCAGTGTCATTGCCATGCTCTCGCACCTCTCATCTGTATTATTTTGTCTTTCACTTGATTGACTGATGGAAAAACTGTAACTGCTTTAATTAAAGGCTCTAGTTTGCGTATCACACCATAGCAAACGACACATTTCTGTGTTTCTTGCTTATGCCATTATTATGCACACGTTTCTCAAGATTTTCTCTTTTCCCCCTTCCTCTCCCTTACAACTTCTCCAGGATAGGTATCAAGCTTCCTTTTTTAAAAAATCCTCACCTGAGGTTATTTTTTCATTTTATCTTCAAATAGAGTGGGAGGAGGAGGGGGGGGAGAGAGAGAGAGAGAGAGAGAGAGAGAGAGAGATTGGTTGCCTCCCACACGACCCTGACCAGGGCCAGGATGAATGGCAACTGAGGTACATGCCCCGGGACAGGAACTGAGCCTGGGACTCTGGTGTGTGGCCGACACTCTAACTGCTGAGCTAAACCGGCCAGGGTGGTATCAAACTTCTTACCTGAGTCATATGATATGATAAGGGGAACGTGACCAGTTCAGGTTCTGCTGAGCTCTGTGCCACACCCTGGCCATGCTTCACCTGATCACTACATTGCCCAGGATGCTCTGAAAGTCACACCTCAGTCCTTTCATAATCTCAGTTCAGCTTTTTGGGAAGACATGTTCTTCTTCAACTCTAGCTTGAAAACATGCTGTTACAAAGTTTTTCTTCTAACAACAGAAATCCTATCTTTCTCTCTCTCTCTCCCAAATAGCTTCCTGATTCCTTCAAAGGTATTTCTCTTGTCCCTGAAAGAACACTAACCAAGCAGAAAATCCCCTTTCATCACTGTTACCCCCTTAACTTTTTCCAAACTTACTTCATGTGGGTCATACATATACAATCAACAAATGCAGAGGTGAGACTATCAGATTGAGTCAAAAGACCAAAAGAATTATTCTAACTACATAGTTACAGGCAAAAAAATGATTTCTCAACTACAATTAAACTATTCATCTTTTTTTCTTTGAGGACCCAGACGATACCATTCTCACTATTGTAATGAATTTCACATAAGTGAAGAATTAAATTGTTTAAAATATGCCCCCAATTAAGTGTGACAAATACCAATTGAGTACTGTCTGAAGCGTCAAAATAAAAGTCTGACATGTCATTGAAACAATAACTTTAAGTAGTTTCCTTTTATTTTAAAGGCATTATTTTCTATATATTTATCCTAGAAAATACAGAAAAGCCAAAGAAGAATATAGAAATCACCACCCAGCGATAACTACTGTTACATTCTTTGAATATCCTTTTTCTATGCATAAATATATATGCATTTATTTTTATTAAAATAGGATTATATAGTAAAGATTATCTTGTGATATGCTTTTCCACTTAACACTATATGGCATTAAACACTCTATTAAGATAACATTTTTATTAGGTTGTAGAGTATTTCATTGTAGATCATATAGCTGTGTCATAATTTATTTAATTCTATTTTATGGGACATTTAGATTGACTCCTTCTTGCAACTGAAGACAAAATAACAATAACTTTGAATATATCCATGAAAATTTTGAATGGTAAATTCTTAGGAAGCTGAGTCAAAGGGTATTGAAAATATCATGACTTTTTGATAGGTTTTCAGTTTAAGAAAATCAAATGAGAGAAAATTGCATTCTTTTTTTTTTTGTTTACCAGCAGATGAAACAATTTTATTTCACAGTTGTCTTTAAAAACACAAAGACACTATGTTCTTCATATAAAAGCATTAGTACAGATAACTATACTTTCTAGAAAATGATTATATAGATCCTCTAAAAAAAAAAAATGTATCCCATTATATGGTTTCAGTGAAGTTGCTTGGAAAAACTCAAGTCTGGACTGTTTCTTAAAACATACCATTCCACCACTGTATCTTTTGGTTCAAAGTATAGATTATTGTCATCAGTACATGTTTTTGCATTCTTACACATTTGATAATACACATATAGACTGGGAGATGATCACTTAATGCTCCGTTGGTTCATCAACCTTTTCTGCAGTTTCATCGGCAGGTTGAGCAGGCTCTGCCTTTCTCTGCGGCCTTTCTTCCAGACCTTCATCATCACAAATCGTAAACTCCAAGTCTTTGCCAACAATTCCAATGGAAACATTCTTTGTAGTTAGGTCCTGTTCTGCAGGAATTTTCTCTCTTAAAGCATGAAGACCATGCTTAACCAGTTCATTCAAATTGCACTCCATAAACTCAGACATGTCTCTCCAAGTAAGTACGAGCTGGTTGAGAACGGGCTCCGATGGACATAGCTCTGCAGTCAAAATAGTTAGCAGATGGACAGGTTTGGAAAATATGAGGGCCCATATCACCATATCCAGCAATAAGCAGTCTAACCCCATATGGTCTTCGGCCATATCTCTGCGTTGGCATCTGGGTCTTGCTTCCAATTAGAGATACAAGATGAGACACAGGAAGAGGTCTGTCAAATACAAATCTGGAATCCAAACACTCCTGGTACATAAAATTACATAACAGTCTAGCATCAGCCGTAAGTCCCGCAATTGAGATACCAATATGGTTGTCAACATGAAGAATTTTTTTCTGATGGGCTGCAAGCTCTGACTGTGCTCTCTCCAATGCAACCAATACTGCATGGGTTTTTTATTTCAGACCAACTGTGGCTGAACCTTGTTTGACAGCTTCCAATGCACATTCAATTTGATGAATCCTGCCCTGAGGGCTCCAAACAGTGACATCATTGTCATATTGGTTGCAAAACATGGTTCGCCTGTCAGCTCCTGCAAAGCTGCGGATCAAGGAGCGCTGCCGAAACTACGGCTCGAAGATCTACAGGGAAGGCTGCGGCATTTTTGGAAATTGCATTCTTAATTCACAAGATTAAGTTCAGAAGTGGTCTGGATGTGTTAGGCACACCCATGACAAAGTTTGCTTCACAGTCATCATTAGAATACCCCAATTTGTAAATACCAAAAATTTTATTATAGATGTGCTCACAAAGCTCCAAAAATTAAAATGCAATTTGCTGCTGTACTCCTTACAAATACAACCAGGGGTGGGCGAGGGGGATTCATAATCAGTAACTATCCTTGTTCAGTTCCATTAGGCAGAAATTCCCTTCCTTAATGCAGAAACTATACTCTTTGTTAAGAAGTTCTTGTGACTGGATAGAACTAAAATTAGAAAATAATCATATGATGTTTATCCTTCATTTTGTTAGTGTGGTGTATGTATCATGTTAATTTGTGAATATTGTACCAGCCTTATATCTCAGGAATAAATCCCAGTTGATAATGGTATATGATCTTTTTAATGTATTGCTGAGTTCGATTCGATTTGCTAATATTTTGTTGAGGATTTTGCATTTTGTTGATCATGGCCTGTAATTTTTTTTTTCTTTGTAGTGTCTTTATCTGGTTTTGGAATTAGGATAATGCTGGGCTTATAAAATGAGCTTCCTTCCTCTTGAATTTTTAATACAAAATAATAATATATGTAAGCTGTAAGTGAAAATTCCCTCCTCCAAATAAAAGTAAAATAGGGAAATAAAAAAGCAGACTTTCATCAAGATAGGGTGTTTGCTTGTTTTTTAAAGCAGGTCAGTGACAGACTACAGGAATCAGAAAGGCAACCTAAGCCATAGTATCTTTTAAGTATATATTTATGCAGCATGAACTTTGGAAACATATATTTATATGTAATTTTCACTATTCTTCTTTCCTACTTATTTCTTTACCAGTCCTTCCATTTACTCCTGAATGTTGCCTACTAGCCCACTACTACTTACCCATTTCCTTAGCCAGAGTGCACATAGCAGGCTCCTCCCCATCATCTCATACCACAGTTTCCTGCCTCTAGTCTTTCCCTTCTGTAATCTTTACAAATGTCTGTCTGTCTTTCCCCAAACACAACACTCATATTTCACTCCATATTCAAGAACTTTGGGGGATCTCTAAGTTATATCTTCTCTCACCTCAGTCTGAGACCTCTACTAATAATCTCAACACAAGTTCAGCAACCTTCATGAGATGTTTTGTTACCCTCTGGCTCGAGGAAGTCATCAGTGGCCCCATAGGGACACCTAACAGTAAATACGTTATCGTGGAGCTGCCCCACCAATAATTCTTTCTTCATTCAATTCCTTAGCATAGTTTTCCAGTCCTTAACATCAGACCACACTTGCTTTTCTAGGTTCTCCTGCCACTCCTTCCTTTCCCACAATTTCTTGTATTCAAGCCACTCCAGACAGCTTGCCATCCCTGGAAGACTGATGCTCCCCCAGATCTCTTCACCTTGACTAATGCTTCCCAAGACCTTGAGTGCGTGTCCTCCTTTCGCCACATACAGAAAGGAGGACCAGTATCAATAGCACTTGTGCAAAACTTCCCAACACTCCACACCTGAATTATATGTCCTTTATAGTCATTGCTCCCTACTCTGTTTTCCCATAGCATTAGGTTTAAATTATTTTGTTTGGACTTATAACGAGTTCCATATATTTCTGTATCGCAGACTACACTACATAAAATTCATAGGGCAGGGATCATTTTCTATAGTTATGTTTGTATTTCTTTTTTTTATTTATTTTTCTTTTTTTTAAATCTTTATTGTTAAATGTATTACAGATGTTCCTCATTTTCCCCCCATTGACCCCTTCCTCCCCACTCCCGTCCCCCTCCTGCCTTTTCCCACACTGTTGTCTGTGTTCATTGGTTATGCATATATGCATATAAATTCTTTGGTTTATTTCTTCCCATCTTTGTCTTTGAGGTTTGTCAGTATAGCAACCAATTTGTACTTCTTAATCCCTTCACCTTTTTCACCCATTCCCCCAAACTCCCTCCCATCTGGCAACCAATAGAATGTTCTTTATATTTATGAGAATGTTTCTGTTCTGCTTGTTTATTTTGTGTGTAGATTCAATTGTCAATAGATATATATTCATTGCCATTTTGTTTGTTCTTATTTTTTATCTTTTTCTTCAAGAAGACCCTTCAACATTTCATATAATAATGGTTTGGTGGTGGTGAACTCCTTTAACTTTTTCTTGTCTGGGAAACTCTTCATATGGTCATCGATTCTAAATGACAGCTTTGCAGGACAGAGTAATCTTGGTTGTAGGTTCTTGCTTTTCATCACTCTGAATATTTCTTGCCACTCCCTTCTGGCCTGCAAAGTTTCTTTTGAGAAATCAGCTGACAGTTTTATGGGAAATCCCTTGTAGGTAACTAACTGCTTTTCTCTTGCTGCTTTTAAGATTCTCTCTTTGTCTTGAACCTTTTGCATTTTGATGATGATGTGTCTTGGTATGGGCCTCTTGGAGTTCATCTTGTTTGGGACTCTCTGTGCTTCCTGGACTTGTATGTCTGTTTCCTTCACCAAGTTAAGGAAATTTTCTGCCATTATTGTTTCAAATAGGTTTTCGATTTCTTATTCTCTCTCTTCTCCTTCTGGCACCCCCAAGATGCGAATGTTGGCACGCTTGAAGTTGTCCCAGGACTCCTTACACTATCCTTATTTTTTTTGGATTCTTTTTTCTTTTCCTGTTCTGATTGGGTGTTTTTTGCTTCCTTATATTCCAAATCGATGGTTTGCTTCTTAGCTTTACCTACTCTACTACTGAATCTGTGTAAATTATTCTTTATTTCAGTTAGTGCCTCCTTCATTTCTGAGTGGTCCTTTTTTATGCTCTTGAGGCCCTCACTAAGTTTGCTGAGGTTCTCACTAAGTCCATTGAGCATCCTTATAAGCAGTGTTTTGAACTCAGCATCTGTTAGGTTGCTTATCTCCATTTCGCTTAGTTCTTTTCCTAGGGTTTTGTTCTGTTCTTTCATTTGGGACCTGTTTCTTTGTCTCCTCATTTTGGCTGCCTCCCTGTGTTTGTTTCTGTGTGTTACTTAACGAGAGGTATGGGGCTAGCTGAGACCAGATGCTGCTTGTTTGAAAGAATTTAGAAAAACCTGAAACAGGATCCAAGACAGGCCAATCCTACAGTCAACCAACTGGCAACAGCTTGGGTGGGCCTGAAAGTTGGGTGGGGCGGGGCTTCAGGGAGTCACCAAGGTGGGGCTACCAGTGTGAGCCAGGTTGCTGGAGTCCCAGATATGGCTTCTGTCTCCCACTCCAGAGAAGAACTCACCAAAGGAACAAAGGCCTCTGACTGCACTTCTTTCCCAGGGAAAGCCCCCTCTCCAGCCCTCGTTTCAGTGCCAAACAGTTCAGTTCTTCCCTGTATGCCTCTGGCACCCCTTGAGCTGCCTCCCCTCCAAGCTTAGAGGGAGTGAGTCTGAGTAAGTCTGTGCACAGGCCCTTTAAGAGGAGCTGCTTGGGGCTCCAGCTGCCTCAGTCTCCCTGAGCCTCAGTTCCCGCTGGTTTTTTCCAGCCAGAGGTTATGGGGATTCTCTTCCGGGCACTGGAACCCTGAGCTGGGCACCTGGTGTGGGATGGGGACCCCTCAGTCCTCAGGGAGGACCTTCCCAGCTGAGGTGTCCTCCTGATTTTTATCTGCCACACGTGGGTGTGGGACCAACCTGTCCCCTCCGCCACTCCTACCAGTCTCGATGTGGCTGCTTCTTCAATTCTATAGTTGTAGGACTTCAATTCAGGCAGTTCAGCTTGATTTCAGATGGTTCTGAATGATGGTTGTTCTGTAGTTTAGTTGTAACTTTGATGTGGTTGTGGGAGGACTCGATACTGCATTTACCTACCCGCCATCTTGACCGGAAGTCATTTTTGTATCTCTTATGTTCAGCTTTTATTCTTCAAAGCTGACATGGTGCTTAATTAATGCTTGCAATTTGGATGGAATCAGTTCCCATAAATTCTTTGTTGCCTCTGGGCTACACATTACATTTATGTTCTCTATATTCCATTTTGAGTGTCTTAAATTATTTCTTATGCATAATGTATATCACAAACTATAAGTTGGCCTTTGCTTGGCTCAACAACCACCCTCTTACATCTCTGCTACCTCTCCTTGTGTAAGTCTCCTTCCCAAGTACTTAAAAATAATACTCCATGGCATTCCATTAAGTCAGGGCACTATTCCCTAAACATTTTTTGACTATTAAAAAAAAAAGTAATTCCCTTGGCTAAAGTTTCCAACAAAATTCAAGACAAAAAAGCAATCACTGTACTACATGATGAGGATACAGTTTTCCACACCAATGTCTGTTGACCTTTGATTGTGTATAATGGCCTAGGGAGTTAAACCCTGATATGATCATCCTTCCCTACTCTTTTTGCCTGGGTTGTAGATGCCCTTCTCAAGCTACTCTGATAATGCTATCCTTCACCAAGCACATACCATGAGCAGACACTGCTGATGGTCTGATTTGCATCATCTCATGTAACCCTTGCAGAAATCCTAAAAATTCTATATTTAAGATTAGAAAAGAGGCTTAAAGAGGTAAAGTAACTTGTCCAAAGCCACATAGCTAATAGATGGTGAAGCTGAGATCCCTGATAAAGGATGATGTAGACATTGAGTTCTCACTTCCAGTGACATCATGCCATTTGAAAAGAATTTTGGGGGACTTTAGGCTTTTAAAAAAATTGAACTGAAATGTGTAGCTTTCAGCTTTTGGTCCTAATTCTGTACTCTAAGTAAATATATGCAAAGGCCTAATTCTTACTTCTTATGATAGCCCTATTAATATTAAAAGGATGTTGCTATTTTTTTCCAATTAAGTATTGCTCCTTTTAGACCAAATATCTTCAGCTCTTTCAGCTGTTCCTCATGTGACTTGGCCTCAGATCTCACACCCTCTGGTTGCTCTTCTTTGGACAAGCTCCAGATGTGTCAATCAATGACCCTCTTAAAACTTGATGAAGCCCAGAGCTGAACACAATGCCCCAGATGCTTTCTAACTGGTACAGACCGCAGAGAAACTATCACCTCCTTTGTTCAGACACTTTAGTTCTATTAATTTAGTCTGAAATAGCATTGTTTCTTGACAGTTAAGCACTTGTTGATTCACTTTATACTTGCTGTCAACTAAAACCCTGAGTGTTTTTTCTTCTTCACATGAGTTATGAAATTTATAAATGTGAAAGAAATTTATAGATTATAAACTACTGTACTAATGTGATTTATTAATAGCAGCATACCTGGCAGATTTGACTTACAGATAGAGCAAAATAGTTCACAGAATAAAGTTTAATTGGTGGATACTCTTACTTCCTTTTAAATTCTCCATACTATTGTTAAAAACAAGTTAAGCCAATCTGCCTGCAAATAATAGAGGCAAATCTATATAAGTAGGAGTTTTATCACCCATGGACTTCAATATTTCTAAAACACTGCAGTGCTCAACTTCAATCTAAAAACCAGGCGACAATTTTTATTACACAGGCTGCTTGGGACAACTCCTATAAGGTCAGAATGTTTATACTTAGGGCAGAGACTCTGTATCAAGACACATGTTTATATTATAACATTTGATAGCTGCTTGAAGGAAAATAGCCATCCTATTTTCAGAAAGTAGGAAGTGTCCTGCTTAAGAACTGAAATCAACTATTCATTTCAGTTCACAAACTTTTACTAAGCATATGGTATGTGCACAGCATTATAGTACATGCTTTGAAGGACGCAATGACAATGGGATTCCTGCCTTCAGGAATCTGGAGAGGAGACAGATACTTAGATTTATAAATAGACAGAAGTACACTCAGCACATAAACCCATCATTGATAATCCCGCTTTCATATTAACCCAACACTCTATGGAATAATAAAGGTCACTTAAGAACAATATCCATTATCTTTAGTTATCTGGAATATTCAGTTCCCTCAGGAGGCTTCAGGTTTTCTGTATACTCAGTAATAGCATAGAGGCACTTCTATTGCTACAGTCACTCATTAACTCACTCAACAAACACGTCAGGTTCAGGAAATCTAGTAGTTGGGTCTGGCTAGAGTTAGTGCATTTATGAGGAATGAGAGCTCATAAGGCTAGGCTGGGAGGCGGGTGCTAGGTAAAGGGAGTTATGTGGTTTTTGTCGAGCCACTGCCTTTCTCCACATTCTCCTGGTAGCAGAACTCTCTTTCCCAAGAGAGGACCCTCTTCCTGTGGCTGGGGAGGCAGAATAACCCTGGCCCCTTCCTTCCTCACCCAGAGACAAGGGTGGGTAATAACTTGAGCCTAGGCAATCAGAGGACTCTACCCTTCAGGCCACAGTGATAGTTACAGGAAAGGTAGACTGACCCAAGCCAGGCTAATCAGAGTGCTGTGCAGGGGTTTTTGTGGGAGCTACTGAAGAACAATGCTTTCCAGAGGGACTGCTGGACTGCAAGTGGTGGTGAGGGCGGAGGGAGGTTTCTCAGCATCTTGCTGCCAAGTGAAGACAATCTGAGAAAGAAACCAAGACAGAGCCCTGATGACATCACTTGCCACTGAATGAAGCCAGCTCTGTCCCCTGGATTTTATAGTATGCTAGCTAATAAATCCCATTTGTTGTTTAGGTTAATTTGAATTGGTTTTTGTTGTTTACAATAAACTTGATTCTAACTAAAATTTGTTATCACAAGGAATTTGATATTATGACATTTATATCAAAATCTACACTATAAGTATTATATGTATATATTTGATATATGTGTATATATGTATGTTTGGTACATGTCTGTCTATCTCTCTATCTATCATCATCTGTGTATCTAACTTGTATTTGCTACAATACAGTGCTCAGTACAATGATCTGAACGTCATGCAATTTCAACCTCACCTTCAGCAAGTCATATTCACTGTCTCTGTGATCTACATGTAAAATACAGTCTTATTAGTATTCTTACTTATGAAGGTGCTTTGAGAATTAATGAGCTAAAATGAGCTGAATTAGGGGGTTTTAACAGAGCCTGTTGATGCTGAGCGATTATTTCAGTTACCTGTTGAAAGCAGGCTGATGAGCCTCCACACACGCGTGCACACGCGTGCACACCCAGTGCTTCTTTCGCTTCTAATTTTGTACAAATAGTCAAATTCTGATATCTACTATCCAGCGCACTATTCACAAAATAGAGAACATTGCAATCTTAAATCTTGCTTTAAAATTGTTCTCCACAAAATTTTATGATGTATCCAAATAAGTCATGTCTGAAGTAAAAGTTCTCATTTTAGATGGTGTTTTTTCTATTTAAAATCACTTTAATGTAGAATCATTCCCAGTATACTTAGTGGTAAAGACATAACCCCAAAGTGGAAAGTAATTTGAAGGTTTTTTGGGGGGTGAGGGGGCAGTTCTGACTGAATGAGGCCTCTAAAAACACTTATCTATAATGCATGGAGTTTATTTTAAAGCAAAAATTGTGTCACATTTTGCTATGAGTTAATAATTATATTTTCTACTTTCTTCCTTCTTCTCTCCAGGCCTAATAATTTCTGAAATCGATCTGTAGAAATATTACATCAAATTTTCCCAACCACTTTATAAAATACAATGATAGCACTAATATTGTAGATGGTCTATACATGCAATCCCCTGAGATAGTCTGACCAGTTAAAGTCCAATTTCTTATTTTTAAAAAAGTAATCAAACAACCAGTTTCATTATTTGTTTACTGATTGGTCAAACTGGGCTTTGCATGTTGTACCCATCACAGGCCTAAAGCATCAGAGGAGATGCAAACTTTGCCCTTGGGACCTACATTAAAACAGTTGCTCAATGCAGAGGCCCAGCTGAGCCCTACATGTGCAAAGTTGAAACTTAGCTGTGTGAAGATGCTTGATAACTATAGCACACAGGCACCAGAATTCAAATATTTGCTTTGTTTCAGTCCTTTAACAAACAGGGCTTATACAAACTCCATGTAGAATTGGGTCAAGTCAAACTCACTTTAGGAGGTTTGTTAATGTTTTGTCTATATAATAGAATAGGCACTTCAAAAGAAAAACATTAAATAAAGGTGTTTTTTTTTATTTGTAATGTCAAATGTGTTCAACTGTGTTTTCATGGGCACAACTAGTAAAAATCAGAATTAAGAACAAACTGGAAATCATCTTGTCTTTTGATACCTAAACTAGCAGTTTGTATCCCTGGCTGTACATGAAAATCATCTGAGAAACACAAAAAATTATCCATGCCACCTCAGGAAATTCTGATTTATATGGCCTGGGATGGGGCCCACACATTTTTTTTTAAAGCTTTTCAGGTGATTTTAATATGTATCTAAGTTTAAGAATGACTGGTCTAAACTTTTCTAATCCTTAAAGTATTATTTACAGAGAAAGGTAATAAAGAGCATGATAGTCTATTCTTATATGAACAATTCTGCAAATTATCCAATCTCCCAGAGCTTTGGTTTCTTTATCTGCAAAATATGAATACGCTACCTGTCTCCTGGGATATTTCCAAGGATCACCAAGATAAAAGAAGTGGCCCAGAGTAATGCTTAGCATATCAGGGGTTAAAACTCAAAAGCCACCAAGAGATCGTGCAGGTAACCAGTCTGGGAGTAATATGAGACTGGCTGGTGGGAACTATGGAAAACTGGAGAGACTCTATCTAAAGGGTACACCCGCGCTTAGCATCTGCCAGTTGCCATGTAGGATCATAGGCCAGTACTTCCAGATCTTCTTTCTTAGAAAAGAAAGAAATGTGGAGATATTAAGGGAGAAATTTTCCTACATATTTATATATGTCACCAATTTCCTATTCTGGAACGGCTTAATTCTCTTTTACCATATAAACGTACTTTTGTCATATGATCATGGATGGTTTTAAGATTTGTACATGTTTTACCTTAATTTTTTTTTCTTTATTGATTTTCTGAGCGAGAGAGAGATAGAAACATCAATGAGAAAGAACATTGATTGGCTGCCTCCTGCGTGCCCCACACTGGGGATCAGGCCCACAACCCAGGCATGTGCCCTGACTGGGAATTGAACCGGCGACTTCTTGGTGCATGTGCCAGTGCTCAACCACTGAGCCACACTGGCCAGGCTAGCTTAGTTTTAATTAAAAATTAAGTACTCATTTATCTTTCTGGTAAGTATTTCTTCCTAAATGCATCAAGGATTTCTAGCTTTGCAATGATACCACTTTGTATAATATAAGCATATAATAAATGTATCAGATCTAGTGCAGTTAAAATAAAGTTTATCCATGATGTACTTTTTCTCGTGTTATTGGTGTGCAGTTTTATCTTGCTCTATTCATGTCTTCCCTCCCCTTACCAAGAGTAAATCTGATGTGATATTAGAATTCTTCATTTTCAATCTCAGTAATTTATTACAGTCATCACTTAATATTTTTTTAATTTTTGGTTTATCTTTGGGAAAAACCAGTGTTTTCTCTAGCCATTTGAACTGTACCAACAACACTTAGTTTCATGTAAACAACACCACCTTTTCTTATTCTGCTCTATCCAATAATACCACTTAGCTTCACTGTTGCTGATATATAACGTATACACATAAATGAAAATGACTTTTTTATCTTTTCTAAGAAATCTAAAAATCTTATGTCATACCAACACCCCTTGTTTACGGAAGGTGGGTAAAGTACTTTGAATCCTTCCAACGAGAGCATCATGGTAGCAGCGCACATGGAGGCGCAGGTCTGAGGGTGGACTGGCTCAGAAACTCCATGACCATGAAAAATCATGAAGATAACAGGTGACACAAAAACTTCCTCTGTGAATTATGAATTAAA
The DNA here is from genome assembly GCF_014108415.1 of Molossus molossus. Taxonomy (NCBI): domain Eukaryota; kingdom Metazoa; phylum Chordata; class Mammalia; order Chiroptera; family Molossidae; genus Molossus; species Molossus molossus. Next base: position 46,584,770 of record NW_023425388.1, on the reverse strand, counting down.
AAAACACAATTTCAAGTTTAAAATAACTTAGCATTTGTTTTGTGCCTACAATTACAACATTGAAGTTTGGGAAGTTGTACCAAGACTGCGGGACAGAACTGTATGTGTGATTAAAGTTTTTCTGTGTGAGATTAAAGTTTCGATCTGAATTAGGGTCTCTTGGAAACAATAGAGTGATCTTGAAGACCTCTTTGGGTGAATGCAGGCTTAAACAAATCGATCAGAAAATCTCTAAATGCCCAGATTAGATGATAATTCATGATATTTGACTTAACAGTGATATATAATATAAATAATTATAGTTACTTTTTGCCAAACAATAGTGGTTTTTTATTTATTTACTTTTATTTGATAAAATTTCTCAGTTTTAACTTTATATTTTTATAAATAATTATAGTTATGAATATAAACAGTTATAAGTCAGTCAATTCATGATTGATTCATAAAGCCGACTCCTGTTAGCAGCACAGAAAAAGCCAAACGATCAGACTCCTCTGCAGAATCCAGCATGTGTGGAGCCCACCGTCTCACTCCGAGAAAGGGGGCCACGAGCTGCTGGGAACACGAGCTTGCTACAGGACAGCATTTTCCTCATTCTGCTCTAGCAAGGAAAAATCAGAGAACTCAAAGAAGTTGTCAGTTTGACTACTTGTGTATATGTAATACACATGCAAGTATGTGTGTAACACATATGTTGTGCATGCATGTTATATATGTGAATGTGTAACATATGTGTACTCAAGCCTGGCTTTCTTTCTCTCCCCTTTTCTATTTCCTTCCTTCCTTCTTTCCTTCCTTCCTTCTTTCCTTGTAACAAAAAAATAAGTAAACGTTTAGTGCTATACTGCAGTCAACTTTTGTGAAAAGGTAACACGATAATTACCATTTACTTAAGTTCTGCCTAAATGTATTATTTACAAATAGAAATAATTTTATTTTCTTGTAGGAAAGAAAGATTCAGGAAGTTTGGGTTATTCAAACATTTTGTGTACCTTATCTGAAGTAGAACCCTTGCTAGCTGTTTTTCACAGAATCATAAAAAACTAGGCCTTGGCCCTGGCCAGTTTGGTTCAGCAGTTAGAGCGTCGGCCTGCGGTCCAGAGAGACCCGGGTTCAGTTCCCGCTAAGTGCACGTACCTCGGTTGCAGTTCGTCCCCGGCCCTGGTTGGTTGTGCGGGTGGCAGCCACTCAATGTGTCCCTTTCACGTCAATGTTTCTCTCTCTCCCTTCCTCTCTCTCCCTCCCACTCTATCTGAACAAAAAGTGGAAAATATCCTCGGGTGAGGATAAAAAAAACAAAAACAAAAACGAAAACTAGGCCTTGAAGCAATCTAAGATTAAATCCCTCATTTTACAGACAAAAAGACGAAACCCTCACTAGCTAAGTATCTTCCACAGACAACCAGGATTTAAACCAAGGTCTTCTGACTCCAAGTCAACAAGTTCTTTCAACTTTACCGGTCCATTTAAACAAAACAAAACAAAAACTCTGAGTCAACAATTCTCAGCATAAGGTTAATTTTTTTTTTTTCTTTTTAAATTAATTAATGTATTCATTTTTGTTACAGATGTTTTTTCGTTTTCCCCCATTGACACCCTCCTCCCCCTCCCTCCCTCCCTACCCTGTCCCCAGCTTTGTTGTCCATGTCCGTCAGTTATGCGTATATGAATATAAGTTCTGTGGTTTATCCCCCCCCACCCCCTCTTCTGGGGATTGTCAGTCTGTACCCTACTTACATGTCTCTGGGACTACCCTGTTCTTCACAGACTGTTAAGTTCATTATATTCCACAAATAAGTGAGATCATATGATACTTGTCTTCCTCTGTTTGGCTTATTTCGCTTAGGATAATACTTTCCAGGTCCCTACATGTCGTCTCAAAGGATAAAAGATCTTTCTTTCTTACAGCTGCATAGTACTCCATTGTGTATATGTACCACTGTTTTTTTATCCATTCGTCTACTGATGGACACTTGGGCTGTTTCCAGATCTTAGCTTTTGTATATAGTGCTGCTATGAACATGGGGGACATATATTCTTTCTGATTGGTGTTTCAAGCTTCTTAGGGTATATTCCTAGAAGTGGGATCACTGGGTCAAATGGCAGTTTAATTTTTTTTGTGTGTGTGGTACGTGCCCGTAGTGGGAACCAAACCTGGGACTCTGGTCCGCAGGTCGACGCTCAACCCCTGAGCCAAACTGGCCAGGGTGGCAGTTGAATTTTTAACTTTTTGAGGTAACACCATATTGTTTTCCATAGTGGCTGCATCAGTCTGCATTTGTACCAGTCTGCATTCCCACCAGCAGTGTACTAGAGTCCCCTTTACTCCACACCCTCGCTAGCACTTGTTTGATGATTTGTTGATGGTGGCCATTCTGACAGATGTGAGGTGATACCTCACAGTTTTTAATTTGCATCTCTCTGATGATTAGTGATGTTGAGCATTTCTTCATATGTCTCTTGGCCATTTTTATGTCCTGTTTGGAGAGGTGTCTATTTAGGTCCTCTGCCCATTTTCTAATTGGGTTCTTTGTCTTCCTTTTGTTGAGTTGTATGATCACTCTATATATTTTGGAAATTAACCCCTTATCTGATGCATCATTGGTGATTATGGTCTCCCATATAGTGGGATCCCTTTCTGTTTTGATGATTGTTTCTTTTGTTGTGAAGAAGTTTTTTAGTTTGATGTAGTCCCAACAATGATGTGTTCATTTTTTCCTTTGTTTCTCTTGCCTTAGGTGTTGTATCAATGAAAATTCTGCTACATATGATGTCTGAGATTTTGTTGCTTACATTTTCTTCTAGAATTTTTATGGATTCATGAGTTACATTTAAGTCTTTTATCCATTTTGAGTTTATTCTCATGTATGGTGTAAGGTGGTCTAGCTTCATTTTTTTGCATGTAGCTGTCCAATTTTCCCAACACCATTTATTAAAGAGACTGTCTTGACTCCACTGTATGCTCTTGCCACCTTTGTCAAATATTAATTGAGCATATTATCTTGGGTCAATTTCTGGGTTCTCTATTCTGTTCCATTGATATATCTGTCTGTTTATGTGCCAGTACCAGGCTGTTTTTTCATCCCTAAAATTTTAACAGCAATTGATAACAAGGGGATTGATGAATCCACTGAATTAACTAGTTGATGTCTGCAACTGTTTGGAAGATTGAACACCCGTGAAAGAATACCTCATTATTTTTAAGTTTTGTTTCACATAAGCTATTTAGTCATTTGGAGGCCTTTTTGGGTACTCACTGCTGATTTGTAGTTTCCAAGGTAAATTTTATACATGTCCCTTTCATTTCCCTAGTCTGGTACACATAAGGTGCTTATTCAATAAACACTTTTGAATGAATGTCAGTGAGCTTTCCATTAGACTTGTGCTTGGTGCATATATGCACACAGAGGAGCATGTGTGAATATAAACACGGGGGCAGGCACTCGGTCCATTGTGTTTTCAGCTGTATCCCCAGTGCTTCGAGCAGTGCTGGGTACATAGTGAGTTTTCACAAATATTTACTGAATAAATTAATGAAAGTGTATATGTGTATCATCCCATCTTAGACCCCATACCAAGCAACCTATTAATAGTTCTGCTTTTCAAAAGCATTTACTTATACAATGCATCCAATGAAAAATTGAGAAGTAATAGAACAATTAAAAAATAATCTGTACTTCTTGTGTTCAAATATTAAAATTTGTACATTGTTTTATCTTTTAATCCTTACCCAAGGATATGTTTTCATTGATTTTTAGAGAGAAAGGAAGGAGGAGAGAAAGAGAGAAAGAAACATCAATGTGAGAGAGAAACAGCAATCAGTTGCTTCCTATACATGCTCAGAGATCAAACCCGAAACCCAGGCATGTGCCTTGACCGGATTTTGAACCAGCAACTTTTAGGTTCATGGGATGATGCTCCAAGCAACTGAGCCACACCAGCCAGGGCAAATTTGTATATTGTTTTTTAACTTTTATCATTAGGAAAAGAAAAGTGAGATAATTTCTAAACCTAAACTAAAAATTCTGTTCTTAAAGACTTTCCTAAAAAGAGATGATACACATGTCCTTACTGTCATATCAATAGATGGCTTTGCACATTTGTGACCTTTCCTAAGTTCATAAGCAAAAAGAAAAAAAATGTTATTTGTGGTTTGTTTGGTCTCTATGTCTATCTCCCCTGTTCAACTGCAGATTCACTGAGATTAGGAGTTGTGACTAGTTTGTGTCTGCATCTTCATCATCTGACTTGTCACACATGTAGATGATCAATAAATGTTTGAAGGAGGGAGATATTCGTTTGAATTAAATTTACCTAAGTACTAATTAAAACCTGTATTTGGGAGCACAATTTGAATGTCTCTTTCATGTCTTTTATATGGCCTTTAAAGTCCAGAGTCCCGATCATTTTCTCTGTCTTTTTCAGATACATGATTCCATTTGGACTGCATTTGGCCATTTCATGACAACTGAAATAGATGAGTGCACATAGACAGTGTCTATAATAAGAACGGGATTCATTTGAGTGACCAGAGCATCACGTTCCCATCAAGTGTACAGTGGAGAGGGCTAGCAGGCTCTCTTTCCAGTTCTTCTCTTATTCTGTGCCAACTGGGCTCGGTCTTATTGGTATCCAACAATCAGCCCGATTACAGCTAGCCCTGGAGACATGACAGAAAGAGAGTCCTCATCTTGCATTAATTGCTCCTATTGAAACTATGCCACATCTCTCCAAGTTAGATGTTGCTCAGTATCCCTTTGATATGATAATGACATGCTTCTTAGCAGATGAATATGCAAATTAAAAGCAGTAATTTGGTGGCATGCACCTGCTGACACTGCACGGCTATGCTTATGTGCTCTGCTGTAACGCTGCAGCCACACAAAAGCATCACAGAGGTAAAATTAAATTCTAATGTCGTATATATTAAACAGATGCTTCCACTTTTCTTTGTATATCTACTTTTACAGATTTTGCCACTGGAATTTCGGTTCTCTTCATGCAATTAATGGACATTGATGTGTCATACACAGAAGTGTTCTCAGTGCCATTTAAGGGGGCTAATTTTAAAGTGAGGACTCACATATATGCACATTAGAAGATGAACATTTCTTCTCATACATAGAAGCTGATGACTTTAACTCTCATTGCACAAAGACTCCTATTCATACATGGAACGCATACTTGGGCTGCAAAGCTGAAAATCACATTTCTATAGCAAAGATGTGCACTGAAATATAGAACTACTTTATATGGCCTGCAAAAGGATTCCAAAATGACTTGAAGAGGGTAGCAAAATACCCAGAATCAATAAACTAAATTTCTCTGCTTCATAAGGCTAGTTGCAATGAACAAGAAAGTCTGAATGGTAATTGCATAGGTGTGACTTATATTTACCCTGGGAACCTAAACGTCTTTAACAATGTGTCATGTGGCTCAACCAGGCAGAATTAAGCATCTTGTCTTAAGACAAGATTTTATAAAATTTTATCTGTTTCTTTCTCTACCTTTATGCCCAGGTACCATTTACACAGTTACATATATACAGACATAACAGTAACTGAATTGATTGAGATTGAACTGTTTAATGAAACACACACAGATGGAATGTATATTTCTATACAGTGAACATTTTATACTATGCATTTAATGATTACATGTTATATTAAGTAGACTCCAATTTAATTAAACATTTCCCTGTTGTTAAACATCCCCCCCCCCCCCCGCAAAGTCTACAGTTACATAAATAACACTGCAATGAACATCTTCAAACACGGGGCATTTTTCTTGCTATTTTATTACCTCACTATAATAATTTTCTAGAAGTGAGATTACTAGGTCAAAGGTGAGGCCACTTTTAAAGTGGAAAAAAATAAAATCTCTGGCAAACTATTTGTCTTATTTCACAATGTTATGCTTTTATAGAAACTTAGCAAGAGGGACACTTTTATGGTTACATGACTGGAAAGACCCGATTTTTAACTTCTATATACAGGCACATTACATGCCTCCAATTATGTTGATTTAGGCATATTTTGTATCTTGTTTTGTAGAAATAGTCTAGTAATCTCTTTATAATTAATTGGAGACATCTATGAATTAGCTTCATTTTATAGTCCCTGGCCATTCTAAAAATATTTCTCCAATTCTAGCTAGTTATGATGTTTAACAGAACTATAAAATAGTTATAAAATGTTATTTAATAAAAATAAAAGTAAACATAATTCTCATCCAGTGGACAAAAGTTCCCAATTTATTTATATGTGTGTAAAAAATTGTGTCATTTCTTACATACATATGTATTGTTTTATGTATGGATGAAATGAGTCATTGTTACTTACTTAATAATACCACTAAACATCCAGAAATAAATACTATAGAGAAATACCATTCTCCTCTTAACCTTTCAATCTTATGCTGTGTATGTTATTAAACTGAAGAATAAGATATTCAATGTAATTTCTAATTGCATAGAAGGTACTATTAGTGGTGAGCTTTTTTTTTATCCTCACCCGAGGACATTTTTGCATTTATCTTCAGACAGAGCGGGAGGGAGAGAGGGAGGAAGAGAGACAGAGAAACGTCGACGTGAAAGAGACACATTAAGTGGTTGCCACCCACATGATCCCAACAGGGCCAGGGACAAAATGCAACCGAGGTACATGCCCTTGGCAGAAACCGAACCCAGGACTCTCTGGTCTGCAGGCTGATGCTCTAACCATTGAGCAAAAACCAGCCAGGGCAGTGGTGAGCTTTGTAGAAGTAAATATCTGCTACATTTACACATAATTTAACTTTTTGCCTCAAGGAATCATATCTATAAGCTTTCAATTATTTGCAGGCCTTGAAAATGCACAGAGGGTATGTGCAACAGGAACAAGGTCAAGATTTGTAGTGATTTTCAAAAACTTTGTTTTCATTTGTACTGTTCAACAAATCACTAGTTTTGTTAGATCATTTATAGATTTTTCAAGGCTTCTAAGTTTTAATTATTAAAGAACCACATCAACAAAATTCAACTTTTCACAGAATAGAAATAGCGTTTGCAGTGGTGTGTAATAAACTTGAAAAGAAGTGGGACGTTGTCCACTCGTTCCTGCCTCCTTTCAGCCTTTTCCACGGCTGTAACTTCACTACTGCTCTGAAGAGCAGGATGTGAACCCGAAACCCGGGTTTCCTAAGTCTGGAATGTTCATTGTACTGGGAACCAGGAGAACCAGATTTTAGATCCAACTCTGACACAGTGAGCTGGTCAAGCAATTTATTTAACTTTTCCACGTCTCAAATTTTCACTGGAAATAGGCTTTCATTTAACAAATATTTATTAAATGGCTACTGGGTGCTAGGCGTTGTTCCAGGTGATGGAGATACAGCAGGGAATAAAACAAGAGCTCTTGCTCATGGACTTACACATAGGGGACATATATAATAAATAACTACACGTAATGTGAGGTGACTGGAGCTCAGTCCCTTTATAGGGCTCGGCGCCCTTCCATCTTCTCTGTCACCAGCCAGCATTCAGACAGACTCCTGTGAGGGCAAGCTCTGATTCATTATATTTAAAACAAATACACTTGCTACTTGAAACCTGTTATGTCGCTTATAATGAAACATCAACTCTTATCAAACTCCTGTCTATAGCTACCAACTGATATTTTCCTGATCCCCTTAACTTTTTCAATAAAAAGTTCTTATACTTACCATCGCCAGTTGATCTTATGCCATTTTCTTTTGGACATGACATCACTTTAAACAAGCTCTTGCTCTCACCATTCAACTCCAATTGCTCTTTGTCAATGTCACAAACGACCTCTACATGGCTAAAGCCAATGGTGACATCTCAGTTCTTTCCTTATTCTTCCACCTCCTCCTACTTCTCATTGCTATTAAAGGCTATAATAATCAAAGCTAGTATGGTATATTTGAAAGTTGTTAAGAGAATAAATCTTAAGAGTTCTCACAGAGAAAACAGACACATTTTTCTCTTTGTGTATATATCTATATGGGATGACGGATGCTAACTAAACTCACTGTGGTAACCATTTCACAATATGTGGAAGTCATTATGCTGTACATCTTATACAGTGCTATATGTCAATTATATCTCAATAAAACTAGAAGAAGAAATAAAAATTTCCAACAAAATATAATTATTATAGTTGCCATTAAAACTGGGCACTTGCTGTACTCCAGGCACTGTTCTAAGTGTGTTAAATGCATTTAGACACTTAAGCCTCATGATAACCGTATGAAACAGGAGCCATGACAATACCCTTCACAGATGAAGAAGACACAAAGAGGTGCAGTTCTGTTTTCAAGGTCACCCAGCAAATCCCTGACAGAATGGCTTCAGAGCCTTTCTCTTAGCCATTAGGTGATGCTGACTTATTGGCAGCATTTGAATCCATTGATTGCTCCCTCCTCCTAAAACACTTTCTTCACTTGGCTTTTAGGACACTCTGCTTCCCCAGATTTTTTCCTTATCTTCTCCCCTGCTCCTTCCCAGTCTCCTTGCAGGCTCCTCCTTGCTGGCTTTCCTGAATCTTAACAGTAGAGTGCCCCAAGCCAAATCCTTTCATTGTTTCTCTCAGTTCACTTCCTTGGTGATCGCATGACTTTAAATTAAGTAAGTGATAAGCGAATTCTGACAACTCCCAGATTTTTACCTCCAAACCAACCTTTCCATGAGACATGAGTATCTCAAACTTGACAAAATTGAACCAAACCCCTGATCTCTTCCCATTTCCATCCCAAACCAGTTTCCCTTCTCAGTTAAGGGCAACTTCATTCTCAGCAGTAGTCTAGGCTCAAAACTTTGGAGTCTTTCTTGACTTCCTTTTTTTCTCACACCCCATATCTTGTCTACCAACACATCTTGTTGCTCTACCTTCAAAATATATCCAGAACTCAACTATTTTCCACACCCGTCCCCTCACCATCCTGGTCCACGACACAGTCCATGCGGCCGGGATCACCACCATGAACTCCCCACTTCTCTCCCGGCTTCTGGCCCGTCCCTTCACAGTCCCGACACCCGGAAAACAGAGTTATCTTGTTAAAATGGAATTGAGACTATGTTGCCCCCCTAAGACTTCCAACAGCTTCTCATTTCATTCAGAGCAAAAACACCAAAGCCATTATTATGTTCTACAAGGCCCCACACACCTGGTCTCTGCTTCTCTCTCTGACCTTGTCGCCTCCTCTTCTTTTCCTTGTTCACGCTGATTCAGCTCCACAAGGCTTCTTGCCTCTTCCTGAACATGCCAGACACACTGGTGTCTCTTTGCCTTGACACTGAGTTTTCCTGCTTTCTGGAATCTTTTCCTTTCATATATAAACAAGGCTTTCTTCCTTCCTTGTTCAAGAATTTGCTCAAACATCCCATTTCCTGGGAGGTTGTCCCTGACTAACCTATATAAATAATAATATTTCCAGTCCCCTTTCCCTGCTTTAGTATTTGTCAGGAGATTGTGTGTGTGTGTGTGTGTGTGTGTGTGTGTGTGTGTATCCTTTTTATTTATATTTCCCCAAGTAGCATGTTTCATGAGCAGTGAGTTTTGTCTGTTTTATAAACTCTGTTCCTAGCACCTAGAGCATTATCTGGCACATGGTAGGAAAATTATTACTCCATACAAGAGGAATTTCAGTGGCAGGAATAGCTTCAGTGCTATTTTCTTCCTTGCTCATATCTGTTGAGAGAAAGTAAGACTGGCTTCTTGACGTTCTTAAGGGTGAAGAAGAACTTTTCTGAAACATCTGGCAAGATTCTCTTTGCTGCTCTCACTGTCCAGAATTTTGACCAATCACTGCGAGAGAATGCAGGAGCTGGGATTCCCATTGGTTCAGTCAGACCCACCCTAGAGGTGAGATCAGCTTCCCTTGAGGCAAACGGGTGGTGGAGGGGAGGGCAATGCTGGAGAAATCAGGGGTTTAGAAGGAGAAAATGCTGGCCCGGCAGCCAATGGCGTCCACTAGACATCTTGAAGTGGAAGTGATGGCTGTAAGGGCATTGGATTATATTAGGTTACCCATTTCCTCACTTTCTCCTGCCAACACTAGAACTTAATAATTTAAAAAAATTACCAACCTGATGACTGAAATATTATATCTCACTTTGGTTTTAATTTCCACATCTCTGACTACTATTGAGGTGAAACACATTTTTATTTGTTAATTAACCACTTATGTTTACTCTTTTTAAAACTGCCTGGTAATATTCTTTGCCCATTGGATTGTTTACCTTTTCTCTGTTAATTATTAGTTGTTCATTATATTCAGTATATAATCCTTTGTTATATATATTGCAAATATTTTCTCCCAATCTACTGCTTATTACAACTTTGTGGATTTTTATTGGGTTGTACATAGGTTTTAAATTTTATGTACTTAAATCTTTCAATTATTTGATTTTTAGCTTCTTTGTTTGTCTTGCTCTAATATTATAAAAATGTTTTCCTGCATTTACTGGTTTAACATATCTTTATGATATTTTAAATTTACTTCCTGGGATCTCCATCTATTCCATTATTAATTAATTAATTAATTAGTCTGCCCCAATATCAAGCTCTTTTAATTCCATAACATGTTGTGATATTTTAGATTTTAGAAGCATTTTACTTTCATTGCCTTTCTTTTATTGAGTATTCTTACTTCAAGCATATTTTAGAATTAGCTTTTAAGTTTTTGTTTGGCTTTGAATTGATTTACAGATTAGTTTGAGGACTGCCAGCTTCACTGTACTGTAATCCCATCCATTACTGAGGCAGTGTCACCAGCTTCTCCATGCAGATCTTGTATATTAAGTTAATGTCCTACGTATTCTGTGGGGTTTTTTCTTTTTGCAATTGTAAACAATATTCAAGATATTTTCTAATTGGTTATTATTGGTGTATAGGAAAACTGCATTTTAAAAAATCTTGTTACTGTATTAAACCTTTTTAAAAATCAGTTCTAATAACTTTTTCATTATTTCTTTTGGATTTTCAAAGTACAAGATCATATTATTTAAAGATAACTTTTATTTTCTTATCTTATAGCTCTTATTTTTATTATTATTATTATTTCTTATTGCCCAGGACAGCCAGTATAATCTTGAACAGAGACTTATTCTTGACTTTAAAGGGAATACTTCTAGTGTTTCATTACTGATTTTTGTGTATGTGAGATGCAGACAAAAGTATTCATTATTAAAGTATGGAGGTTTACTTTTTTTCTTGCTTGCTAAAAATTTTAACAAAAAAATATGTTGTTGAATTTTACTTTTTAAAAATTTAGAATGTATTGAGATGATCATATTGTTGTCTTCCTTCAGTGTTACTTGAGTAAATTACATACATTTCTATATGTTGAGTTATCTTTTCTTGAAACAGTATTCTTTTAATATTTTGCGATATATTTACCTCTGAATATACCATATATTTTTAATATATTGTCTTCAATATATTCACTTATAAATATTTTACTTCTTCTTAATCTAGGAATTACTTAAAACATTTAAAACACTCTAGCTAAGCAGTTAGATTGTTTTCAGCTATCAGTTTATTGATTTGTGATTTTTGTAAACTTTTCATTATACTCAATTGTCAGGCATTCAATTATATTTGTCAATAAATATTAATGTAAAATACATTTTTCAAGAAAAAAATCAAAATGGGGTTTTAAGAATTTGATTGCAATTTCCTTTTATAATTGAATTGGAGTAATATATGTATAGTAAGTGCTCAGTAAAATTTATTGAGAGAATGTTAAGAATGTTCCCACCATTAAAAAAAAAATGTGTAAATAGCTCTGTTTTCTAGATTTTTAGGTTACCATTCAATATGTTTATGTACATATTTTCTTACATGCATTCAATTTAATTTAATTTCCAAATTCCTTTATTTAATTCAAAAAAATTAAATGTTGAAAAGAATAAATTCTGTCCTTGCCACTTTGATACCAACACACACACACACACACACACACACTAGAAATTATTTCTTGAAAATGTAACTATTTCTAATAATCTACATTTTTTACTTTCCCAACTCACTTTTGATATGTGTTCCTAGAGACTATATCTGATGTCTATAATCTACACTTTGCTTCCCTTTTACCCAGTAATGAAACTCTGTACAGATAAAAATGACCTAAAATTATACACAAGGAGAACTAATGCTGCAGTAAGAATTACTTTGTGGGATCATTTTAGAGATACAATACTCTGTACAGAAATAAGACTCCTTAGGTTTGGTTTCATATATAAGAAGGTCTGAATGAAAGCTTTATGGATGAATGAAAAACTTAGTAGGGATTTCAGATTGGCCTCATCTGGTAGGTATTTGACAAGCAAACAAAAACAAATAAGTTTTAAAGAAAAAATGAAGAGTCGACAAATCGTCAATATTCCTTCTAAAACCCATTTCTGATCATTTATCTCCTGAGTTTTTAGTTTCGATCATTTGAGGTGCAGTGTGCTTGTACTTCACAGTTTACAATCCAAACACTGCAAAATCCTCTGCAGGGAGCAGTCACACCTAAGGGATGGCCCGGTGAAGACAGTACATCATTACCGCTCACTGATTCCGTATCCAACCACTACAGTCACAGGGAATATACCTTCATTTCTACCCGGTATCATTTTCTCATATAAGTTTATGGTGTTTTCTCTTTAAATAAAAAGAAAAGAAAATATTCCCAGATTGTGTCACTACTAGATTTCAATGAAAGAAGCAGGGCTCAATGATTAAAACAAAACAATCTCTCAAAGGCAAGACCAAGTTATGAATAATTTATGAACAAAAGTACATTTTTATTTATTTATTTTTATCCTCACCCGAGGACATTTTTTTGTTTTTTTTTTGTTCAGATAGAGTGGGAGGGAGAGAGAGGAAGAGAGAGAGAGAGAGGGAAACATCGACGTGAAAGGGACATATCGAGTGGCTGCCACCCACACGACCCAACCAGGGCCGGGGACAAACTGCAACCGAGGTACATGCCCTTAGCGGGAACCGAACCCGGGTCTCTCTGGACAGCAGGCCAACACTCCAACTGCTGAGCCAAACCGGGCAGAGCCAAAAGTACATTTTTAAGTGATATAATATTATCAGTTTACCACCCACCTCTGGCAGCACCTCACCCCTGGCCCCCTACCCTCACGTTCCCCCACCCCTGACAGTGTTGGAAAGCCGAGAAAGGCCTCTATGTGGGGGTTTTAAGGTGGTTTCATTTGCGAGATTGCAGCAGTTCTGATGTGGGCTGGAGAGTTAGTGATCCTGACTGGGCCAGGAAACAGGTGGTCAGAGACAGTGCTTCATGAAAGAAAGAAACAAATTCAAAGGCTGGCAGGGGCTGGAGAGGTCCTGTCACTGTGGGCAGTGGGCCTGGTATCAGAAAAACTTGTCCCTTTGGCCTATTTTCATTTCCTTGCTTTTGACAGAGACAAACATGACAGAAATATGTCTTTTTCCTCTTCACTCTGATTTCGGAAAAATAACAACAGAACGCAACCAAGCAGCAATTTGCATTCGGCCTTGGGGAGAACTGGGGGTGGCAGGCCCCTGGTGACTGGAGAACCCCAGCACCTGCAGAGGGCCAGGAGCAGCAGACCATTCTCATGAAGGATGTGGGTAGTGATGACTGACTTTCCAGCTTTAGAAAAGAAACTGGAAATCTAGATTTTAAAAAATGTCAACTCTCCTACCAAGATTTTTTTTTTTTTTTAATGTAAACTCTGCAGGTCAATAGTGAGCGCATCCAATGCACACATTTTGGACCCGATCCTGCACTAGGTTTGCAGCCTCTGAGGGATGGTTATTCCGTTTCCATGAGGGACCAGGTGGGGTCAACCGTCCTCAACAAGAAAATTGTCACTGCAACACTATCTCTTCCCTTCTCCACTAACCAATGCCTCCACACAGTGATTTAAACAGAAGACATGAGCACGCACTTAATATAACAGGTCTGAACTTAGAAGGACAGAAGGAAAAAAAACCTCAGACTCACTGCATGGAACTGTACCAAGGTCTAATATAAACAATCTCCAATTAGTGTTTTATACATGTGTAGCTCAATGCTTACATGTCAAATACGGCCCACACTCCTTTCACAGTGCTGAAATTTGTCAGAGGGAAAGAGATGGTCAGTGTAGGTGAGACAAGTTCCTGCCTTTGCTCTGTTTGGTCGAGTGTTGATGTCAGAATGAAATGCCTATTTTTCTCTTTCGCCCTATCTCTAAAATCATTAAAAGCATATTTTAAAATAATTTTAAAAAGAAATGCCTATTTTTATGTGATAAATTCCTGTTCGAGGAAAATAAAGACAAAACCAAACCGTAATATATAGTTTCATTTAACACAAGTGTAAAATCACTAAACCAATTGATTTGACACTAGTATTTAATGACTCCCAGCTATAAGAAAAGATTTTAAAACTGAAAACCCCAAATGCTATACTAATACCATCAAACATCAAGCAAATCTTTAGTCATAGAGTATTCACTGGTGTCCTGTTAGTAATTCATTAATGGGATGACCTATAAACCCAGAATCTCTTAGTCTATTTCTTTCTCAAAAACTGGACCACTCACTTGATAGGAACATGTTTGTCCAGCACTGTGTTAAATTCTCTTTTCATCATCTTTTTTTACTTAGCCCCCTTTCCTCTTGCTCATTTTCCAGGGCTCCTGCTGACCTGTCTTGTGATTGATCCACTGTCAATTTTATTGGCTTGGATTTTTTTCTTCTTACCTCCCTTAAAGGGGCCTGGTGACAAGGGGGTGAGGGGTAATCAAGGAGACACGTGCTGCTCAGTGGAGCCCACCCCACTTCACAGAGCTCACAATCTTTCAGTGTGTGGCTTCCTCTGCACCAGCTCCACCTGACTGCTTCTTACCTGGGGCATGACCTTCCGTTGGAAATTCCAGCAGCGTGCAACTTGTCTTTGGCAAATGAATTGTAAGTATGCCAGCTGCCAGATGTCTTCATTTTTAAAACACCTTCAAAACTGCTTCTGGCACAGTTCCATAAGCAAAACAGGCTGAGCTGTAACTCTTGTTGCCATGCTGTGAGCAAAAGAAGAGGGGGTGCGGGAAGCAGATGGAGGCGAGAGCAAAATGTATTGCCTTCACATCTTGAAAAAGAGTATAAAGGAAAGTGAAAACAAATCTGGCCACTCTTATCAGTAAATGTGTGGATGAAGAGTTATCTGTGACCTATGATATGTCCAGTATGCACAGGGTCACTTTAAATAATACAGTATTTTAAAATATTATGGCTTTATGAGTCCAACAAAATAATACTTTTTTTATTTTTAAAAAATGAGATCTCTGACTCTTAAGATAAATTTTCTGGGCCTTTCAATGCTCTCAATTCATAACAGAACAAATACACACGGAGCTGTGTATAAACACATATAAAGAGAAGTAATACTAATAGGAAAGGAATGAATAATAAAAAATAAACTACAAAGAAAATGAACTAAAGGGTAAATGTATTCCAAATGTATATATTACAGCAATGCAACATTTTCTTGCCATCAAAAGTAGGATATTGAAGTTGCGGTGTGAAGAAGGAGCTTCCAGATGCCAGAGGATGACCCTCAATTCCTCTCCTGTCTAAAATTTCCTTAAAAACCTTCTACTGGGTTAACTAATTAAGTAATACCCTATAAGGGGACACATTTAAAGAGTAAGGCACTTCACATACATTTAGAATGTCTGGCATTCCTAAAAATCCTGGATGTTCACATTACCTTTGAAGTAACCAAAGCCCAGGGAACGGATACACTTAGATCAGATGATGCAAGCCAGTCAGAATTATTGATAGAGTACTAATTCTGAATTTGAACCTGACAATGTTTATAGCACCAAAAGAGACATTCACACTTGAGCCTGGAGATAAGTAAGAATATGGCAATTTCAGTTCAAGTCAAATTAATTCAAAGAGAATTCTTTCAATTAGTATCTTCTAATAGTTCCCATGATAGAAGTGGAGACATCCTATATAAACTACAAAAATAAAATTAAAAGTAAACTGAACAAAAAAAGGACATGTCGATGACTTATATTCTGCTATCACGAAACCTGAACTAAATAATCATGTTATTAATCTCATATTATAAATTTATCTTTAAGTGGCTTAGATGTCTATACTTTGAAAGGATATGGACGTGGCTGAAAAGTGATCGGGGACTATATACAGGAAACACCTTGCTACAAAGCCCAAGGGGAACAAAAATTCTTCTTCCTTATATCTTTCAACAAATACAAAATTCTCAATTTGGATTCTCAGTCAAGAGGCCTTATGGAAAGGGGGTGAGCTTACAAAAAAAAGAAAAAGTGAGAAGCATTGGTCTTAGAGGATATATGACAACAGTAAAATGATTAAAGGGGAGGAGGGTTGCTTTTCAAGCTCCAATTCTACATCCTTAATGCACATTTTTCAGTTAATCACACATTCTCTGTAAATGTCTATCACTTTCCCACCTCTGTGGATGCTAACAGCATAAGATATATATATTTTTTTACTCTAACTATCCTTACCACCCATTCATGTTTATTGAATTCCTATCCATCCTTTAGGTTTTGACACAAATGCAATGATCTCCATGAATTTACCCCAAACTTCTTGACCTCCATTGAAAGAAATCTCTTTCCTGTGTTATTCCCATAGCATTACGATTTTCTTTTTATATTCTTATCTATTTCCCTGTCTAGACTGTGAGCATGTTGAGGACTGAAATCATTCATGTCTTGTATGTTCTTAAAACCCAGAACTCCTAGTACACCATGCACATCCTCACTCCTGTAAGTGTCTGAATAGAGCTGGAAGCCTTTGAGCCCCTGGGTCCGTCAGCGGTGCCTGCATCCTGTCGTCTCCCTACAATGAATTACACAGTAGGCCCTTTTTGATCCCTAAGCCTAACTCCTCAAATATCCCATTGGTTCTATCTGATCCACTACTAATTTGTGGGTAAACAGGCATTATAATGGATAATGTGGAATGTGGCTTTCAAGTAATATAAATTAGATTTTAAAAGAAATGAGGACCTTAATTTAAATAGCATTAGAGTATGTTAGAGGAATAAATTGTCTGGGCCTTTCAGTGCTCTCAATTCATGACAGAACAAATACACATGGAACTATGTATAAACACATATAAAGGAAAAGGAAAGTAATATTAATAAGAAAGAAAGAAATAATAAAAAGAAATTCAAAGAAAGTGACCAAAAGATTAAATGTATACCAAAACAATTTGAAAAGCAAGAAGTATTAAAAATCCAACCCCAAGCCAGTTAGAGAAAAACAAATGTCACATGATCTCTCTTATATGTAGAATCTAATGAACAAAATAAACTGATAAACAAAACAGGTCCAGAGGCATAGATACCTAGAAGAGACTGACAGATCTCAAGGGGAGGGGCATGGGGGGGATGGGAAGAGATTAATCAAAGAACATATATGCATATATGCATAACCCATGGACCCAGACAATAGTTCGGTGAAGGCCTGAAGGGACAGGGCTTAGGTGGAGGGGGGACATTTGCAATACTAACAACAACAACAAATCCAACTCCAAAAAATTTCCTCCAAACTAAGAAATATAAATTGGCTTCCTGAAACTGGTGTTTTTTTTGTTTGCTTTCTAAGAGTCAATCCTTATTTTAGTTTGGCTCCAAGTTTCCCAGGAGGGCTCGAGCACATCACCGTTGTGAAACCTCATAAAAATTGCCAAAGGGAGCCTGGCCTGAGCTTCATGAACGCTGCACTACTGATGGGACTGAAGGAGAACCTTGGCAGCAGCTAGAAAAAAAGACACCCAGAAATTAAAATTGAAGTTAATTATAGTACTTACAGATTTTTCCCCAGACCTGATTCTTGATGTTCAACAAAGAAAAAAAGCTCTCAATACAACTTCAACATGACAATGCCATCACTACACCTAAGCCTGTTCCTGGGGGACTAAGGAGGGGGAGACTTGAAGTTGCTCCTGTCATTATAGTGTTTGGAGAACTGGGGGTGGTGAGAATATTTCTTTATCTGTGGCTAGTCACAGAAAATGGATCAAGAATGATCTTTGTCATATCCAAATACATAGTTTTATTTTTCCAAATACCCAGAAATTTCGCTTAAGTTTTATTCCAGACTTTAAGGGTGCTCTGTGTTTGGAATATTGGCTTATGTAATTAGTAGATAAGCAGTGCTTGTCTTGGACACCCTCACCAGACTTGTTTGTCCTTTTAATTTTGTCAAGCTCCGAGTCTGAGGATCGATCCAGGTTAGAGAGGCAGCACTTACTACTCACTCACCCACTGACTTGGGACAACTTTCCTGTTCTCTTTGAACCTGCTTTTCTTCACATATAGAATGAAGGTAATTATACCTGATTCATACCACTGCTATATGTGACTCTAATATTTTTCTCAGTATCTTAAAGAGTACAAAATAGGCACAATGACAAGATATACTTACAATAGGCAACTTTAGTTATCTGGACATATATTTCACTAAGAGCAGAGCATTTGATAAACTGTTCATTTGAATTAATTACTATTGTATCACTTGCAAAAGCTCAGGAAATAATATCATTCTGGACTTTACTCTGTCCCAAAAGGAAAAACTGATTGGCAAAGTGTCATGGAGCAAAGTGACCTGAGCAATGTGGAATTAGATAGGATACTGTAGACCTTTGCAACACAAAGTATGGTGTGAGGACTAGCAACATTGCATAATCTGGAAGCTTGTTAGAAATGCAGAATCTCAGGCCCCGCCCAGACCTACAGAAGTGTAATCTACATTTTAACAAGATCACTCCATGATTTGTATGAACATTAACATTTGAGAAGCAGAGAATATGCAGATAATTTGAATAGACATTTCTCCAAAGAGGACATACAGATGGCCAATAGGCATATGAAAAGATGCTCAACATCACTGATCATCAGGGAAATGCAAATTAAAACCACAATGAGATATCACCTCACACCTGCTAGAATGACTATAATCAATAAATCAACAAATAACAAGTGTTGGCAAGGATGTGGAGAAAAGGGAACCCTCATGTACTGTTGGTGGGATGATAAATCGGTGTAGCCATTATGTAAACAGTATGGAGGTTCCTCAAAATATTAAAAATAGAACTACTATGTTACCTAGCAATTACATTTTGGGTATTTATCCGAATAAATCCAAAACTCGATTTCAAAAAGATATACACACTCTTTGCTCATTGCACTGTTATTTATAATACCCAAGATATAAAAGCAACTTAGGTGAATGGGTAAAAAGATGTGGTACCTATACATAATGGAATGATACTCAGCCATAAAAAGGAATGAAATCTCGCCATTTGCAGCAACATGGATGGACCTAGAGAGTATTATGCTAAATGAAATGTCAGACAGAGAAAGACAAATACTGTATGATTTCACTTATATGTGGAATCTAAAAAACAAAATAAGCAAACAAACTTGTAGATACAGAAAACAAACTAAGAATTTTTACATGGGAGGAGAGTTTAGGGGGTGGGTAAAAAGGTGAAAGAGATTAAGAAGTATAAATTGGCAAAGTCAGATGGGTACTGGACTTATTGGGGTTATCACTTTGTAAGGTATATAAATGTCTGATCACTATGCGGTACACCTGAAACTAATGTAATATTGCATGTCAATGTAATTGAAAAATACTTTTAAAAAATACAAAAGACTTAGCTTTACCTTTCTTATTGATCATAATTGTGTAAATAAAAAGAACATAGACCTTGTAAGAGTAAGATCATGTTAACTTGTTGTTTGGGGGTATTGTAAAGTCTTCCCAAAACCTACATGTTTGATTTATTAATTTTTTTCTTTATTGATTTTTTTTCTTTTTTTTAGAGAGAGAGGAAAGGAGAGATAGAAACATTGATGAGAGAGAACATCAATTGGCCACCTCCTGTATGCCCTTCACTGGGGATTTGGCCCACCTGGGCATATGTCCTGACCCAGAATAGAATCGGCCACCTCTTGGTGCATGGGTCGATGCTCAACCACTGAGCCACACTGGCCGGGCCCTACATGTTTGATTTAGAAAAATCTCCATTACTCAGACTCATGAATTAGGGAGCAATTATTTACTGTTTAATAAGATTCTTAGGTGTAAAATAGAATTCATTCAAGATTTCCTTTGAATAGTGATTTTTTCCTAATCTATTTAAAAAGTGTTTGATTTGCAAAATGCATTTATGTAGAATCAGTTGTGAAAACTGTGTGGCGCACTTATAACTAATGCATGAGAATACATCTCATAACAATGTGCTGAGACATTTTCAAGTAACCAAGTGATGCCCAGATGTTTGGGCAAGCAGCAAACTCACTTGAATTCTTAAGACTGGGTCAAGGTGTTATTTTTCACATAGCTCATGGCAATGCACTTAAAAAATTGTGAAAGGTCACTAGGAACCTAAGAGCTTTATTTCCAGGGAACTTCAGAAACCTGATGTATTTATTCCCCCACACATTCTGTGTGTGTGTGTGTGTGTGTGTGTGTGTGTGTGTGTACATGCACAAACACAATAAAGAAAAAATATAACAAGAAATAAGACTGACATGGTAGGAATAAGGAGTCATTTTTTATTTTTTAAATTTTACTTTATATGGTTCTGTTTGACTTGAGTTTTTAAAGTATACATGTTGCTTTAATAATTTAAAAGCAAATAAAGATAAACTGAAAAATAACAATGAAACAGAGACCAAGCTGAGTCATGACTCTTATTGAGTCATTCACCCAAATTTATGACAAAAGTAGTTGAATTGGCTGAGTGTGTGCTTTTCTATTAGTAATGTTTAAGTTAGGATCCTTACATAAGATATGGAATAATCATATAGACTCAGATTGCCTCTATTTCCTTTAGTGCAGGTCAGGGCTTCTAAGAGAAGATTCCAGGGCATGGAAGGTCTACCAGCAGTCCTCTACCCTTTACCTTTTCAGCAATGGTTGTTCAAAAAGGCAATGAATGCACCACCAGCAAAACCCACTAACTACTGATTGTATTTTTAATTACGTAAAAAAAAATGTCATTGTCATATCCACTTTTTCTAAAGGTATAGATATTCTTTGAAGAGAGGGTAAATATGGGTAAATAGGTGGGTAAATTATTTTGGAAAAGGCTCTATTTAACAATATCAAAAAGTTTCTGCATAGCAAGACTTTTCTACTACACAAGAGCAGGGAGGATGAAGCATACAGAGTCTCCCAAACTATTTAACAACAGTCTTGAATGCCAGGCCAGCCTAGGGGCTACGCATTGTAGAAGTTTCAGTTAATGTCTCTTAAATAAGGAAAAGGGCAGGAGGAAGTTAACTCAAGAAATGGAGATAGGGGAAAATAGAATACAGAATATATCATTATCATTGTCCTCCTTCCCTGAAGCTCCGTACTGTCTGTCTAATCATCATAATGAGCACTGATTTCAGAATCTACATTTTGAGCAAATGAAATTAGTTTCCAGCACAAATTACTGGATGGGTTTGTGACAAGAAAGACAGCTTCCTCAGGCTCTGGCCTTAGAGAGTTTGATTCAGATGATCTAAAGTGGGAGCCAGGAAGTACATTTTTAACAAGCAGGTAATTCTAGGCCTTGTGATTTAAGAATTAGGTTGAGGAACACTGAGTTGTGAAAATAAAATTTAGATAATTTATACATAGGATAAGAATGAAATGGAACAAATTAATTTACCTCCGAAAGATCAGGATTTTCAAAGTGGAACACACAAATGGGAATCAGTATCATCCATCTTGAGAATGGTTTACGCAAGCACAGGGTAGCATTCCAAATGAAAAGCACATCTTCAAGACCTCTCCTTTGTGGTAACATTTCTCACTCTACTCTCATTACATCCTAAGAAACCAACCTGGCTACAAAGCTTCAGCCTGTGCTTTCTCTTTTCTATAGATTTGGGGCCTTGGTTCTTACAACTGTGAATCCATAGCACTAGAAAGTTTGTTAAAACCTTAAATTGTCCCAACGAAAGTGGTCCAGGGTTGTTAAGAATCACATCGAGGTGTGCCTCTTGGCTCTGCCACTTTCTATCTGCATGATTTTGAGTTAGTAAACCCCTCTAGTTCTCAGTTTTCTCACCTGTAAAATGGAGTATTATTTGTATTTATATCAAAAAGTTATTGTGAGGATTAAATTAGATGAGGTAATTTATTTAAAGTGCATTAAGTAGCTATTTTTTACTACACATGCATTGATATAATGCTTGCTCTGCGGGGAATTTTTTTGGGTTTAGTGTTTGTCAGCAATGCTAATGAACACATTCCTTTGTCCAACACAGCTGAGCAATTTGGTATATAGCACAATATTATTTATTTATGTATGTATTATATTATTTTTATTAATAAATATTTTCCACTATTAAAATTATTAACAAAAATCTAACAAATGACTTAGAACCAAGCCTACTTTTGGAATAAACTTGGAGAACAGTTTGATTTTAAATGTTTTATTCATTGCCCCCATGACCTATGAAAATGGCCTGTACAATCCACAAATTTGGTATGTATGCAACATTTCCCACACTTCTTCTGTTTGAAAGTAGGGCACAAGTTGTTTGACTCTATGTCCTTAACGGAAAATGCAGCCACTATATATTCCTTGTTGTCTTTGTAGCATCAAAACATAAACACCAACTGACCATTTTATGTTAAGGTATTTAACTATTCCTAAATTCTTTTCTTCATTGGAATCCTGCATATAAATAATCTCCAATCTTAGGAAATAGACATAACCAGTAAAAACTCATGAACAATCCAAATATTCAGTCAACGAAGAAAAACATACTCTCAACCCCCTTTGTTTCTTCTTTTTTGAGGAGTAATCATCTGGAGATATATATGTGTATATATATTTAGAAGAGAATCAACATGTCATGGCTAAAGGTCTTGATTCAGTGACTGTATATTAATTGAATATACAAATATCAACCAATATAAGCCCTCCTAAATCAGCAGATTCTTGTAGCCATGCAGAGAGGTCAACTTTAAGTGAAGACATAAGAGTACAATCATAGAGGGGCAGGAATTATTTCAGATTCAAATCCATGTAATGCACCCTTAAGCCAATTTCAATTCCAGAATATTGAATTACATTCAGTATTAGTGATTTATAGTTCAAACAGCATGTGAGACATTGTACTGAATTTTCACTACTATAGAAAAAATTTAAAAAAGAAAGTGCTTTTTAATTTATGTAACTAGCATATATAAGATTCATGTATAGATTTATGTAATTCAAATCACTAGTGCTTGAACTTGATGATTATACAAAATCATATAAGAAATAAGTGGCAGAGCTGGGAGGTACACCTAAATGTCTTCATTCTGTCCTCTTGATTATAGCCCTCTAAAGCTAATCTGAAGTAACAAATACTGAGCCATCAAAATATGCATTCTCCTAGACATTTTCATCTGCCCCTCAATAAACTCTGAAGTCAGGTTGGTGAAACTGAGGCATCTTCATATATCCAGGCCTTCAAAAAGAAAAGGAGACATCTAAATGAGAGGTCTCAACCTTCCTTGCACACTGAAATGATCTGGAGTGCTTTACCAGCACCTGATGCCGAGGCGCCATTCCCAGATATTTGATATGCTTGGTCTGGGGTGCACCCTAGGCTTTGGGATTTTACAAAGCTCTCAAGCCAAGGTGGAGAACCACTGATCTTGGCACTGTTTCATGCCTGAGGAAATGGAAAACAGTCCCTTATTTGTCCCTGAGGGTTGGGGATGTGGTAAACTGAACAATGGTCCTTAGAGATGTCTACATCCTAATCTTAGGAACCTGTGCCTGTTACCTTCGATGGCAAAGGGACTTTGTAGTGGTGATCAAGTTAAAGACATTGCAATAAAGAGTTTATCTTGTGTTATATGGGTGAGCCTGATGCAATCACAGGGGTCTTTATGAGAATAATATAGGAGGAGTCAGAGTCAGACAGAAGGGGTGTGACAAGAAGCAAAGGGATAGAGAGAAAGAAATGTGAACATGCTATGCTTCTTGTTGGCTTTGAAAGTGAAGGAAGGTGCCACAAGCCAAAAGATGGAAGCTGGAAAGGTCAAGGAAAGATTCTCCCCTGGAGTCTCCAAAAGGAATGCAGCCTGACTCCCATGCTGGAAGTTAGTAAATGTGTGTTGTTTTAAGCCACAAAGGTTGTGACAATTCATTCCCACAGCAATAGGAAAGTAATGTAGGGGAGGATGAATTCTGTCCAAGGGCAATTTGAAATGGTCTGGTGGGAAACTCTGTGGCCCTGAAGTATGCAAATACCAGAAAAATCAGCAAGAAACGCCAAGACCAAATTGGCATGATCTACATTTTTATGAAGTTTTAAATACATTTCTCAAAAGCTTCTTAATCCTTATTTTCTTTGTATGCAATGATACTTATGTTGTGTAGAATCTCCCTAAATATAAACTAACTAGACTTTATGTTATGATTGGAAAGCAAAACCTCAGATTAAAGCAAATAAATAAAATTCTGGCCAGACAGTTCTGAAAAACTGCCCACTGTGGGGAGATTGATAAATTTTTCAGGTTTGCAGGTTCTGGCTTGGTCATGGTAACTTCAGAGTTGGTAGATTTGAAAAGTATGAACAGTTGCTGTTATGAAGACAGTCTTTTGGGGGCTGAATATTATCTATGTGTAGGCTGTGTTGTCTTAGCTACTTCTGATGACCAGAAGGAGAGCCACCAGATCACAAGCACCCCCCAGTCATAGTTTCATATCTCAGGCTTTGATTGGACTGTCCTATGACCACCTCTGGTGTTAAACCCAGATTCCAACACAGTGTGAATATTGAGAGCTTAAAAAAAAAATGCAGCTTTTGACTTAAGAGTTCTATGGTGATTCTCTTTCAATTAGCTTAGACTTAACCCTACACTTAATTTAGATCACTTTATGTAAAGTACCTAGAGAGGTGGCCCATTTATAATAATTAATTTAATAAATCTTAGTTCTCTTTACTGTAGAATATAAATAAAAGAAACATTAAGAGATGAGAAGACTTAGATTAGCAGCCAAATTAAATTATTACAATTTGTGCGTTTGTGGACAGCTTCTTCAACTTCTTTGAGTTTTTTAAAAATTCATAAATAAGTGTAAATGATATAAAAATATATCCCTACAGGATTTTTGTAGCATGCGTATTTTCTGATATTACAAGCATCCAGGCATTATTATCAGGGATCAATCTGGGGCTGTCAGCCAGTTCCGATAGAGGTACAATCTCCATTAATGATGCAACGCTATGAACAACTCCTACCAGAACAACGCTTACCAACCACAGAAAAAGGGTGTCCAGCCTATTCTTCTAGAAAAACATGCATACTGCTTAACCAAACAGTTGCCCCATTGATAGTATCTTATTTTGTAATATTCAATCTTTATGAACTAATAATGAAAGAAATATCATTAGAGTCACCTCCTAATGTTCCTAAACTAAACCTTCCAGTGAGGTTTGGGGTCTATCAACAAAGGTAAGCAAGGACTTGGTACACAGTGACAGAGTCAGGGAAAGTAGGCAGTGGTCAGGCTGAGCAGATGAGCTAGACCTGCTCTGAGAACTGGTTCACAGTGACCCCAAGGGTGTTACAAAATTAAACAAAAACAAACAAGTGACAAAAAACCAAACAACAACAAAAAAAGCAAAGCACTTTTATTTATTCTCTCTAAACATATTTTTCCATGAGTTCCAAAATGCTGTAAAAGTGTGAGATAAACATCTAACAAACAATGGAATGCCACAGCTCCAATCATTGATCTGTGCAGATAACAGGAAAAAACAAGCACATGTACACATGTACATATTTCTAAAGTAGGTGCACCCTTCCCATCCCACCTCAAAAAGTTCAGCTTCTCAAGATTAATCCAATCTGTTTGGCAACACTGACATAATGCATATTGTGTGATAACTTGTTTTCTGAAGCACTATGGGAACTCGAATTGTCCAGCCATTATTCCCACGCTTCTACAGCTAGAACCTCTTTATTTTACCAGGGGAAATTTTATCTTGATAAACTTTTCTTTTTATTGTTAAATGATATATTTTCTTCTCCAGTGAGTTTTACCCCTCAAACACCGAGTTCTAGTTACATCAGGTTTTTTTTAGGTGCTCTCATATGTCATTTGTCTACGAAGCAAAGTCCAAGAGATTATTTTCACCATTAATGTTTGCAACTACTAAAGATGAATATAAACCAGTAGCCTTAAAACCAGAGGTGGGCATTTCACCAGTAATGCTTTTTCATAGCTCCTTGATGAAGACGATCAACTAAAGCAAAACTTCTGCATGATCTATTAATAGAGAATGAGGATTAATGAAGGATTATGTCATAATGAGTCTGCCTGCAGAGTAGCTTCAGTTCTGGTCCTTTGCTGCCAAAATACAGTTCTCATTTCCAACAAACAAAGTGTATCTGAGAGAAAGCACAGAGCCCCTTTAGAACGGGAAAGTCCTGTGCATAATAATGACTGTCTAACTCTTCTTTTGCCAAAGAGCTTCAGCAATTCCAATGTCATAGGTCAGTGCAGTGATTCAGAGGGGGCCTGATCCTTATCTAAGCTTTTGCAACAAAATTAGAATGTGCTGTAGTCTTATTAAAGAAATGTTTGTTCCTCCATCAATGAGCTGAAAAGAAAGCAGCTCAATGTACTTTTGCAAATTACAGCAATAAACTGCTTGAATTAACTGCTTTATTACAAATATTTAATTATTCTGAGGGTTAAATATCCAACATTTTGGAAAGGCAAAATTAGCCATCCACTTGATAGTCTACTTCATTTAAAATCTGTTACGATGGTGTATTTTTGTTTTTATTTTTTTTGAACAATCCATTTTTAAGTTGTCTTCATTGTAAATTGAGCCACTGTCCATTTGGAATGAAAGAATAATACTTACAGCCTTTAATTTCGAAGTCAGTGGTCAGGAAAATAAAATTTGTAAATTGTGAAAAATTACAAAACACAGAACTTCTTTTCATTTTCTGGGAACATGAAAAGTTACAAAAATGAAATAGGACTCAAAACACCAAGATAAAGTCAGTCACATTTAAAGTAAGACCTGTTTCAAGATTTAAATGAAGTAACATTGTCATTACTAAAATGGTTGTTGTTTAAAGGTTATTTAAAGTATACTCTCTTTTAAAATAAAAAGGACCATGAATTTAAACTTTACATTAAAAGAAAACTTGACAAAATACACGTTGAACAACAAGCAAACATTTTCCAAGAAAAGTTTTTACTCCAACAAAATAAAATTCAATTCATCAATCCAAATCTGTTTTTCATTCATTAGTTCAGTGGTACAAAAGCAGATGGAAATTATTTTTAAAAACTAATCATTGTATCTGGGTTATACTCTTAAAAAATAAGAGTGGAGAGCACTTTGCTATAGGGCAAAAGAACTATTACAATAACAGAAAATGGATCAACCAGGATGTGCTTCAACAGAGGGACATATCAAAGCATTATTATAGTCTCTCTCCACTTACTGTTTGGTTTCACTAATCTACATCACTAAATTGACCATTCAGTGCCAGAAAATCTGCCATGTAGGTCTCGACTTTTCATAGCAGCTCTTAAATGTGTATTCGGAAACTACAAAGTGCTGAATATATTTTCAGCCTTTTTTATACTACGATTTACAACTAATGACCTTAAGCAATGTCATGCATGTAAAACAAAATTATGAGACCACCCTGCTTTAGAGCCGAATAAAGGTATAGAACCAAACTTCATTATCATTCAAATTTAATAGGGGAGAAGAGCACGCAGTAAAAAAAATAAAAAAATAAAAATCCATAGTTGTATAAATAAATCTATTTTGCAGTTTTACTTTATAAAAATATCCTCCACTTGTTTTTTTGCTATTACCGACTCAGGGTAAGTAGACAATTATCTAAGCTTAATGCCAAAAGTAATAATGCGCTGCACACATTCAAAACCCTTGTGCCACACCAGCCAGGGCCTGCAGGGATAAAACATTTATCAGTAGCTCCTTAGAGCAATAGCGGGTTTGAAAATTTGGCTGCCTAGGCTGACATTTAGTGAAATCATAGTTTTTGCTTTATTTCAGAACCCAACACAGGAAACCCTGATACTGGGATGACTCCACTGGCAGCGTGCCTCCTGACACCCACTGAACTGCGGGCTACTTTCTGTCCCCTACTTCCCATGAAAGAAGTCCTTTTACTTCCCTGCTATAGTTGGCACCCTGCCCTTTTCACAGACCCAACGAACCGTCATCTTGGATGTAACAAATTAGTACATTCTCAGAATAATAATAAGTGCAGGCATAAAAACACTATTGTTTTTATTTGGAAATGAAGTAACTCATTTTAGCTGGGTGACTTTTTTTTTTGGTGTAACACCACAGGCCAAAAAAAAAGAAAAAATTCTTTTCTGAAAAGAATGGTCAATTTCAGGAGCAATATGACATATCATTTACTGTAAATATCAGGGAAAGGCGAAAGAATAGGAAAAAAATGGCATTTGTTACAGAGGAGTTAAAGAGAAAATAGAAGGTATGAGAAAAATACAAATGTGAAACAAGTAATGCATCATTTCAAAGTACAATTAGAGAAATAAGATTGGGAGTGAGTACAATATAAGTTGATTTTTGATATCAGCTTAAGATCTCTTAACTGATTTTTCTACTTGTAATTACAAAAAATAAATAACTATGAGGTTTTAAAAAAACTGACCTTCAGGTATGTTAGAAAAAATAAATAAAGAGAATCTTAAAACACTAGAGAATAACCTATGTTAATGAACACGTCAAAATTTATTTTCAGTGTTCAGAAAGATCCCTTTTACCACTGTGTGTGTGTTTCCATTCTCAGGAATTTTCAACTACGTTTGTAAAGAAAAGGAAAAAGTTAATATTTACAAATGTGCATATAAGTCAAATTTATTTCAAATCAGAGCCATAAAATTGATAGGAAACACTTTTCCTCATTATTCTGGAAGGGCCATCACCACCTTTCAATGTCAGGAACCCTGAAAAATACGACTATAAAAACTATTGTTATGATAGTCTTTCTGACAGCTTCAACAGAGATTTAACTGAGATTTGAATAGCAAGTATACTTTTAAGCAGACAATAAGATGAAATTACAACTGCCAAGAAGTATGAAATAATAAAGTAAATAAAGATACATTTTCAATATTCTAGATTTTGTCCAATTTAAATGTCAGCTTAAAATTATCATCTAGAAATAAAAACAATCATTAATCTACTCTCCCTTTGCTCTAGCCCTGATCATTTTAAACAAATGATATCTCATGTAAAAATGTACCACAAATTTACTAAACTTTCTGGTTCAAATGAGTTCAAGAATATCTCATTATAAATGGAGACAGTCCTGAAAAGGCAGCCAAGCATGACTAAGAAGATCACTCTTTTACACAAAAAATAGCTTTCTTATTTTACCCTTTGTTGAAAAGACATTTGGCCAGCCACAGGGGAAATACATAATCTACTTTTATATTCAAATAACTTATTTGAAAACACTATAGCTACAATAACCCTAAAACAATTCTAGATTGAATATACATCTTACATGGGTTCATGTGATCTTAATCATTGACTTGTTTTCGTGTGTTAGCAATGATCTTGGCAATACTTTTTAAGAGTGAAAAACACAGTCAATAAAAATGTACCACGAAGTAAAATTATTTCTGAAATAAAATAGATGGTATTAATGTGGTCTAGTTCCGTAACTAATTTTGTACGTAATGTCAAGTGTGAACATTGCAGTTCTTTCCATGTGGCAATCTATCCATTTGACCTAATATACATTGCGACACACAGTCTACCTGGCAATAACATGGCAGGCGTTATGCCATCATAATCTGCCTTTTTATAAAGACAAGCAGCAATATGAACATTTCAAGATTTTAAAAATTTCCCTCTACCTAGATTTGTTCTTTTCAATTCTGTGAATTTTTGTTTCA
The DNA here is from genome assembly GCF_014108415.1 of Molossus molossus. Lineage (NCBI taxonomy): Eukaryota > Metazoa > Chordata > Mammalia > Chiroptera > Molossidae > Molossus > Molossus molossus. The sequence continues at coordinate 46,554,807 of NW_023425388.1, read as the reverse complement.
GTGTTTTGATAATAAGGTTGCTATTTATGAACTTTAAGTTATAGTAAATTTAACTATGAAATATCCTCCTCCACCCCTCCCCACAGGAGCCAAAGAAGATGCCAGGAGCAAATGATGTTGGCCCATTTACTTTAAGTGAGACACTGTTTCTTTCATTAAGTTGCTCAATATCCAAGATTATATAACAACAGAGAATAGCATACATGGAGGAGAAAAAGCTTAAAGCAATTAGTTTCCTTCTAAGTACTTTAGCCCTCCTTATTTCGGTTTTTAAAAACAGGCAACCATTCAATGAATTTCAAGCAGTCATACAAAGCACTTTAAAAACGGTTTTTACAGTCTTAATTTCCTTCATCCTTGCACACAAAAAAGGGAGGAAGTCGCTATCGCATTCATATTCTAAAATGGATCCCTCCAATAGTCTAGAAAGTTTGCGGTGCTTCCCACCTATGCTTTGTCTCTGGCTTTTCAAGGTACCAATAAGAGATTCCCAGCTCTGATTCGAAGACCCACATGGGAAACGTGGACTTGGCTTGCACATTCCGGGTGCTTTCCTAGACTCTGCCACTCTCCCAGCAGAGCAGAATGAGTATCTGTGCTAACCACACATTTCAGGACAAAGGAACTAATTCATGGGGGAGGGGAGACCACACACCATTTATAAGGTTTGTTCAGTTTACAAGAAAACTATTGTCAATGCTTTGTTGATTCATTATGAATGACCCCGCGTGACAAATAACAAGCGGCCACCTCCTTGCCGAGCCTCACCAGAATGCTTCCTGCATTTGAGAGCAGCCCAGGATCTGCTGGGCTAATTGTTATTTCGGGAAACCGGAGCTGCAGGTACCTGCGATAGCTCGGATCACAGACAGAGCCACCGGGTTGAAGATTTGATGAAACTGTGGCTCTGGTACCCAAAAGATCACGCACAATAGCACAGTGCTCGCTGTTGCTACACAAAAGTCTGATGTGAAGAACCAGATTCCACTAGAGGGAGTGAAAAGAGCCGGGAGAGGATCATAGAGATGCTGACTCGACGCAGGGTCCCACCACTGGGACAATTCAGTCACTAGGAAATCTTCTTGTCTCCCCACCTACAAAATGGGACTAAAATATATTTTTTAAAGGAAAATCACCTTAAAATCTTTTGTTGGAAAATGCTATAGAGTGCACAAGTATTATCTTCATCATCCATTGAACCTTTGTACTTTTTTCTCTGTCCCGAGGGAAATAATAAATTGACATATTTTCTATCATCAGAGATCCTTTTAAGACCACAATGTGATTGCACTCCAGTACATCTCACACTTATCCCCATTAAATACACACAAAGGGGTGAAAGCAGGGAAGGAAATAGGTAGGCATAAAGGGGAGCTCAGATAGACTGTTGTACAACATGGGTGCTCGGGCCTAACCTGCCCCAGCCGCTAAGACGCGAGTGCAACCACCGCACAGAGGCCGGCAAATGGGCCCTGCATATTCCAGCTGAAACCGGCGGCTCTGTGGGTAAGAGCGCACAGATTGCTCTCCCGAGTGGCCGCTTGATTGCGGATCAGCTGTGTGTTCCCCTACCGCTCCAACAACCCTGAACGGTGCCCTGTATCTTTTTAAGTGGTTGGTTTAGTTGAAAGCACAGGAAAGAAATCTGTTCCTCTTTGTGGCACCTACACAGTGGCATTGTAGGGTTTTCTCTCTCTTTCTTTAAGGACGAAAGGGACCTTAAAAATAAACCCAGACCTCCATGAAGGAAAATCCCTTGCGGTCCAGAGAGGAAAAGAATTCTTTTTACCTTTACTTCTTCTTCAGTCCCATCAGCTATGGGATTTCCCTAGGCCACCAAGTGGTTTTCAGAGAAGAGAGGGATTCAAGGTGGTAGGGACACGGGCACTCTTGCAGGTTGCTGATGGAATGTCACTTGGCAAACGTCTGTGGAAGGCAATTTGGCAATTTCTACCAAGCCCTGCTCCCAGGAATCTCTCCTATGGCCCTGCTCCCACCTGTGTGAAATGGCATATGTGTAAGGTTGTCTACTGCAGCACTGTTTTCGATAGTAAAAGATTGGACACACCTTAAATGTCCATTGACAGGGGCTGATCATACTATGATGCAAAGATACAAGGAAATAATAGACAATGTAAAAAAGAATGAGCAACTGATATAAAATGATCTCCAAGATATAATGTCAAGAGGAAAAAAAGCAAGGTACAAAAGAACATGAACTGATGGGACTCCTCGTGTTACAGAAAGGGAAAGGCTGACACATATTGCTTGTAAGCTCCATGACAACACGGTTCATGCTTGTTTTGATTATCCCTGTGTCCTTAGAGACAGAAAATACTTTATTTCAGATGTGGAAAGGTCTGAAATAAAGTTGTGGTGAAGGAGGGAGAGCAAGAAAGTCAAGAATAGATTTGGGAAAAAAAAAAAAACTAAAATAAAAACCAAATCCAGATTCAAAATTGTATTCAGAACTTGATAGAAAATTTTATGAAAAATACTAGAAAATATTACCAGTGGCATCAAGAGAGATCCCCTTTTTTCTCGTCTTTTTATCTGCCTGTCAATTTTGCTACGAGGATGTACTTATATAATACTTTAACAACAAAACAAAATTCTACATTGGACATATCGATTGTACTTGGTGACTCTTTGCATGTCTGGTTTGGGAAAGGGAGAAATCATAGTTCTGAGATTTCCAACTTGGAAAACTAAGTAGATGTTGTTAAGAGGAGTTAAACTGAGGAGGCCGATGAGAAGAAGATAGGCAGTAGATTTCACTATTAAATGTTCCTCAGGGTTCATGCAGTGAGTTGGTCTTAGGGATCCCTAAGAAATCTCTCTAGGCATCACTAACCACAGTATACCAATTCCAGGGCTAAGAACAATTCCAGGGCTACTTCTACTGTGGGCTCACCTGGGAGCTACCCTTAGGATACAGTCAACCATGTTTACTAAAGGAACTTACAAATCATTCAAAGCAGTGTTGACTCTCACTAGTATTGTTTCTATTGACTTGCAAATAAGTGCACGAGTGTAGTACAAAAATTCCTGCACACGCTGCCTCTGGTTACACAGAAACAGCTGAGGGCAAACAGGTGGTGTTTGGCAAAATGGATGCTCTGTCTGGCATCCTCAGGATCTTCCCTCCTCGATTCCTCAGGGTTGCAAGGACATTTCGAGACTTTACTGGCTTCTTCTGTAACCTGGAGCCCATCCTGCATGCATTTGTCCAGCAGGCCTCTGCTCCCAGGTGGGGCTTTCTTCCCCCTCCCTCTCTGCCCTTTCCTAGGCCTACCTTTGACCTCTGTGCTGATATTCGACTCTATTCTAACTAATTAATGAATATTAAATATTATTCGATTCATATCCCACTTCTCCTAAAGCTGCAAGTTTTTCTACCATATGGGATGTGATATCAATTGTTACCATTTCTACCCTTATTACCAAGTCTCTTACATGGGAGTACACCATTTGCTAATAGAAGAATTTTCTATGTTTCTGAATAATTTAAGGTATAATCAGGATTTAGTCTAGCAGAGGGTTTCCCAGAGCCTCCAGGATTAATGGGTTCCAGAAAAATACAGATGTTCACATGGGTTAGGAAAATTTGTCTTCTGTGTTGCCCTCTTACAGCTTCACCAACAACACTGGCTATTAAGGGGTTGGAAGAGCTCTGTAATAAAAACATGGTTTAATTTTATTTAAAACAGAGTTTTCTACATCTATTTTGCTTTTTTACCCTCCTCTTCCTTTTTTTTTTTTTTTTTTTATCCTCCCCCGAGGATATTTTTCCATTTTTTGTACAGACAGAGTGGGAGGGAGAGAGAGGAAGGGAGAGAGAGAGAGAGAGAGAGAGAGAGAGAGAAACATCGACGTGAAGGGACACATCGAGTGGCTGCCACCCGCACGACCAACCAGGGCCGGGGACAAACTGCAACTGAAGTACATGCCCTTAGTGGGAACCGAACCCGGGTCTCTCTGGACCGCAGGCCGATGCTCTAACCACTGAGCCAAACTGGCCAGGGCCCTCCTCTTCCTTTTTATAGAGTCCCATTACCATTTCAAGGAAATAGTGATTCATAAAGGGTAATTTGATACTGATCTAGTGACGAATTTCCTTAAAAACCAACATCCTATTATTATTATTGCTAACATTATTATTTACTGGGTATACTTTAAGTGCTTTATGAGAATGATCTCATTTAATCCTCAGCATGACTATATGATGTAAACACCATCATAAATAATCTTCACTTGACAGATGAGGAAAATGAGGCCTTGAGAAATTAAAAAACTTCCCCAAAGTCAAACCACCATTAAGTGGCAGAGTCAGGATTCAGCTTTTCTGTTCGGGTCTGGAGGCCTGGCTTCCTCTTCTCGGGGACATCTGTCAGTCTTCCTGGACAGTGTTCGAATTTGGCCCTTAAGGAATGGAACAGTAGCATCTTGGAGCCTGCAAGGAGGAAGCATCAGGGGAAGGAAAAACAGGGGCGCTTGCATGGCTGCTCCTTCCCACCTGGCCACTCTCCCTTTCAGTATTTTATGTTCTCTTAAAATGGACCTCAGCTTCCTCATCTGAAAAATGGACATAGGGACGCCTCTCAGGATTGTTGTAAGGCTTGAAGGTAAAATGTGTGAAGTGCTTACTGCACAGAGCTCCAGCTTGATGATCTCGAGGCTAGTGCCTGGCATGTATAAGATCCTACGAAATGGCGAATTTGACAACCTTGGGCAAGTTTCTAAACCTCTCTGTGTCTCAGCTTCTTCACAGGTGAAATGGGGATAACAATGTTCCCTACATTGTAGGGATGGCCGTGAACATTATATATGACAGGTAACATGCAGAGCACATAGAAAGCCCTGTATGGGTTGGCTGTTATAATTATTTCCCTCCATGGGGCTAGCACCATGGAGCAGCTCTAGAGAGCACACCCTGAAAGCTGCCACCACAGTGAAAAGCATCAAGTTCTCCAACACCGACGGTCCCGTTGAAAGTAGACCATCATGCCTTCATCCAACCAACTGTCATACGCTTCAGAAATCTAACTAGACTTCAGGTGCCAGTCACTCTTGAACAGAGCTCCTTAGACTTTAAGGGAAGATACTTTTGTAAACAATTCTTAACCTCCCTTCTCAGTGAGTGTTGATTCAGCTTGGCTATAGGTGGCCTGTGAGTAACAGAAGTGGACTGCAGCCACTGCCACTGCTACTTCTACATTGTTTGGCCAAAGACAAGGAAGAAACCATCTGATTTTGCCACATCTCTACCCTCACCACAGACAATCCTAAACCCTCAGCACACACACTGTCGCAGGATGGCTTCGTACCTCATCGTTAATTTGCATAGCAGTGAGGAAACACTATTAAGTTACATATATTCCTAAATTTCCATGAAGGTGAGTGCCCAGAAAAATTCCCACAAAACATTGGGATGATATTGAAGCATTTACATCTGGAAAATAGAAACTTAAACTTAATTGTAATACACAGAAATAGGGTTTGCTGATTAAATGCTTTGGTTATTTATTAGAAAATAGTGTTTTGCTTCAGTTCACATGGAATATCTATCTAAAAATATATTTTATGACACTTTATAAAATAAAATGTAATATTGATTCATAGAGAAAAAATGATAAAAATGGACAAATATAAAGAAAATAAAAACCAAGCATTATCCCAACTTGCTGCGAGAACCCTGAGTTTGTCTTCATTATTATTTTTTTCCTTTATTGATTTTAGAGAGAGGAAGGGAGAGGGAGAGGGAGAGAGAAACATGGATGAGAGAGAACATCAATTGGCCGCCTCCTGCATGCCCCCACTGGGGACCTGGCCCACAACCTGGGCATGTGCCCTGACCGGGAATCGAACCGGTGACCTCTTGCCACAGAGCCACACCGCCAGGTGTGAGTTTGTCTCTTTAATACACATATATAACCATATGCCTTTACTTGTTTCACAAAATTAGAATTACAGTTAGTGCTCAATAACTCTTCTCTTAAAATGTAACATCATATCATGAACATTTTCCTGTCATTAAATATTTTTCTAAAACATTGTAATGGCTGATACAATGTTTGCCATTATATGTATATACAAAGATTTACTGCAAGAAAATCCTATTGTTCAACATTTATGCTGTTACCAAAATTTTAATATTATAAGTAACTGATGAATAATGGCCTTGTACTTAACTTCTAACATGCATTTCTATTTATGAATTTATAATTCGAGGAGTGGTATTATTGGGTTACAAAGGATATGTACCTTATAAATATAGTGACCTTTCTTTTGCCGTAGTTTGACTATATAATGAAAAGGAAAAACTAAAAAAGTATAACTAAAAAAAAAAAACCAACTGAAAAAAAAAACTAAAAAAGTATAACAGATTCCCTGACATCTAATCATCACTATAGACGAGATTCAGAGCTACCTTTTCATCTTTTTCTAAATTCTCTCCCTACCCGCTCTCCTTCCTTCCCACCTCCCTCCACACACTCCCCAAAGCCACTTGGGCCCCAGGCACCGGAGCACTTACCATGACTGAATAATTCATGAGCTTTTACAAATCCGGGCCTTTGCTCCTGCTGCTCTCTCCACCTACAATGTCCTTTTCAGCCTAGCAAGTGCCTGCCCATCCCCCAAGTTCTGTCCCATCTTGAGTAAATGACTTAACCTATCTGAGCTTCAGCTTCTACCTGTGAAATGGACATAATAATGTTGTTTTCCTCCTAATATTGTTTGAGGATCAAGGAATTAATACTTATAAAGTATTAAATAGGGTTAGCCTAAATTTAGGAAAGGCCTCCACAAATGTTAGCTGCTTAATATTATTGTTATCTGACATCCTACCTCCTCTGTATTGTGCAACCAGTTTACATATAATTCCATTTGATCTTTAGGAGACCCTCAAGCTCCAGGATTTCATGAATTGACTCTGAGGTTAGAATTGGGAAGGGACTTCAGAGATCCTCCAAACACCACGCTCATCAAAATGTAATGAATCTCCTGGGGAGTTTGCAGATGCTGGGGAGCCGCCCCAGACTTACTGAACCGGAGTCTCTGGTGGTGGAGCCTAGGAAAATGCATTTTCATCAAGTTCCCAGGTACTATTCAGCATGATAAAGTTTGGGAACTGCTCTTTATAGTCTAAAACCCGAGGTCTGCCAACGAGAGAGAGAGAAAGAGGCCATAAAAGGTTAAGTAATTCTCCTTAGATGCAAGCGAAAAAAGAGCCCATCTAGTTTACGGGATGAGAGAAGTGCCATATCTCACATCACCAGTGAAACACAAACGACTGCAAGGATGCTCCAGTGATGCCGTAGCTCCGAGCCTTTGTGCTGGAATAAAGGAAGACCGTGAGCTCAGATCAGGCTTAAAATTTGATTCCAGATCTGTTGGCAGGAAGATTGATCAAAGTTCGACCTAATTGTGGTCTCTCATTTATGGTGAAAATGTGAATCCCAATGAAGAATTGATCTCAGTCACTGAACAGTGAGTGACACTACTGTAAACACACATCTACACCCTGCAGGACAAAGCAGCTTGCTACCAATAAAGACATTTCTATTCCGTCTCGTCTATTTAATTTGACATTTGTCTTTTGGCAGAAGATGCGTTATTAAGACAGGGAATAGAGATGATGTCTCCTTCCTTTTGGAACCACATGAAGAAATTTCATTTTATTTTAGGGGTGAGCGGATATGTGAGTTGAGGAAAGATTTCCTGTATAATTACTTCTGAGATACATATTTCCATTTGAGGAAAAGCCATACAAGAAAATGAAGTCCGTTCTTAATAAATCAGACTATTCATTTTATTCAAGGACAGCTTCTATTTATAAAAATGAACACAGTTGATTCTGAAGTCAAATACAACAGTTGTATTAGACTACCACGCCCACTGACTAAATCATGTGATCAGTAGCCCCAATTTTAAATAAACAAAATTAAGACCTTTTAAAAAAGATAACGGTACTGCATTTCCTGGTGAAGCACATGATATATTTTCTCAATAATAATAAAAAAAGATGTTTATCCATAATTGCTGCTTGGAGAAATAAGGAATTGTAGTATCTGCAGGAAACCTCTGAGGCTGACTATTTATTATTGTTGCCATAGTACTATCATTTAAGAGAAAAACAGATTACTAGAGTGTACACAGTGCTAATGTGTCTACTGTCTCAGGAGGGTTATCTTGTACCATGATCATCTTGTCCCTGCACACCAGTGGGACAGTTTCCAGAGGCTATGCCACACACACATGCACACCACACGCTTGGCTAACTGTCTGTCTGTATTACAGAGAGAATTTCCTAGAACAGGGAAATCGACCACTTTCCCTTTTACTCACAGGGTCAACGCAAAATGATGTTGCACCCTCTCCTCAAAACCAGAAGTACATAAGAGAGATGTGGATCACAAAGCAGTGGCTAAATTGCAATATTCATAAGTGACCGAACGCTTGTGTCTTGGGGTACACAACCTTTTGGGGATCACCCAGAATATTCACGTTCTGCATCTCCCTCGCTTCCACCTCCACCACCCTGCCCATCACCACTCCCTCCCCACCCTGCACCACCTCATTCCTCTTCCTGACAGGCTCTGTAGCAACCGGTTTCTGTTTGGCTTTGGCTTTGAAACGTTGTTAAAGGGCCAAAAAGCCTGAAATGACCAAACACCTTGGCCCTGTTTCCTCATTCAGCAGAATTTCATAACTCCATTTTAATCTTAGAGAGCTCAAAGATACAGCGGTTGCACCCTTTTCACCAGATTGCTAAATTCATTACACCTACTTCCATAGGACAAGGTTGTTAGGTTAGATTTCCTTGCAGAAAGAAAAATCTTCTCAAGTCAAAGTGTTCATTTCAATGCCTGTGTGGTGTACTTCCCAAGCAATGAATCCACTTATAGCTTTCACATGTGAGGATAATTTCATCAAAGCATGGATCATCTGCATTTCTTATATTCTTTGCACAGTAATCACTAGGGGTATACCGGGGCATAGTTTCACCTGACCCAGGATTTTATCATACGTAGGATAAAACTGTTCATATTAGAGCCAGGGCAAGTAACTTGCAGATACTGAGGGATTTATTGTTTTTTACCCCAGGTAATGCATATATTATACTCTATGAACTATGATTTTTGAAACAAAATTAGAAACCGACTTTGGTATCTATCACCAGTTTGGTACCAAACCAATACACAGGGTGGTGAGATTTCCATGTATTTCAGTATTAGGTTTGCTTAGAAAAAAAAAAGTCTAATATGAAGCTCATATTAGCTAATTTTCCACAATGACTCAGCACTGTTCCTGCCATACTGGAAATAGACCATTCTGGTCTATTCTCTGTATATGAATAGAATTGCCTTGAATCTGTCAAACCTCATCTGGTTAATGCAACCCATTGCCTTAATTTATCAAAACAATTTTCAATTCTAGTTTTTGCGAACAAATTGTCAGTATTGTTCAGCTTAATACACATGTTGTTCTGGCATTAAGGTCACATTTACAATGATAAATCATTAGGACAAATCTTGGAGATACATATATTTAATGTGCTAAGGTTGGCAATGCACTAATGTTAATTTGTTGTTTCAGGCAACATCCCAATTGGCTATTCCTTCCCAAGATTTTGCTACTTTTTACTTGGCCAAAATTGTCAAAACATATTGTGTCTTCTGCTTTTTCTTTTTCTTTTTTTTTTTTGGTGGTACATGCCTCTAGCAGGAACCAAACCCAGGACTCCTCTCTGGCCCGCAGGCCAATGCTCAACCACTGAGCCAAACTGGCCAGGGCCTGCTTTTGACTTTAGTATCAGATTAGATTACTATAGAGGTAAATGAGATAAACCTGATAAGAGTCAGAAAATATTTGTTGTTAATACTCCAATAATGTTTGTGTTAATAAATTGACATCTTGGTGGAAACTACCTACTTTGCAGATTGTTTGCCAAATAATTTCAGGCAATTCATTATGATATAGGGTTGTATTTCAATAATATATCATTATTAATTTAATGACTATATACCTAATTTGAAAACCTTAGATAAAGTATGCAATAAAACTGAGCAGAAAGGTATAGTTTCTTGGGTATTTAATAACGAAACATGAAATGCTCCCGATAAGGAAAAATTAAAATTGACAATTCCAATTCTTTGAATGTTATCTAATGTATTATGTGTCAGAGAGGCTCTACTCTATTTATAAAAACCATCAATACTTAAATTATAAATAATAAATTTAGAAATAATTTTACTTTCAAATATTAAATAATCTGAAGGAAAAAATCTACAGTGATTTATTTTTTATGAAAGAGGTATTTGTAGTTACTTTATCATCTACTTTTTTCAGTAAAAGGGGAATTAAACTATTACAGGACACCTTGTTAAGTAATTATATAGCAACATCACTGTGCAATTAAATAGCCATCAGTCCCTGCAGCTGAGAAATTTCAGGTAATTATTCAAAGATAATTTAATAGGAGAATTACTGTATTCAAGCAAGCTTTAGCTAATAATCTACCTCAATTAAAGCATCCAATTAATTTCAGAACCTTGATAACAGTTGCCTTTGGCAAAACTATCCTTTCCCCTCATTTGATCCAACATATACAATATTCCTTAAAACGTCATATAGTTACTTTACTTCTCCTAAAAATATAGTCAGTCTATTAATACTGAGAAATTAAACAAATGCCAGCATAAAAAAATATTCCTTTTTCTTTTCTTTCTCTCTCATTTATAGCTTGTACCCAGCCTCTTATGTCGTAATGGAATGAGGATTTGGATTCTGGAGCATCAATATCCTTGGTTTTCATCACGAAGAATAGAAAACTTCCCAGCAATGGAAACTTCCAGAAGGACCTTTTGTTTTCAGATTGATTAGCTCACTGGACAAACTATCCTTGTGAAACGTGCCCCTATGAACTTGGTGGTGACGGTGGTGGTGGAAGTAGCATTATGTATGCAGAGACTCTCGGGCAGAATTGCCTGATTGCGTTCTCACTTGAGTATTCCTGCGTGATAGAAAAAGCCTCCGCTTTGGAGTCAGGTGGGTTTGGAGGTGCATAGGAGAAATAGTTTCTGGTAGTTCAGGAGGCTGCTAATCCTACTGATTCTTCAAGTTTCCCAACTGCCCCTTAACAGCCTTCCACAGTTTTACCAGTTTCTTGGTTAGTTCATTCAACCTTTTTGACCCTCGGGTCTGGTACTGCCTGGTGCAGTACAGGACATGACTTAGGCCATTCTTAACCCAACTGTCATTGTCCTCCCTGCTGGGTGCCTCACATTATGGGTCTTCCAGAAAGGAAAGCATATGGCCAGTATCTTGAGCTAACTTGCCTCAAGATTGAATTAAAGGTAGTATCAGGTCGATGGTATTGGAGAAAGTATGCAGGTTTGGCCGTGTGTGCTGTCAGATGATTAGAAAAGCAACAGACAGATGTGGTTTGCTTCTGGCCATCACTTTCAAAGCTCCTGGAGCCCTCACAGCAGCTATGGAAAGTGGACAGAAAAGAACATGGAGATGTCCACAGATGACTCAAGAATTATTGCAGGCTCATCTCCCCCACATCCACACTCAGCAGCAACCTTTGCCTCTGTCTCTTTAACTTCATGCTTTGGCTGCCTTTCCATCTTTAGTTCCATTTGGAAAAATGACCCAGCATGGACTGTTGTGCTGATTCTGACCTACCATTCTCTAGGGCCCTGCTTTCAGTATTCCCCTGGGTTGGAACACGTTGTATCTCTAAACAATAAGTTCCCATCCAGTGCAGGCTCCTGGGACCCCACCGACACATTTCTCAGAGGAGGGGGACAGAACTGTTGCTAGAGGTTATGGGCTGGAAATGTGTTGTTCAGGCCTGGATTAGGGTGAGGTGAGTGAGGCTGAGTCATGCAAGTGATAGGTCGGATCCTGTCTGTTTCTTCTATTTTATTTTATTTTTATATTGTTGCTGCATTTGTATCTAGTTTTCTCACCACTGGAATAGATAACTGAGTCCAGTCACTCCATTCCTCATCTTCATTTCTCCAAATTTCTGATAAATCTGAAGTTCAAATGATTTCCATTAAAAGATGTATCATCACAGTTTTCTAGTTTGGTCATTGTTCTAGGAGGCAAAGAGCAAGTCACTTTTCTACTATAAAACTATAATATCTGTATTATGAATAGCAAAGCTTTTAAAATACTAATTTATTTTAAGGTAGTTTCATTCTCCACTAGGTTAACATTGTTTTCTGATAGGGTTTAAGGTTTGGGAGATTCTTGTGAGAAAAAATGTCTTGGTCATCCACTTAATCTTAGTTAACTTCAAATCCAACAAAGGCATTCCTAAACTTGAGTTCAGCAACTTTTGGTGTTTGGCATATAACAGGTAAGAGTACACACCCAGGGCATCTGGTACCATGTCTGGAACATATTAGATTCAAAGCATATCTATTATGTAAGTGAGTCCTTCTGCCTTTCTCTTCAGTACTAGGCTTTATTTGTTTGTTTGTTTATTTATCCTCACATGTTCTCATTATTATTATTATTATTATTTTTAGAGAGAGAAGGGAGAGAGAGAAAAGCAAACAAACATTGGTGTGAGAGAGAAACATCAGTGGGTTGCCTGCCATATATGCCCTGACTGGGGATTGAACCCGAAACCTGGGTATGTGTCCTGACTGGGAATTGAACCCACAACCCTTTTTTTGGTACAAGGGACAATGCTCCAACCAACTGAGCCACCCTGCCAGGGCTTCAGTACTAGGTTTTATATTGTATGTATCTTGGGTGGCCTAATCAGTATGCATTTATACTGTTAACTTAATAAGATTGTGTTAACCACTATCCCAATACACTGTTTTCCTATTACATTGTGATTAACCAACAGGAAAGATTAGTCTGTTCAAAGCAAACAAGCAGGCAAACAAAAATATGAGTTTGAATATTCTATATCTCAGTCCATTTGCGCTGGGAAGAATTAACATTAAAAAAATAATAAAGAGATAATTAAATAAACTCCCAAAGAGAAATCAATGATGTTCTCACCCATAAAAGGAGTTAATTAGCATAAATATATCGATGAGGTCCAAGTCACAACTTGTAAGATGTTTCCACCTAGTTATGCAGGCATCATCAGTAACTGGCAATATTTACTATCTGGAGTTGTGATCCTGTTGACATCCAGAGTCAAATTATACATCTATCAAACCCCTAATCAGCAGTGCAATCCCAGCACACATAATCCAAATGATTAAAGCAGGTAATGATTTCTCCAAAATAACCACAAGATGCCAAAAGTATTTAATTAGTTTTATCTTGGTACCTCTTGCTAGTCTAATTATTACTGCTTTTGGAGTTAAGTTATCTGTAATTTTCTTTTGGAATTACAAATGGTATTCTTTGCTTTCTTATCATGTCATAGAACTGTGTTATTAATCACATTTGGGGAAAAACTTTCAGAAGATGGAATAAGAAATGTTGAAGCCCCAGTGAATTTTCCATTGCTGCAAACTTTCTACATCCCCTAAATAAAGCAGTCCATAATTGATTAATAAAAGCTGAGTAATTTTGGTATTAATATGATCCCCTGGGAAGCCCCCACAATCACAACTAGCAGGCCAGTCACAGTATTGCTCAATTACATATCCAGGTAAATAATCTGAAAATTGAAAAAACCTAACAGGGGATTTTCAGCATTTCCAATTTGTTAATCCACAATAAACGCCTGTCAGAGGCTGCACAAAGCCCAGGCCCTTTCATATTTTGATGCCCCTGATTTGTTAAAATGCTTTAAAGAAGACTTATCAAAATTGTTTTATGTTTAAAATATAGAATTGAAAATGCTATATTTATAGCACTAATGCCAAACATATTAGTGCTAATAAACACACACATGATATACAATGCTATATGATTGTCTATATAAAAACATATTTATAAAGCTGTCATCTGCAGTGCACTACAGATGGCATGACCTGGTTCCAGGACACTATAGTTCCCTTCTCTCTGACCTATCAGAATATCTCTGTGACTGAACGCGTTAGTTCACTGGAGGCCTTTGGTGAGCACAAGGCCTGAGCGGGGTGTCCAATGTCCTCCCTCATCCCTAGTGGACTCAAGGGTATCCAGACACCGGGGGCACAAAAATAAAATACCCTGTCTCCACCTTCCTCTCGCTGCTCTTGTTAAAAACATCTAAGAAAGGGTGCATCCAAATTACCTAGAAGAACCCAACTCAATGCTTAAATCACTCCTCTTCAAAAGTGTTCTATTCTAAACCATACCTTTTGAGGGTTACAACTTAAGTTTTCTCCTCAACCTGACCTCATCGAAGATTAGTGATTTCATCTCATAGAATTTTGAAAGTGCATTGTCACTAACTCCCAACCTCACTTCTTTGCTGTTGTTAAGTAGCTCTCATTCCTTTAAATTTCTTCTATGAGTCTTGGGCTATTTTTATTCTCTGAAACATTGAAATTATCACATTCAGTGCTTGATGTGAAAGTATCTGAAATAATGCTATTTCCACATCATTTTAACCAAAAGAATACATATGATCGATTTAATCACAAACATGGTGTCAAATTCTCCTGTAAAGAAATATCACCATTTGCCTATTTCTTTATTAGATATTGCAGAAGACACAAAGTACAAGAAATGAGCCTTTGTGTAATATTCTTAATATAAAAAGAGCTCTTATACATAAATGAGAAACAGCTTAACGTGAGAAAAAAATGAACAAAGGGCTAGAAGAGAAAATTTCTAAAAGAATAATTATAAGTGAGTGCTCAATTATTATATAAAAAAGTTCACCTAAATAAAAGTTCTTCAGTAGTCAATGAAATGTATATCAAACAATGATGAAATATTAGTTTTCTTCTATCAATCTGGCTTTTTTTTTTCTTTCTTTTAAAGATAGTAGTGATGGTGAGGGTGCTGGGAAATCCGTTCTCTATACTTTTGGTGCGAGTGCAAATTGATACTACCTTTCCTGAGAGCAATTCTACAATATGAATTAAAAGCATTACCACTTATACATTTGACATAGTAATTCTACTCCCAGAAAGTTACCCTAAGGAAATAACCATGGATGTGTAGAAATACAGAAATGTTTATGACAACCTTGTTCACCATGATAGACTGGAAACAACCTCAATGTCTGAAAATAAGGGGACTGGACGAATAGAGTATAAAATACCCAAATGAAGAGAGCCCTATTCTCTTAAAAATCTTGTTGTAAAAAATATTTAATGACATAGAAATATTTTCTAAAAGTGTTTTTAAGTTTTAAAAATGCAGATTATGCCCTGGCCAGTTTGGCTCAGAGGTTAGAGCGTTGGCCTGTGGTCCCAAGAGACCCGGGTTCGGTTCCCGCTAAGGGCACGTACCTTGGTTGCAGTTTGTCCCCGGCCCTGGTTGTGCGGGAGGCAGCCACCCGATGTGTCCCTTCAAATCGATGTTTCTCTCTCTCTCTCTCTCTCTCTCTCTCTCTCTCTCTTCCTCTCTCTCCCTCCCACTCTATCTGAACAAAAGATGGAAAAATGTCCTCAGGTGAGGATTAAAAAAAAAAAAAATGCAGGTTACAAACAATTAGCTATAACATGACACTTTTTTTGAAGTGTAGAATAACTGTGTATAAAAAAAGTCTGAAAGAACATATCCTACAACATTTACAGTAGTATATCTAGGTGGAGGAAATGTTAATAATTTTTATTTTTAACTTATTTTTAACTATATTTCCTAAAGTGCTTAAAGAGATACTACTCTTTATAATTATAAGAATAAGATTTATAAAGGAAAGAAATATACCCTGATCTCAAGGAGTTTACAATTCCATAGCATATAATAGTACTATATATATATATATATATATATATATATATATATATATATATATTTTTTTTTTTTTTTATCCTCACCCGAGGACATTATTGCATTTTTTGTTCAGATAGAGCGGGAGGGAGAGAGAGGAAGAGAGAGAGAGAGAAACATCGATGTGAAGGGACACATCGAGTGGCTGCCACCCGCACGACCAACCAGGGCCGGGGACAAACTGCAACCGAGGTACGTGCCCTTAGCAGGAACCGAACCCGGGTCTCTCTGTACCGCAGGCCGACGCTCCAACCGCTGAGCCAAACCGGCCAGGGCTATATATATATATTTTTGATGATCATAAACCTGGTAGGATTTTGATGAAAGCCATAAATTTTATTTAAAGGTATTCATTAAATGTAGACCTAAATGTGATTTAATCTTTGCATATTTATAGGGCTTTCCACTTTTTTTTTTATCCTCATCCGAGGACATTTTTCCATTTTTTGTACAGACAGAGTGGGAGGAAGAGAGAGAAAGGGAAACATCGATGTGAAAGGGACACATCGAGTGGCTGCCACCCACACGACCAACCAGGGCTGGGGACAAACTGCAACCGAGGTACATGCCCTTAGCGGGAACCGAACCCTGGTCTCTGCGGTCCGCAGGCGGACGCTCTAACCACTGAGCCAAACCGGCCAGGGCTATAGGGCTTTCCACTTTAATAAGTTCTCATGTTTTTGAAGAAGATCCTTTATTATATACTTTTCATTCAAAATATAATGATTACAACTATACAGAAACCTATGTAGTTAACTTGTATATGATTTAAGCACAGCTCAGGAAGGTATATAAGTTTCTCAGGACAAACACTTTCATCTCATCTGGCTAATGGGCAATTACAGGTAAAGGACCTTTATAAGGGTGACCAGTAGAATCAGCAGAGATATTTTCTTTTCATTGGAGTCCAGATGTCCATCTAAGGCTGATGTGATCCTTGGTGGTATGTTCTGGGCTTCCCAGACTCCTTGTAATCTGCCGGCTTTCCTCCCAGCCCTCAGACCACTAAGTCCCAGGGGGTAGAGGGACTTCTCTGAGTCTTGCTTTCTCTAATTCATGCTCAACACTCTTTCTGACTAAATACAGCCTCAGATGCCTCTTAACACATTAGTGTTTGTTTTATTAATATTTATTTTGATATAGCATTTTTGTGGATCATATATTTTCACTGCAGGAAATTAGGATATATGCAAGATATAAAAGACAAGAAAATCATTCATTATCTCAATACTCTGAAAGAATCATTAACTATTTAGTATTTTCCTTTTGTCACTTAATAGCATATTATGAACCTTTGCCCATTAAGCATTTTGCTATTACATATTCTCCTTGATAAAAATGATAATGATGGCACAGTACTCATTCTATCTCATAGATGCCCCATGGCTGACACAACTTCCTGCTTATTGTTGAACATCTAGAAGAAGCTATACAAAGAACATCTGGCACATATGTTTCTTCTACATGAGCTAATGACCCTCAGGTTAATTGCTAGTAGTCATATTGCTGGGCTGAAGGGAAGAAATATTAATAAAATTTTGGAGGATATTATTAACATTTGCACTGTTTTACAAAGAGCAAACCCTTGGTCTGCCCTTTTGCAGGGTACCTGTTATTTGTCTTCATGTTTATTTTTTTACAAGAAAAGATGATCATATTATTATAATTTTATATATGTATTGATCATTAACATTTCTTCTATAAATTGCCTATTTGTTTCTTTGTCAATTTTTTTTTGTTGTTCAGATATTGATGTTTTCCTTATGGTTTTGAAATTGGTTTGTGCAATAGGGATTTTAGCTTTTTATCCATTACATGTTAAATTTTTTTCCTTCCTAGTTTTTTTTATGGTAAATAAATATGACAAAATTTGTCATATTTATCATTTTAAAATGTGTAATTCATTGGTACTAATTCATTCACAACATCGTACAACCATCACCACTATTTCCAAAATGTTTCCATCATCCCAAACAGAAACTCTTTATCTATGAAAATATAAGGCCTTATTCTCTTTTCCTCAGTCTCTGATAGTCTTTAATCTACTTTCTGTTTTTATAAATTTGCCTATTCTAGATATTTTATATATGTTGAATCATATATTTGCCTTTTTGTTTATGGATTGTCTCAGCATGTTTTCAAGATTCACCCATGTTGTAGTATGTTTCAGAACATCATTCTTTTTTATGGCTAAATAGTATTCCACTGTTTATATATGCCACATTTTGTTTATTCATTCATCTGTTGGTGGATACTTGTATATTTTCCCCCACCTATGTCTATTGTGACTAATGCTGCCAAGAACTTTTGCATACAGGTATCTGTTTGAGTCCTTGTTTTCAATTCTTTTGGCTATACACCTAGGAGTGGAATAGCTGGGTCATATGCAATTTTCTGAGCAACCATTCAACTGCTGTTACTCTTTGAGCCTTGTAAATGCCACCATCATCTAAAAGTAGAAGCTACACACTTCCGTAGCATGACTGGTGGTGTCATATTGTCCATCTTTCTTTGTAAAACAGAAACATCTTAAGTGTAAATCAGAACAATCTCAGTCTCTTTACTGAAACATTTGCTGAGTAAATCAGTTTTACAGAGTTGTTAACAGAGTGACTTGCTGCTACTTGTAGACCTAATATAGGTTCTCTCATGAATGAGCCTTGGGACGAAAACAAGCCTTAGAGCCTACTACTCATTTATTTGACCAAATTTTGTCTCATGACAAAGAAATGCTCCATTTTACTTCTGGTACTGTAACAAAGGTTTCATTTTGGTGAGGCATAAATATTTAAATGCTAGCCTTGGTACTCAGTGGTCACTGAACATGTGTTAATGTGCCAATAAAGACTAATTTGAGGTTAGTTCTTAAAGACATTTCTTTATTTGCATTGGAAGATACTTTTTAAATCTTTCTCTTCTTTTTTTTTAAAAATATGTCTTTATTGATTTTATAGTGAGAGGAAGGAAGAGGGAGAGAGACAGAGAAACTTCAATGAGAGAGAGAGAAACATGGAGCAGCTTCCTCCTGCATACCTCCTACTGAGGATCAAGCCTGCAACCGAGGCATGTGCCCTGTCTGGGAATCAAACCAGCAACCTCTTGGTGCATGGGTCAACTCTCAACCAACTGAGCCAAACCAGCCAGGATAAAATGTTCTCTTCTTGACTGCCCAGAAATTTTTTTAAAAAACTGAATCTATTTTTTAACAACTCAACTTTGAGTGTAAATTACCAATGTGGACTTGAAGCATCAAGAAATTTTAAGTGGAAGAGAAATTTTGATCTATAACCTTACTGAAATAAAAATATTTTTTCATCTTACTGGAATCTAAGATGGTTTCCTAGAAAAATTATTCAGCTCCCAACAGTGACCTGATTTAAACTTGTAAACATATCAAATGTTGGAGCTGTTGGGACTAAAGACCAAATGAGAAATGAATGTCTTACTAAAAAGACAATACTAAGTGGCTCTTGGGACACTGAGAATTATTTTCATTCAATTTTATTAATGTAAAGCCCAGGAAACACAAATAACAGAAGAAGAGCCTGGCTGGTGTGGCTCAGTGGTTGAGCGTCAATCCATGCACCAAGAGGTCGCTGGTTCGATTCCTGGTCAGGACACATGCCCAGGTTGTGGGCATGATCCCCAGTGGGGGGGCATGCAGTAGGTGGTCAATCGATGTTCTCTCTCATCGATGTTTCTATCTCTCCCTCCCTCCCACTCTCTCTATAAAAATCAATACAGAAAAAATAATTTTTTTAAAAAAAGAAGAGAAATGTCAAGTGAAGGTAGTCAGATTCAGAATGGCACAATATCTTTCTTTACTGCTATAATCAAAGGAACACCTTATATGACTTTAAAAGACCCATCTGAGTTTGAATTCCATCTCCATCATATACTACTTGTGAGACCATTCTCATTCTACTTTCCTGAGTCTCAGTTTTCTTTTTGCACAAAAAGTATTTAAAAATCCCTAACAGAATTGTTGAGGAGATACAAATGTTTTTAATATTAGAAAGTTCTACACTAGTGGTTATCAAATGAAGACAGTTTTGCCTCTCAGAAGGCATTTGGCAATGTCTGGAAAAATTTTTAGTTGTCATAACTAGAGAGGGTAGACTACTGGCTTCTATTGGAGAGAGACCAGGATGCTGCAAACTCATAATATACAGACCAGTTCCTCACAACAAAGAATCATTCAGTCTAAAAAGTCAATAGTCCTGAGGCTGAGAAACCTGCTCCATACTTTTTACAAAAATAATGATTGCTTACTTTTATGCAGTGAGCTACTAGAACCTTTGACCTCACTCTGTTCTTTGTTGATAACTCAGGGTCTTACTAAGAGCCTTCTCCTTCAATCAAACCCCACGTGATGCAGCCACAAAAACTGATTCTCAATGTACACAGCTTTGTCTAGTTTATCACTCTTCTCTAACCAACATGCACCAATCACATGTCTGTAAAGACTAGTAACCTGCCCTGGCAGGTGTGGCTCAGTTGGCTGAGCATCATCCCATGCCCCAGGAGGTTGCCAATTTAATTTGCAATCAGGGTAGTTGCCTGGGTTTCGGGCTCCATCCCTGGTCAGGGGCTTTCAGTAGGCAGCCAACCAATATTGTGCTCTTGCATCAGTGTTTCTCTCCCTCTCCCTTCCTCTCTCTCTAAAGATCAATAATCTGTTCTTAAAAAATTGACTAATAACTTATGAGTTGAATGTGCTAAAATTGTGACACCGGACTCCTTTAAGTACATCATCTAAGAGCTCTACTTCACACGAAACGGCGAAGAGCTGCAGGTATAAACAGGAACACAGGAGCTTGGCATTCAGGCAATAACTGGCAGAATGACTGTGGGATTAGGTCGAGTACCCACGAAGCTGCTCTGTGAGCAACCGTTAATAGGTGCATCAGAGAATACCTCAGAAACTCACAGAAGCAAAACAGCTACTTGACTAAGCTGTTTAACTTCTTAATATAGGTTTGCTTTCTCTATGACTCAGTTTCTCCCCTGAAAAATAAGACTTAGGATGGGGAGTCAGAATTGTGAATGAGGATGGAAGCTGTCTGATACTAGCTCTCATCAATGCTGTTTCTATTAAGGGGACAGTCTGTCACTCTTTCCTGTCCAGGCGAAGAACCAGGAAGAAAAGTAAAAATACATGTTTCTTCATGTGTTCTGGACATGTCGCTTCATTGCATAGGTATGGAAGCGAAACAGAAACCACACCATCTGCGAATTACTATGGAAGGGTCTGGTTATTTTAGTCAGCTCTGGTAAAAGAATGGAATAGTTAATTCAATGATTAAAAAATAAAACATACAATCTATTCACACTAGCCATTTGACCCAGACTGAGTCTAAACCTATAAATGAATCTGACTGGTTAAGTCAGTCAGCAGTTCAAGAAGCTGGTAAATAGAGATAATTTGAAGAGATGATGCTCTTTTAATCTCATGGAGATATAACCTTAATCTGACTCTAAGTGAATCACAAAATTATGTATCTCTCTAAAATTATACAAGCAATTATGAATTACCTCCATTAATAAAAGGAGAAATGCCTTTATTTGCTTAGTGGACAGAGATGAAAAACAAGGAAAAGAGCACTTGCTATTCAATAGACGTGATTAATTCTCGATAACTCAGTCAGAAATCCTATTTAAAGGGAAAGCTATTTACCCAAGTGAAAGCACCTTCTTTCTAGTTAATGCAGAAGGTGCTTTAATTTCTCTGACATATAAAGAAGATAGATCTTAATGTCCAAATATATACAGAATGTAGGCATTTTTACACATTGTTGTCAGATAAGGGCTCAGAGCACATTTTTAAAAACTCTTGGGAGGCCACTGAACTTGGATCGTTCTTAGCTAAGTTATCTAAAACACTTCAAATACTTTAAAATAAAACTAATCCCTGCACTGGTGGGTTGAAAACTTTTCCTATCCCCAGGGCACTAAAATAATACCCTTTCGAACAGTAGGTGAAGTATTTTAGGCGACAGTTCTCTAGTTATAATAAGGCAAGTCAATTTTTAGGAATTAGGGATGCTAATCACAGTATTTCAAGATGTGCATTGCCGGGGAGTGAAATATATGACCACAAACTGACAGGATGGCAATGCTCAGCGCTCCCTCGAAGGAGATGTAAATGGGAGGGAGACTCGGCTTCCTGGTCCTGCCACGGCTTGATCTATCATAAAGGTCAACATAATTGGCCACATACGGCAAAATCAACACCACTTGCTCTCCCCTAGCCTAGCAGATAAGCGCAGAAACTCAGCTTCCTGCAGGGCTAAGTGGTGGCTAGCCCAGATGGAGGAGGAGAAGGTCTGAAAATATGCATGCAAGAACACAAGGCACTGTAATGATGCCATCAAATTTAGCATTAAATATATTTTACAATCAATTGCGATACCGTAGGTTGCCCCCAAACATGCATGAAATACTTCCAGGGTTTTACCAGACTGTACACTCTTTCCATGTTTATACCTTTCTAGTGTTTTTGGACTTTCAAAGCTCTCAACATTATAAATATACTTGTGTTAACAAATGAAACTGCAATAAATGCCATTTCTGGTTTAATGCCATCATTAAAGTATGACTTTTTGAGAATTCAACTTCCCTTAAATGGCCCAATTAATCTTCATGCCCTATAAAGCTAGGGTAGGATTATAAATCCAATAAAAAGGATTATTGAAAAAAAATCAAAACAAAGCTAAGGTAAGCATTGTCTACAATAGAGGTTATCGGAATATTCACATCAAAGTAAATAACTGAGTTATCAAAAATTGCCAACTAGATTAAGAGCTTCATATCTAATAGGAACCTACAACAGAGATGATCAAAGACATGTATTTTAAAATGTGAAGTCCATGGTTAAGATTCAAAGGGAACACGCCTGACGGTTTGCATCACCACACAATGACTGTATACAGACTTCATGAGTGTGTGACCGGTGCGCTTGCCTAGGGCTCTGTGCAGAAGGGCTCTGCCTTTGGTTTCATGTTCTGCTGTGTCTACTTTGAAATTCTTAATAATTTTTAATAAACAAAGATTCCTGCATTTTTCTTTTGCACAAATAACATAGTCGGTCCTGACTGTACGGGCAGTTCAACCTCCACAGAAGTGTTTCTGCCTTAGACTTCCTGGGAAGGCTCGTCATAAGAAACGGACCCTCAAAGGACAACTTAACAGAACCGGAGGTGGCCTCAATGAAAATGGGAGACACTGGGGGGAAATTGAAAATGTAAAGACAAAAATAATGATGAATTTTGAAGAAATGACTGGATCTTTCCATTCCCAGGACACAGAGTTAAAATCATAGAGTAGGAAAGCAGCTCTTTGATTGCTAACCAGAAGTCACTATGGGGGGAAAAATCCAATGTCTGAACCATAGGACATTGAGAAGTAAATTAATTTGAGTTCTTTTGTGAAGTTCATTTAAAAAGGACTAACTGGAAGCGTTTCAAAGAGAACAGTTAAAGGGCTGCTGACATATGTTCAAGTTGGTCCTAATTAGCACTCGATGTAGGTTTGTCGTCGTGTTCCGGAGAGTGAGTAGAAGCATGAAACTATGCTCAAGTATTAGCAGCGATCAAAAGTATGCCAGTGGGGGGGAGTAAGAGTATTTACTTTATAAAATGAAGAGCTAAGCAAGGAGAAAGCTTGCAAGAGAAAATGTGGGCACATTTGGGGGGAAGTGTATGGGGAAAGGAACCGAAAACAGTATGAAAAGAGCATTATAGAGCACAAACTGCTCAAAGGAGCCTGTGAGGACCTACTACATGGGCACTAATGAGCACTAATAAGCTGTCCAGGATTGAGGCCTAAGGCTATTAGTGTATTCAAAGTTCTCATACTTGTTCACAATAGGTTACATCCAGGCAATCAATCCTCCTTCCAGGAAGACAAATTGTACTCAGATGTAAAATATTAACTAATGTATATAGAGTTCATCATAATTTACATACACAGTCTTTTACAGAAAAGATTTATTATGCTTATAATGTCCCTGTAATGTGTACAGTATCATACCGCTCAATGGATGAGATAATGAGGCTCAGGAAAGGAAAGTGGATTCCCTAAGAAAACAAGTCAGAAGGTAATAGTCATCTTATTCCAAAACCTGTGTTTTTGGTACCATAAATGTAGTGAATGGTATGTCATATGTTCTAATGTTAAAACAAGGTCAACAACAATACCACAGGACTCTTCTGAGGCCCTCCCTCCCTTCCTCCTTTCCTGCTTTCCTTCCTTCCTTCCTTCTCACCATCCATCCATCCATCCATCCATCCATCCATCCATCCATCCATCACATAAACTTCAGGGTGAATTCTAGTTTTAAAAAATGATCAGTGCACTCAAAGTTTTATCAAGAGCTGCCATTATTACAGTGTTTCTTAGAAATGACCCCTGGAATGTGTCCATTCATCAGACTGATACTTTAAGCATTTCAGATGATAGCAATAGGGGTAATTGAGTAACAGAAATGGCTCTCATGTAATACTCAATGACTAAGACGGGTACAACAGTGAGACTGATTGGCAACTGACTTGAAGTAAAAATTGTGACCTAAACAAAAGTCATGTTTTGTAGCCATTTGCTCCTGCCTTTGCCCCTTTCCTCACTCAGTCTGTAGTCTACCTCCCAGTCACTCTAATAAAACTTGACCTTTAATTGAGATGCTAAGGACTTTCAAAAACCTTGCATTTTAACAGAGAATTTTATAAAAGAAAAATAAAAGAAGACCAAAGAGGGAAGGAGGAAGTACAAGGAGATGGAAAAGTACTGGGGATGTTTCTACTGTGCACGTCTACTCTGCACTCCCGGCCTGGGGTTCCCAGGAACCTAGATTACCACCCATCTGTGCATCTCTCCACTTCCGGTCTGTTCAGAAGAGAGTGACTGAACAAAGGCTCGGCACCCTTTCATAGACTGACTGCTAATGACTGCTCCAGACTGTAATACTGGAGTTCAGACATTGAGGTCAGAAATGTGATACTATGAGTTGTCCGGGCCATGTGCATAAGAAAAAATATTCTTCTTTCCTACACTGCATTTTGGTTGAAAATGAAGATGAGAAATTTAGGCAAGAAGCCAAAGAATACAACTGTCTGCATCTCCTACTTCCTCATCAGCCCACTTCATTTTGCTTTCTGTCCCCACCACACCAATAAAATTGGCCTCATAAGGTCAAAACAAAGTCATCAGCAATCTTGTTACTTCTGATACCATTAACCACCCCGTTGTTTCTGAAATACCTTTGTCCTCCTACTTTCCTAACACTCTGTGTTATGGATTTTCCTCCTGCCTATCTGGCTACCCACCTTCCTTGCATACTTTACTCTTCTGTCTGTCCCATTAAGATGACATTCCAGTTTATTTTGTCCTACAGTGTATTTGTAAACTGAGGAACGAAATAGAGGCATGGATACAAGGAACAGATTGACAGCTGTCAGAGGGAGGTGTGTTGGGGGATTAGATGAAAGACAGTGAAGGGATTAGTCAGAGAACATACATACATAACCCATGACACAGACAGCAGTACGGTGATGGCTGGAGAGAAGGGGGGACGAGGGTAGGGGAGAGGTGTGCAAATGGGGGTGGGGAATGGGAACATCTGTAGTAATATAAACCATAAAAATTTAAAAAATAATAAAGAGATTGGCATTCAGTTGGAATTTATCCTGGCCTTCGATCTCTTCCTCTTCTATGAAGTCCCCTTGGAGGTCCTCACATAGCACCAGTTTCAGTTTCTCTGTACATGCTAATTCCAAGGATCCCATCTCGGTTTGATTTTTCACCTGAGCTTTAAACCTGAAGCTATACCCACCAATTGGAAATTACTACTAGTTCATCCCAAAGATATCTCAGCAAAACGTGCCTAAATTAGAACTCTTATTCCTAAACTATTCAATCTCCTCCCCACCCTACCCCGACCCAGTGAATAAAAACATCACCAAGTTAGAAATTTGGGCATAATTCTTGACTCTATTGTGCCTCCCCTCATCTATTACTAAATCCTATAAATTATACCTCCTAAATTTCTCTCCAGCCCATCCACTTCTCTCTATCCCCAGTGCGAAAGCTCTGGTCCAGACAGCCTCACCTCTTGCCTAGATTACTAGTCTTTTACCAAGCCTATTTGGTTCTTGTCCTGTTCACCTCCATCCTTCACATCTTAGCCAGGGTGATGCTACTTACATATACATTCGATCATACCATTCTCCAGCTCTTCATTGGCTCTCCATTGTGCTCACAAGGCCCTGGGTAATCCGACTACTTCTCAGACTAATCACTCTGACTCAGCCCCGATTCTGGTAGTTCAGCCTCGTCAAATTGTCCTTGCACAGTCCTCTCTTTGACTTTTTTCCCCAGACCTTACCACATTCTATTTCTTTTTCCTGACATTTCTTCTGTGGCTAGTGGGACAGAAAAACTGAGCTTTAAATTTAATTAAATTTAAATCTAAACACTACATTTAATAGAAAACTGCTAAATATGTTTGGAACAAGTTGGATATAGGTGAGTTTGCTTTTCCAACTGTAAGTTTATGTAATCTAAATCAAGTCTTTCTAATCAAAATTTAGCTCCCATATTGAAATGTTGTAAATGAAAATACACATCAGATGTTTGAAGCTTTAGTAAGAAAAAAAGAACATGAACTAACTGAATTTTTTATATTAATCACATATTACAAGGATAATATTTTAAATACACATGGTTACAGATAGTATATTTTAAAAATTAATTTCACCTGTTTCTTTTTAAAGTTACGTATGTGGCTTTCATTGCATTTCTCTTGTTCAGGCTGGTCAAAGACCACTGTGCATGTGAGATTGGCAGCCTTCAATCCTTTTTCTGCTTCCTCATTTACAGAAATAGCAAGACTAAGATTAGGGCCCACCCTACAATAATAGCTAGCAACTGTTTAAAACTAAGTGGGCCCTGGTTGGTTTGGCTTAGTGGTTATAGCGTCGACCTGCGGTCCAGAGAGACCTGGGTTCAGTTCCCGCTAAGGGCATGTACCTTGGTTGCAGTTTGTCCCCGGCCCTGGTTGGTCATGCGGGTGGCAGCCACTTGATGTGTCCCTTTCACGTCGATGTTTCTCTCTCTCTCTCTTCCTCTCTCTCCCTCTCACTCTATCTGAACAAAAAATTAAAAAATGTCCTCGGGTGAGGATAAAAATAATAATAATAATAAAAAAAAAAACTGACCAAGTGCACTATACTAAATTCTTTATAGGTAAACAGTTCTCGTAACAACTCTTTGATGTCACTATTTTTCTTCTCATTTGTCAAATAAAGAGACTGAGGCATACAGCTGATGTAGCTTGTCTCTCAGTCAGTAAATGGCAGAGCCAGGATTTGATCCCAGGTATCGAGGGTTTCAGTTAGCCTTTCCCCAGGCCTACATGCTGTGTGACCAAGTCCCTGTAATTGTTGCTTGTACGTATAATTCAAAGCACCAAAATAAGAAAAGATGTAGGTTTATTTTAACATATTATATAGACTGCAATGTTGCACACATTTATTTACCACTAGTGGTTAAGACTTGCTTTTTTGTTTTACTATTTTCCTTCTCTCTCAATTTTTGGTTGAATAAACTTAGATGACATTCAGATGACTCAAATGACAAGAGATTTGGGATGGTACTTTTCTGAGCTCTCTTTAAGGAGTACGAGTATACCAGTCATTAATACATTACATAGCATATGTTGTCATTGAATGATTAAGTCAGCTGGGGTTTCTACTTAACACCAAAACAGAATGAAGCTAGCTCTTCTGCAGTTCATACACACAAATAAATTCACAGCTCTGTTTGCCAGGTATCATTTAAGTCTGAGAAAGGAAAGTGAACTCATGAAGCTATTTTAAAAGAATAACCAAGGTCCTGGCCAGTGTGGCTCAGTTGGTTGGATCATCGCCCTGTACACCAAAAGGTTGAGAGTTCAATTCCCAGTCAGAGCACATACCTAGGTTGTGAGTTTGGTCCCTGGCTGGAGCACATTCAAGAGGCAACAAATTGGGGGTGGGGTGGGGAGTGTGTGACTTAAAAAAAAAATAACCAAGATAATTGGTTTGATGCAAACAAAAGTACTAAGGAATCCTAACTTCCCTGTGGTAGAAGTAGAATTCATTTTCTCTATAGTCAGTTCATTAGCAAAAAATATTTTTTTTATCCTCAAGCGAGGACATTTTTCCATTTATTGTTCAGATAGAGTGGGGAGGGGGAGAGAGAGAGAAACATCGATGTGAAAAGGACACATCGAGTGGCTGCCTTCAGCACGACCCAACCAGGGCCGGGGACAAACTGCAACCAAGGTACATGCCCTTAGTGGGAACCGAACCGGGTCTCTCTGGACCGCAGGCCGACGCTCTAACCGCTGAGCCAAGCCAGGGCAGCAAAATATTTTAAACTAACATGCATTTAGTATGCTTCTATCTGTACCTTTGAATGTTCATCATACATTCACTCATTCATCCTTTAGTTATTAACTGAGTGCCAATGTTCCAAGAACTAGCTATGAAATGCATACAAGAACACAGTCCAGGAAGAGACTTTGTGCCTGTAGAAAACAGGCCCTGGAGATAGGGTAAGTGTGGACTTATACATCCAACATCCCTGTGACTCTAGTTTTTAAAGTTTATGTTTGCATGATGTATATTTTGGGTATCAGTTAGATATTTAATAATAGAAGATTCAAAACTTGATGACAACTGTTATAAAAATTTTTTAAAAAGAAGCTTCTGAGTGAAAACAGATGCCTGGAAGAACCGTAAAGGAAGAACACTGTGGAAAGCACAACTTTATAACTTGAGGCATCCCATCTAATGACATTATAATTTGGCTCTCACATATCGGGTAATGCACCAGACAGCTTCAGCTATCATTTGTCTAGCATCCATTAACTATTGTCTTCCTTATAATAGTTGGTTTTGTGTATTGGACAATGAATGAGGTGGGGGAAACCATCTAAGGCAAATGAGAAATAAACCTTAATGACAACAAACAATTTGTCAGACATTCTTTTCCTTCGGCTTTAACATTTGGGTGCCATATAGTGAATGAAATGACCTACCCATCTCATTCATCATCCAAACCACTGAACAAATGTTTATAGTCAAGCTTCTCTAGAAGATTACCTGACAGGTGATATATGAATCCATGGAGGGACTGTATGATGAAGGAACATTAATGATGACAAGTGACGTGTCAGCGTTCCAGGCTACTTTCCTTGTACAATAGGCACACACATATTTCTGGCTAAATGGTGGGGGATAACTAAATTTGGTTTTACATAGTCTGTGAGCTTAAGGAAAGTTATGAGATCACAGAACAAAAACACGGAAACTACATATTGATGTCACTTTCTGTACTTTTTATTCCTTCAGTAAAAATTTACTAAGCACTTACACTGGGTTAGCACTATTGAAATGCCAAATCTTTCTTCGGGGGACTCAGAGAGTTAATAAGTCCTGTTCATGCTCACCAAGCTGATAAACAGGAGACCAGGGGCTCAAGCGGATGTCTTCTGACTATAAAACCAGAAGTTTAAACAGCGTAACATACTGCTTCTCTGCACCAGTGACACATGGTTGGGCCACTGCTCCATTTAACTTCTATAGCCCTTCCAGCTGCCTCCTCCCACAGCAAAGTCAGTTCCATCACTCCGGGACCTGGCCAAATTTATCAACTCAAATGGAGAATTTGATATAAAGGAATCTGCATCTGAGCTGTAAACTTGACCTTTAATTCTTTTTCGATTTGAGAACAGAATAGAGAGGGCAGAATAAATGCATAAATTGTCTTAAGCATTTTACGGAAGTGAAGCTTCCAAGCTTTAATTTTCAAGGCTTGATTCTGCAGATTAAACTAATTTGGTGCCCTGGCTGGTTTGGCTCAGCGGTTAGAACGTTGGCCTGCGGTCCAGAGAGACCTGGGTTCGGTTCCCGCAAGGGGGGGGAACCTCGGTTGCAGTTTGTCCCCGGCCCTGGTTGGTCGTGCGGGTGGCAGCCACTCAATGTATCCCTTTCACGTCGATGTTTCTCTCTCTCTCTCTCTCTCTTCCTCTCCCTCCCTCCCACTCTATCTGTACAAAAAATGGAAAAATGTCCTTGGGTGAGGATAAAAAAAACAAAAAAAAACTAATTTGGTATTACTATTCCACTCATTGGGTTGTTATCTCATTTAAATATTTGCTTCCAGATTTTGGGATAAACAAAGAGCCTACGTGGTGCCAATGAGTAGGTATCTTCCTCAGAGGAGTAAAACTCAAGACCTAAAGTAGACAAAGTAGACAAAGAAAGGGCAGAGGGAAAAGTGTTTCCAAAATACCTCCTATGTTTTAAAATCTGTGAAATGAAGAGTATTATCTTCATTTTACTAAATGAAGTTTTAGTTACTTTAACCAATATGTCCCAAGTTACCAGCTAGTACATGATAGAGCTGAAGGTAAAGCCCAAATCTATTTAATAGCAAAGTTCTTTCCACGTGAGTCTCTGCCTCATGTCTATAATTTGTCTCTAAGTTTGATACTTCATCAATTACTTTGCAGGTAGATGGAAACAGAGCTCTTATCTCTTATGTAAACTCTCCTCATGCTCATTTTCTTTATCACAATGAGGTTGTTTTGTTGGTCTCTTAAGCTAACATCCTTGGGAAAATCTCAACTCTTTACATCCTTTAGTAGCTAAGATTTCTAAGTCCTTTCTATTACCTTTTATGTAGAGAAAACTCCTCTTTTCCTATACTGGCTTTAGGGTAAGCAGACCTAATTAATTCTATTTTTTAAAGATTATTTAGAATCTGCCTTATATAGATTACCAATTTTCAAAGGTATACATTAAAATGTACTCAATTCTATAATTATACTGAGCACCTTATAATTTTTCATATCTGTAAGCCAAAATATTGGCCATCATTTAAGGTTAGTTTACCTGCTATTTCTTCTAAAATGTATTCCTTGATCTTGCTATAGAACTTGAGATTGTTCCCTTTCTTATAGCACTTATCATTTTTATTTATAGCTGCAGAGCGTGCAGTGTATGCCATCTGCACCACAGTGAATGTACCAACAACATCCTTGCTCTCATGGAACTTAAAATCCACCAGGGTAACCCCATAACTCCACCACTTGGAAGGTATAATTTCATTTATCATAAGTGCTATATAAAACTTCCTGCTATTATGCAGTGTGTGAATAAAAATAAAAATGTAATAAGTAATGATGCATACGTTTTTTCCTGTTTACACAATTCTAGGTAATGAATTCCTGTCTCTAAACTATCATATTTCTCATACTTAATAGGATGTTGAAAGAACCCAACTCATAAAAAATATTTACCTTTTTTCAAAAGTTTGCCCTGAACAAAATATGTACAAGTTCTATATAGGAAAACTACAGAATTCTGATTCATGAAATCAAAAGAGAACTAAATAAATGGAGAGATACATATTCCATGTTCATGAACATGAAGACTCAATACTGTCAGGATGTCAGTTCTTCCCAAACTAATCTATAGATGCAATGCAATCCCAGTCAAACTCCCACCAAGTTATTTTATTGATACTGACAAAGTAATTCTAAAGTTTATATGGAGAGGCAAAAATCCAGAATAGCTAACACAATACTGAAGGAGCAAAGGTTGAAGGACTGATACTCCCCAACTTCAGGACTTACTATAAAGCGACATTCAGTACTGGTACAACTGAATACCCATATGCAAAAAAAAAAAAAAAAAGAAAGAAGGAAAATGCATATAGACACAGACTTTATACCATTCACAAAAATTAACTCAAAATTGCTCACAGACCTAAATGTAAAATGCAAAACTAAAACTCCTAGAAGATAACATAGGAGAAAACCTAGATGACCTTGGGTATGGAAAAGTCTTTTAGATACAACACCAAAGGCACAATCCATAAAAGAAATAATAATCTGGGCTTTATTAAAATTAAAAACTGCTGCTTTGTGAAAGACAACATCAGAGAATTAGAAGACAAATCACAGACTAGAAGAAAATATTTGCAAAAGACTCATCTGATAAAGAACTGTTACCCAAAGTATGCAAAAAAAACCCCAAAACATAACAAACCAATCTCTTAAAACTCATCAATAAAAAACAATCCAATTAAAAATAGGCCAAAGACCCTGACAGACACTCACCAAATAAGATGTACAGATGGCAAATAAGCATATGAAAGGATGCTCCACATCATATGTCATCAGAAAAATGCAAATTAAAACAAGATATGTATACACTCCTTAGAATGGCCAAAATCCAGACATGATAGCACCAAATGCTGGTGAGGATGTGGAGCAATAAGAACTCTCATTCACTGATGATGGGATAGTGAAATGGTACAGGCACTGTGGAAGGCAGTTTGACCACTCTAAGAAGTTGAAAACTTATGTCCACAAAAAAAACCTGTACATGGATATTTATAGCAGATTTATTCATAATTGCCAAAACTTGGAAACAATTGTGTCCTCCGGTAGGTGAACGGATAAATAAACTATGGTACCTGTGGACAATGGAATATTATGGAGCTGGGGGTGACTAGGTAAAGGAGGTATAGGGGATGATTGAAAGAACATACGTGCATACCCCACGGACACAGACAATAGTTTGGTGAACGCCAAGGAAGGAAGAGGCAGGGGTGGGTGAAGGGGGAATAGTTGGGGGGAAAGGGGTTACCTGCAATAATGTCAAGATAAAAATTTTTAATAAAAAATGGCTTTAAAAAAATTAAATAAAAAAGAAATCAGTTATCAAGTCACGAAAAGACAGGGAGGAAACTTAAATGCATATTACTAAATGAAACAAGCCAATCTGAAAAAGCTACATACTGTATAATTCCAACTATATAATGTTCTGGAAAAGGCAAAGCTACGGAGACAGTACAATGATCAGTGGTTGCCAGAGGTAGAAGGTGGGGAGATGAACAGGCAGAACGCAAAACATTTTTAGTCAGTAAAAATACTCGTTTGATATTTTAGTGATGTATATATGTCCTTCTACATTTGTCCAAACTCATAGAATATACATTACCCAGAGGAAGAGTAAACCAACTCTGGACTTTGGGTAATTGTGATGTGTCCATATAAATTCACCCTTGGCAAAAAATGCCCCCTGCTGGTGAGTGACATTGAGAATGGAGGAGGCTATGCATGTGTGGGTGCAGAGGGAATACGGGACATCTCTATACTTCCTCTCAATTTTGCTGTAAACCTAAAACTGCTCTAAAAAGATAAAGTCTTCAAAACAAAAGCGGTCCATGCTCTGTATTGGTGAAGCAAAGATGTTTGGGGCAAAGCCTGAATAATTTTTTTTTTTTAAATATGGAACGCTTCACAAATTTGCATGTCTTCCTTGCGCAGGGGCCATGCTAATCTTCTCTGTATCGTTCCGATTTTAGTATATGTGCTGCCGAAGTGGGCACAAAACCTGGACAATTAATTGCAGATTTCACTGAGCCTGAGAGGGCTGCCTCTCTAATCCTGAAGCCAAGGATCTACTTAAGGATCCACAATTTTGATCAATTCTAATTAGAATAATTGAATGTCAGACTGAGAAAGTCCTTAGAATTAACTAATCCAAAAGGACCAGATTTTTGGATTTTACAGTTTTTATGGGGAAAGAGAGAGGGTTACCAGCTTTTAATTTTGCCAAGTCAGAATGTCACATGAAACCTACTATCTAGTCATCTGTGATTCCATAAATGAATAGGTATTTGGAAACAAACAAACAAAAGGAAGAAGAACATCATCTCATTATAAAGGACA
Organism: Molossus molossus; assembly: GCF_014108415.1. Taxonomy (NCBI): domain Eukaryota; kingdom Metazoa; phylum Chordata; class Mammalia; order Chiroptera; family Molossidae; genus Molossus; species Molossus molossus. The sequence goes on along the minus strand of NW_023425388.1, from coordinate 46,521,161 downwards.
GCCTCTCGAAAGCAAGGACAGGTGTAACTTTCTAGCAATATAGATATGGATACAAATATAAATACATGTAAAATTGTTATAGCTATATAATATATTGTCCTTATTTTCTCATTTCATATTAGACCGGTCAAAACTGGAGTTTAGAAAACTCTGATCTCTTCTGAACTCTTCAGAGGGACAAGAAATGACTGAGGCTACAAATTAGTGACTATTGGAGCTAGAACCAGTACCCAGGTCTCTGGGGCCCATTTTAGTGTTTCTTCTAATCAGCCTCTGCTTGGATTTGGGAGCATGACAAAAGGCCTTGGGTATAAAGTGAGGTGAATCCTGCCCTCAGAGAGATAGGTAGAAAGAAAAGAATAAAAGTGGGGAAAACATTCGGAGAAAAGGAGATTAGTATATTTTTAGTTCCAAAGAACATTCTCCTCTGACTGCACTCTTCTCTAGATCAATAACTTGGAGGAGGAAAAGGGATTATGCAAACAGTAAGTCTATTGTTAGGGTAATTTGTTGAGCATCTAATATGTTGTGAGAACTGGGTAAAGTGCTTTATGTCCGAGATGACATTTAATCCTTATCATTGTTTGAGGCAGCTCTTCTCCGATGATGATGAGACTATGGGCAAGTGAGAAGTAGTGTGCCTAAGATAAGTAGCAAGAATTCACATCTGTCTATGGCCATTAACTATGCAGTACTGCCACATATTTGGCTATCCAGGGGAAAGGAAGTACATTTGTTGAGCTCCTACTATGTGCCAGGCCCTGGGCTTAGTGTTTTTCATAACTTATTTCATACAGTGCTGACCTCAATCTTACTTATCTTCTTCATTTCACAGATCAGGAAACTGAGGCTGAAGATCACACAGCCAGAAATTTGAAGAGCCAGGCATCAAATACAACAGAATAATTGGTATTAGCCCAAAAAACTAACTAACTAAATAAATAAATAAAAGTCTACTTTTGTATCAAATTTAAATACATATGGCAGATCAATAAGCCATACCCTAATTGTATTAGGATATTTTTAGAAGCTGATAGGTTGAATCATTTGCCATTTTTGTTGATCAAAAGTGGTTGATTATTGTGATTGTATACGGTTTGATCTAATACTTGTCAATTTCTACTTGACAAGGTTTTCTATATGGCAATAAGTTAAGGACTACCAAGCTAATAAGAACAGTGACAGTGATAATCATAAGAAAAATACTAATAACAACATTATCAAATATTTCCATCATTAAAAAAACTACTTCTACTATATAATTTCATTATACTAAAATATATATAACATGATATTTACCATCTTAACTATTTTTAAGTGTACAGTTCACTAGTGTTAAGTATATTCACAAGGTTGTGAAACATCTCTAGCACTTTCTCATCTTATAAAACTTAAAATCTACCCCACGGTTGATGGTGTCAAATCAAAGGACTTTTCCAAAAGAAGTCAATCTGAAATTTTTTGCAAAATTTTCCAAGTTTTAATGTTAACTTTAAAAAAAATAACTGCATTGAGACATTTAAGTAACATAAATTTACTTATTTAAAGTATAGAATATGGTTTTCAGTACACACACAATGTTGTACATCCATCGCCTCTGTCTAGTTCAAAACCATTTTCATCACCCCCAAAGGAGACTTTGTACCCATGAAGCAGGCATTCCCTATTCCCCCAGCCCCTAGTAATCACCATGTTACTTTCTGTTTCTATGAATTTGACTGTTTTAGATACCTCATATTTCCACCATTTTTTAGTGTATGAAATCAGCAAAATGGTTTACATGCTTCATTTAATCCTAACAAAATTCTGAATTAAGTAATATTATCCTCATTTTTAGCCTAGGAAGTAAAAAGAAAAGCTATATATAAAGTTATATATAAAACTAATCTATTTCTATATGAGTTCAAATTTGTTAAATCCAAATTAGTTACCGATGAAAATAATTTCCACCATGGAGAAGATTTTCCTTACTTTTTATTATTGGGCGGGGTAGTGTTAGTGGTGTTGGTGTATTTCCAAAAACCCAAGTAATGGAACTAAATAAATGCACGATAAATGACTAAAGGAATAATGTGATTGAATCTCTCCTTAATAAAAGACAATATGAAATAGAACTTTGAGGGAGAACATACAAAAGCTCACAGGCCCTGCCAGTGTGACTCAGTGGCTGGTGTGATGGCCTGTATACCAAGATCTCGGTTTTGATTTCTGGTCAAGGTCATGTACCTGGGTTACAGGTTCTATCCCTGGCCCCAGTCAGGGCACATGTGGGAGACAACCAATGGATGTGCCTCTCTCACATTGATGTTTCTCTCTCTCTCTCCTCCCATTCCTCCCCACCCAATCTCTCTAAAAACCAATGGAAAAAATAACCTTGGGTAAAGATGAACAAAAACAAATAAGAAAAAGTTTACGATAACATACACGTGGAGAAGGTTTTTGACTGATTTTTCTAAAATAGCATAAAAATGACAGAGACCACAGATTATGAGCTATACTATACTAAAAAATAGATATACTTCCTATATAAACATAGGTCTTAATTATAAGAACAACAACATTCTATTCTGACAAATGAATACCACTGTAATTCATTGAACTCTGATGGAAACAGGATGAATTAAACTGTTAGAGGGTATACTATTGAGTGTACTATTTGGAGTTGGCACAAAAAAGAGCAAGAGAAACTGAGTATGGAAGAATAAATGAAACTCTTCTGTTTGTAGCACCTACAAAGGATGGACAATCATTAGTTCACATAAAACAGAAGCTTTGTGCGAACACTTCAACTTTTTTTTCACAGAAAGACAAAATTAGAGAAAACATTTATACTGGAGATTTTGTCATTCACAAAACAAATAAAATAGAATTGAAAGAGACAGTGGGAAAGTTTTTGCACAAAAGAGCATCCTTATTTTATATTATCTAAAAAAATTAAAAATAAAATTAAAAACTTTTAAAAATAAAAATGTGACCTCGGTTTGAAAGTAAATCCCATTTGCCGGCCCGGCAAAAGTTTTTAATTTTAAAGAAAAATTGTATAAGTAATTTTTCCTTGAAGGAATACATTTAATAAAAGTAATGAACTTATTAAAAAGATAGTCATACATAATGTGCATTTATATAATTATCTATTCCTAAACTAATAAAATGGTGTTAGATTTATAGAAAATATTAAAAATTACATGTATTTTACTTGAATTTCCTCCAGTCTCTGAATAAACACTTTTGTTGCCAGTTTTAGGGGGTTTGTTTGTTTATTCTAACTCTCCCAACAAAAACTTGTCTTTTAATGCATGAACATTTTTAGAAATTTAATACTTCTGGGTCCCTATAAACAAGTCATTTTCTTTAGATATTTTGCTTAAACCTGATTTTTCAAAGCAACCAAATTTTTGCTGCGTGGATTTTGTGGAAAAGCTAATGTCCAAATCTGATTCTAGTGAACTCTGACCGTCTGAGATTTGTCAGCTATCCAGCTGTCAAATCTTTCTTTTTCCTTTTTGAAAAATAATTCTATTCAATTCAATTCCATGCAAATCATTCTGTCATCTTTGAAGGACAAAAGACTGAATGAATTATGGATCTTAATTTTCACCTACAACTCTCTAAAATAATGTTTTAGAGAATTTGAACAACCATAGAATTTCAGTGCTGAGTGGACCCTTCAAGAGAACTGAATCCATTCTCTTCATTTTACAGAGAAAGAAGGTAAGCAACTTCCCCAGACATGACATTAGTTAGGGTTGTAGGCAAAATCCAAACACAGCTTTCTAAAAACCACCTAAGGCGAGGCCCAAACTTTTACCTTCCTTAAGCTCTTATACAGATCCTAGGCAATGTAAGGTTCCAAATGAATAAATTAAATGGTACTATTTATTGAGGAAGGAAACTCCAGGATAGTGAAGTAAAATAATAGTGACTCCTGTACCTAAAACCTGCCTATACGTGAAGGGGAACTCTGCTGTCTCGCGTCGGCATTGGCACAGTGGCAAGAACCCTGACACATTCTTTCCCAAACTTGTCATGGAAAGCAGGCCGAATCATTGAATTGCTTGCATGTCAGTCTGCAAAATGGGAATAACCTCCATTCCACGTAGCTGAGAGGATGGAACTAGACAAAGAATGCGACAGGACTTGTAGGCTCCACGCCGCCCGACACAGGTCCAGCCATGATTTATGCACAGACCTGCTTCAGTAGGTATGTCCTACTTGCACCAACAATAAAGGACCTTGAGACACAGACTAAGGGACTCTGTAACACAAATCCAAGAGAACTCAGAAAAAAATAAAATAAAAGGCAAACCCACTATGAGGCATGGAATAAAAGGAAGAAACACAACCTGGCATATTTGATGCTAGGAAGAAATAATGTCATTTTGAAATTACAGGTAGATGTATTTCTCTTTTCCCCACCCCCTCATACTCTTTTCTAGCACGTTTTGGGGAGCTATGGAAAATGAATAGAAGAGACAAAAAAGTACTTTGCCCGGCAGGAATACAAAACTGTAAAAGCACAGACAGCACTACGAAGGCGCGCTGCCGTTCACTCACAAAGAATTTTGTGCATGTAGATGGCTGATTAATTGCCGGCCTGCCTAGACGAAGCTGCAACAAGCCAGATACTGTCAGCATGCCATCGGTTACCATGGAAATGCACAAGGTTCCTGTCTCTGACAAACCCTTGAATACTGGATAGATTGTGCCATATGTAAATAAGGCAAATTAGTTTTCCTATATCTTCCAGACAAGGTTAGACGAAAAGAAAATATATCTGTTTAAACATACTCTCTAACCTCTTAGATGTGACAAATGAGAAAGAGGGGCTTCTTAGGAAACTGAACTCAGATTGTTACAACTGAAAGGCACTTGGGGAAATGACCAAAAAATGCAAAATGCGTTGCTCATGTATAAGGACTTCAAAGTCAGCCAGGCAGAGGTACATTTATTAGACTTTTGTTTTGTAACCAGAAGATATATTTTGTGGCCTATTCTTTGCAAAATTATAAAATGTTAAACACTTATTTCCATGATATTAGTTAGAAATTGTTTTTTGTCATACAATTTTTACTTATTGCACAATTCCTAGACTGCATAGGCTAAATACTGAGTCACAAACCAGCGTAATTTAAAATATTTAACTCCACTGCTAAGAACACTTACTTTGGCATTACACTGGTAGTGGTTTTTTGTTTTTTGTTTTTTTAAACAGTTTTGCTGGCACTAGGAGACTTTATCACTTCTTTCCATGTTGTAATAATAATTTATAATTAACTAAATCTATGATTTTAAAAAATCTTATAATTATGATTAGGATATTTTAAAGTACATAATGAATCAAATTACTTTTATATTTTATGACATAGGACGACTCTGATGGCCACATATACTTAATATTTTAAAATTTTAATCTGTTTACTTAAACAGTAAAATTGTGAAAAAGTGCTGGAGTACTTTTCAAAACATAGATTTCTCTGAATAATTTTAAAATGTGCATTTCTCAAAATAAAACATCATCTCTATTATTTCCTCAATTTAATTTCTTTATTTTTAGTCAGTTTTTCTATAGATGTTTGTATATGACATTTCTTACATTTAAATCCAAATACTCATGTTATTCAAGTAAACTACAACATATGAACACCAAAGAGATCTATAATTATCCAAATTAACTCTTCCCTATATTTAAATTAATGCTTTCTCCCCTTTCTGGGTAAAGACAAGAAAAATTATTTTCTATCAAATGATCAGATATGTCTGGAATTCCAATTTGATTATAATATATTATACATGTTATTGCATTTTATAATTTAGAGATAAAATCTAGCTAATGGCCCCCAACTTTTAACATATTCTTATAATCGACTATTATCCAAGAAAAGTAAAAAGAAGGTATTATCTATATATTTTTATTTAGTGTAAATAACATATTATATGAAACTATCCAAAATACTGACTTAGTATTGCCCCATTTGACATATTTTTTTTTGCAAGAAATACTTTTTATATTCTTCAATAAGAATATGATATGTAAAATGAATGGTTTTCATAAAAATTTCTAAACAAATTTAAAAATCAAATTATATTCACACAAGAGTAAATAAAAAAAATCAAAGAAAACTATCTGAAGAATTCTGGCTAGAACAAGCACCTGTGCCTGAAATAGACATGATTTTTTTTCTCTTCATTTTGTTTTACATATGGAGACCCAAACAGGTTGTCACACTTTTAAGTCATTCCAGTCCTTTTTTAAAAGGACTTGAAATGCATGACCTAGAGGTAACATTCCATTTTGCTCTTTCTCCTCACTCTAAGCCAGAAGGACTGTAGTTTAAAGCATCAGGATTTTTCTTTTTTTGTATGGTCATACAAAAATGTCCACCTTTTGTTTTTATTAGAAATGTTCCCAAGTTCTTTAATTGTGATTATGTGTATGTGAGGGTTTAAATAGTAATCTGTATCCTAGAAGCCAAAGTTTCATAATGGAAAGTGGCCAAAATTTTTTTCAAGTGTTATTATATGAAAAAAGCCATCTTCCTAGTTGCAAGACATGTGCTATACGTGCTCAGAATACGTTAAAAACAATGACATGCGCTTTGTCCATGTTTCTAATTCTGTAATTTAAAATTCATGATTTGCAAACTGCATACTTGAAGTTGAAAGACAAATATGAGAGTTTTTTACTTTATTACTTAAATAGAGTAAAATAGAAATATACTCTGGCAGAATAGTATTAAACACAAGATTGTCAGTGAGAGAGCAGACCTAATCATTGTGAAGAAGATAAATGCTTTCTAGGAGAAACATACACATGTGCTACTTTTAAGAGGCAGCATCATAGTATGGAAAGAACATTCATTTGTTCATTCACTGAGCATTTACTGTATTTCAAACACTTTATCAGGCATGGGAAATCCTTGCTTTCATGGAGTTTACACTCTAGTGGGAATAGAGACAAACCAAGGGAAAAAACGAACAAACATTTGAGTTCTAAACCTTACTTTTCTCCCAAATCCCGTAATTCCTATTACTTTTATCACTCTTATGATAAAAATCATATTCTCTTTTTAGTGTAGTTATTTCCAGGTATCTTTCTCCTCTACTGTTCTATAAATTTCTTATGAGTATCAAATATGGTCTGGATCTTTTTCATCTGGGATCTTTCATCATATTCAATATATATTAGATTATCCAACATTATTTGTTGAATAGTGAATAGATAACTTTCTCGGTCACTTTTATAATTTTAGGCAAGGCACTGAATTCTAGGAGTTTTTGGTTGTTTTCCATGTATAAATAGAGGTGTTAAAATAAATCATCTTTAGGATTAAATTTTGAAATTCTATAATATTCCTTACTGCTATATGTCAGTAAGTAAACAAATTAGTCTTGTTATTCTGCTGGCTTAGCAAATGTTCATCCTAAAAATGTTTATCAGTCTAAAAATTTGTTTTTATTATTCTGGCTATTTTTCAAGAATGACTTTTAAAATATAATGATTTTATTTTTGATGGGGAGCTATGACCAGATCTGATATTAAATATTAATTTAAGACATTACCTGTGACTTGCTAGATGTACAAAACAGGCATGAAAACCATGCACGGGGGTGGGGGGTCAGTTTTTTGGTATTAAATCAAGTGAATGAAGTAAGACAGAAGCAGTAGCTTCTGCAACAAAAGATGAGAATTTCCTTACTCTAAATCTCCCACACATATAGCTGTTTGTCCCAAGTTCATGTGGATCATGGATAATTTTCAAACAGTGGGTGATGTCCTATAAAGAAAATGACTCAATGGGCCATCAGCAATTTAAATATGTAACAAAATGTTTAAATGTATCAAACAATGGTGAAACACTAGAGACTTACGAGTTTGAAAGCAAGTGGGGAACATTTTTTTTTTAGTTTATTGGCTTCAATTTGCACCAAACCAAATGGATTTCCGGTGTTTGAGTCCTCCTGAGATGCAGAATATAATCCTCCATTGGACATCTCATTGGAAAATTAGGAGGAAAGTATCCATTGTTTTTGTTTTGTTTTGTTTTGTTTTAGAGTAGCCTGGCCAACATCTATGTACCAAATGCTAATGTTTATAATTGAAAAAAAGTCAGAAATTTAACATCTTGCTCAAGATTTTCATCTATCATGGGAAATACTTCATTTATTTTCTTATCAGCATAATGACAGTCTCAATCTCCATATAGCTACATTTTGAAATAAAACTTCAAATTATTTTCATGTTGATATTTATGTAACCTATATCTTTGTTCACACAAAACAAAAATATTTTAGTCCACAATAGTTATAAATAAGGCATTTTCCTCCAATCTCCTGTTAAACACACATTATTTGACTGATTCTCTCAAAAGACAAATATAAAGAAAAACAAATGTTAACTGTTTATCTATTTGCTCAAAAGAAAAGCTGAGGAATGAAAAATATATTTAGTTAACTGTCTGTTGAGTTTACATAACTTCAACCAAGCAGACCCTTAACAGACAAGAGGTAGATTTTGGAGAGAGGCAGGAACTGATCACTAACATACAGAATCTAAAGAAAGTTAATTATTTAATCAAGGTGAAAACAACAATAAATAAAAAAGGACTGTGCAATGACAAGAAAGCAAACTTCTAAGTGAAAATTGATGCTCTTTTCCCACTCTGAAGCAACATTCATTTGCAAAAGCACATGCTTATCTAAAGCAAATGAAGTGTTTTGCTGATATGTGTAGCTGGATTTTGCAAACTGCTTCAGATTGAAATGTATGTTGAAACCTAAAACTGATTTGTTCCATGTAAATCGCATTTAAAACTTTTTCAGTTAAAGATATTTCCAGTAAAGCTATTAACTTGAGGATGAGCTCTTTCTTTAGACCTCTGAACCAGCTAAATCTTTGATAATATTAAGACATTTTTTTCTTTCTCGTCATGTAAAATATAAAAAACAGGAACTTTTTTTTCTATTTGAAAGGGATGCAAACTCAATTCAAAAATTTTTATTATTAATCTGAACTTAAATAAACTTTCCTTCTTTTCTTTCTCTGCTTGCCCCTTGAACCATATATCAAGAGGAGTTGACGAAGTAGGAGAATTTTCTCTAAGAGTTTTTCAATTGGACATTTTTAAAATATTCTCAATAGGCCTGGTTATATTTAATGGCAATGGAATCCAATAACATGTCAGTATATATTTTTTTTATTATTGATTTTTAGAGAGAGAGAAAGGGAGAGGGAGAGAGAGATAGAAACATTGATGAGAGAGAACATCGATTGGCCGCCTCCTGCATGCCCTCCACTGGGGATTGGGTCCATAACATGGGCATGTGCCCTGACCAGGAATCAAACTGGAGACCTCTTGGTGCATGGGTTAATGCTCAACCACGAAGCCACACCGGCAGGGCACATGTCAGTATTTTTAAACACTTGGCCATAAAAATATTCTGATAGTGTTAAGTTCATCAAAAAGCCAAATGGTTTGTCTTCTTTCTTACTATGTAGCATATATATAACTCTGTATCCTAAAGTTAACCCATAAGGTTAGCTGGTTTAATTTACTACATTAATATTGTTATTTATTGATTGAAATGACATTTGGACTATCAGAATCTATAATCTGTATCATCACCCCTTACAGTTCTGGGAAATCCCAACCCCCTTCATATTAAAAAATAAAGAGCTTCTTATTGGTAGGTCTATTGCTCTGCATATTTTAATCACTTTGGACCTACTTACTCCAGCTGGGCTATCCATTCAGCATATTACAGTTACTTGGAAACCTGAAACACATATTAGAGAAGAACTAAGTTGGGTTTTTTTGTTTTTTGTTTTTTTGTTTTTACCCCAGAGTGTAATTTAAATGCTTAATAACTGGTATTTATATTTTGATACATATTAAAACATTTCAGCATTTCCAGGACATTCATACTCAAATGTTCTTCTTACCAAATTATTCATCAGTGATGTCTGCAAAACCAGAAATAACATTTGGACTTGATCAGTTCTGTCAACAAATGAAGCATGTAATATTTAAATATTCTGACTCGATTAGAGTTTGCCTTGCAAGCAAATTATAGCTGTAAAATTATTTGGTGGTCAAGGGGAGAGGGGGAGGAAAGGACCTTATTTATAACTATTGAGCACTAAACAATTCTTTCAAAAAATTTTTTCATTATAAAACAGGGAACTGAGTAGGCATTTCAATATTTTTCTTATCCATATCCTAAGATCTTTGATAAAGCCTCAACGTATGAACTCTGTCCAATGACAGAGATAAGTTACTGGGCACTTAGTTCGGTTCATGCCCTCATGGCAAGGGTCAAATATATAGAAGACACTTCATAATCATTGATTTATTTACCTCTCAAGACATTCCTCAGAGGTAATTACAAAGTACTCTAGCCTATTAAGACACAGTAAATCTGTAAATATAAAATTCTACTATATGGAATCAGGAAATATTCATACTCTCCACACTTAAACGTCTATGCAGACATTCCTAGATAGTAGAGCACAGTATAGAAGATATTTCCTATTCATGAGTCAGATATAAAAGATATTTTTAAGAAAATAAATTATAATGTATTATTCCAATAGCTTTGATAAATAAACTTCTTAATACTGTCAAGTCCTGGTATCCTCCATTCTAGTTTGATTTCAACCCATGGCATGCTCCAAAGGCCATAATTGTGGTGATGCTCTCTTGCAAATAGCTTAGTTTCCATTAGCTGCCACTGACTTGGATAACAATTTCCATTTTTTTGTGATACAGTTTCTCTTTTTGAATAAATGTGTCATGTAGTCTGGAAGGCATACAAGTGAGACACAAAACACAAGAACATCTTAACAGCAAACAGTCAAGCATTTACCAAACAGGAACTGTGGGAACTGGAGATAGATACATATATATATTTCTTTTCTTTTCTCTCTTCTTCCTTCTCCCCTCTCCCATCACTGAGCAGATCACTCTATCACAAAGCCACATGAGCACCTTCAACTATGAGGAGTAATGACAATAACCACATGCCCTACCTGCACCGACACCCTTACCCACGCCCCACATGTTGAAGTCATCAGAGGACAGATTCGATTCCAGATTCTGCCACTTTGTTGTTGTGTGGCTTTGGGTAAATCACTTCCTTAAACCTTCTATGTCTCAGTATTCTCTTCTGTAGAACGGAGCAAATGATATTTGCCCCACCTTCTTCATAGAATTGTGGAGGAAGTTGAGAAAATGTATACTATGAATGCTTGTTTTGAAAGTATAATTATACAAATATTATCATACAGGCACATGATGAGGCAAAAGTTACTATGAAGCTGAAGAACTCAGAGTAACATTTAGGACCATATTTTATTTAAAAGAAATTATTTTACATTTCATAAAACATTTTATTTTAGTAAAAAAACTTTGATCATACATGATCACACTCCATCTTATATATGTTTGTATGTATACTGATTTATTCAATATTTATAGACTGATTAAATAACTTAATTTGATAATTTTAAAATATTTTTAGTTTTCAGTGAGATAAATGAGAAAATCTTAATAGAAATGTAGAGGAACCTGCTGAGTCATTATTATAAAATTATTATCTTCATTGTAAAATTACATCAATTGTATATGATTCTCAAGAAAGGAGATTCATTAACTATATTCTTGGCTTCCCTATATTATCTCAGAATATTAATTTGAGTACTGATACAATTTATTAATGGTTTAGTTTTTAACCAGTATATTGAGTATACTGAAATTTGTGCTTATATGATACAGCATTTTAAAATTCATCCTAGTGCCATGTTTGAAATTTTAAAATCACTTCTTTATTTCCACTTTCATATTACTGGTCACTCCAGCCCATCTTGCTTATCAGGAGTAGCCTAATATTAACCAAAATGACAACCAAAATGCCTCATCCACAGTTTCACATCTCTCCTTGACATCTTTGACTTCAGCCGATCCTACGCTCAGACAATGGCTGTACCTTTATTTATTATTAGAACTCGCCCCACAACAGACCAGTTAATTACCGATCTGATACTCAGAGCACCTCTAGCCAGCTGCGGCGAAGAGCTCTGCAGCTAGAGGCAAAGCCATTAGTTGCTGCTTTCAGCAAACAGGGAATTTTAGATAATTTCAGATATTTGACCCATTTTATTCAAGCTAGGTTTGTGTGCATGTGTGTATGTGCATATATCTTGGCTACTGAAGTGTACATTGCAAAATATACCGCCAAGACTTTGTGTGGGAGAAGCACTTTCATGACCCCTCTAGAGCAAAGTGCAGAATTTGACACCTGTCAGTTACTACTAGCCAAAGAACACTCTGCTTTACCTAACAAGTAAAGTACAATGGCAGCTAGCTTTCAAAAATCTGCAGATTTCTTTTCGTTGAGTTGATGTTGTACTTGCTAAGGGTGGCCTTTGTTTTCTTTGTTAAAACTAATATTTACTTTAGGAGAATATATCCAACTATTTAGCTTCTATTCCTATAAGCTCAAAAAATCCCAGCATGTAATAAAAATACTTTTCATCCCAAGCTTTAACTAAAAGATGAATCTATCAGCTTTTGCTTATCTACCACTATACTCAATATTTTTCTTTTAAGAATCAATGATCCAGTAGAGTCTTGATTTCAACTTAAGGCCATCCATTAGAGAAAGTTAAGAACCAGAAGGGGTCAGCCTTTTCTGTCTCTATTAGTCTAGGTAGCTTTCGTCTCTAATGGAATTCTTTCGATAATTATTTCATACTTCTGACAAATCTTGATGGACTCCATTCACCTCAATGCTATCTCTGCACATCATTCAAAAGCTTCTATTAGGATATCTTTGTGAAACCTCTTTTTTTGCTTTATACTCAAATAAAGGAAGTAAAAAACTAAACTTCAAGAGTGGCCACGCTTTTCAGTGCGATCGCAATACTTTCCAGCCTGAACAAGAGGCACCAGTTATTCTTTTTCTTTTGAAAGCATTTTGACCACATAGAAGGATTTTAAAACCATACACAGTACACACATATTCTAATCCCACTCAAAATCACAGACAATATTTTTATACTTATTTGCATATGTTTTTTTTTGTTGTTCTTAAAGTTTAGGAAATATGAGTTTTATCTCTTAATGATAGCAATTTGCAATGGGAAAAAAGATCTGAACAATAACCTAGCAATATGTTATAGTTAACTGCTAGAATTGAACCAAAAATATCAGGGTATAATCTTACCTTTTTTTTATTATTATTTTTAGAGAGAGAGAGAGAGGAAAGAAGAGGGAGAAAGATAGAAACATTGATGAGAGAACATTGATTGGCCGCCTCCTGCGTGCCCTCCACTGGGGATGAGGCCCACAGCCTGGCATGTGTCCTGACTGAGAATTGAACCGGCGACCTCTTGGTGCATGGGTCAACACTCAACCACTGAGCTACACCAGCCAGGCCACTCACTTATTTTTGAAATGTATCACACACCTCCTTGAAAATACAAATTTTCTTCCTAATTGTATTTTGCTTAGTTAGTCACAAACATCAGGTTTAATTCCCTAAGCAGAAAACAGCCGGATGACAGGTGAAATCAGGTTGAGGATTAAGAATTTACTGTGAGCTTTACACGGAGCAGCTAATAGTCACTTGAATCAAGTGCTGAACACATTAGAAGATTCCAGCTGCCACTTCTTTACTGGATTTCCCTCTAAACAGAATTCTATGGGTCTTCTTCTGGTAGTATGGGCTCTCAGAAACCTCAGAAGATCTGTCCACTGCCAAGCGAGGGAGGGAGGGGCTCTCTCCTTTGGTGTCTAGTCATGGTGGAGGGGAAAGGAACACTTTTCACAAAGGATTTAAGGTGGCTCCAAACATAAATATAATGTGAGAGCTACATTTATCAGAGGAAGGTAAGGCACAGGAAAATAAAATTGAAAAATAGCAAGACCACCTTATTTCCCCCCTTACACTCAGGATGTCATGAATCTCATACCTGATTAGGAATCGAACCAGTGACCTCTCAGTCCACAGGATGACACTCAATCCACTGAGCCACACCGGCTGGGCTATTATATTAAACTTTTAAACATGATGAATCTTACTTTTTTTTAAACATTCCAATAACATTTATAATCTTAATAAAATTATTTTACTTTCAACTCAAAATTAAAATTTTAAATCATTTATAATCTATAATATTTTTAATTAGAAACATAAGATAATCTGCTGGATATATAAACTTTTAATATTTCAAATTAACTAAATATTATATGAAGGTAAACTATCAAATATTTACAGTTGATTCTCAGATTTATAGAAAAACACTAACACTATGAGTTAAATTTATGTACATTAAAAATGATGTCTATATTAATCAAATTTCAATCTAAATTCAGGCTAAATTTAGTCAAGTCTAAATCTAAATTAAGATACTTTGCCCCTATCATCCCACACAATGATATCATCCCAGATGATTATGGTAGTTCTTCCTAAACTCTTATACTGTTCAACAATTAACGCTTGAAATTTTAAGTTGTAGATATTAATTTAAAATAATACATATGTGGTTGTATTATACATATTGTCATGTAGACTTTTAAAATTTGGAAATAATTATAAACTATAGGAAGCTGCAAAAATAGTACTTATTCAGTACCTTCCACCCCAACATTTTCCTTTCCCCTCCTTCCCCCAGTTTTACATAAATATAGTACAGTATCTAAAGCAGGAAATTAACATTTGTGCAATACTGCTAACTATATTCTGCCTTGTTCATAATTCACAGGGTTTTACCTGTACACACACACATACATACATTCGTATGTGTGTGAGCTTTCATGCAATTTGATCCCATGTATAGATTTGTGTAACCACTACCACAATGTATATACAAAACTATCCCATTGCACAAAAGCTCCCTATGGAAATCCTTTATAGTCTACCCCTTCATCACTATCCGTTTCGGCCTTTTCTCTTGGCAGCTATTACTTTGTTCTCTATCTCTGTAAGTCTGTCCTTGTGGGAATATATATAGTTGACTCTTGTTATTATTCATAGTAGTTATATTCCACAAAGTCACTGAAAACACTGAATTAGCCAATACAGAATAATTTCTGCTAGGGGAAATTCAGAGTTAAGTTTCTGTAAGTCTCTGGTAACATTTTCATCAACTAATCAATACACAGCTTCCTAGAAATGTAATCATACAGTAGGTAACTGTTTGAGATAGAATCTTTTCACTCAGTATAATGTCCTTGAAATCCATCCATGTTATCACATGCAACAAAATAGTTCTTTATAAAAACATTTTTATTTAAAAATAATTAGATTCACAGAATGTTACAAAATAGTACACAGAGATACCATATTCTTTTCACCCAGTTTTCCCCAATGGTAAGATCTTAGATAACTATATTATAATATCAAAACCAGTACATTGATATTGGTACCATCCTCAGCCCTTAGTCAGATTTCACCAGTTTTACACGTACTCATTCGCATTTATGTGCTTGTATCTGTGAATAGTTCTAGGTAATTATACCACATATAGATTCATGTGATCAACACCACAATCAAGATTCAAAACTATTCCAACACAAGGATCCTTGTGTTACCTCTTTCAGTCACACCCCTCCCCCTTCCTCTTCCACCCTATTTCTAACCCCTGGCAACCATTAATCTATTCTTCATTTTTATAACGTTGTCATTTTGCAAATGTATATTAATGGAATCAAGCACGCATAACCTCTTGAGATTAGCTTCTATCATTCAGCATAATTCCCTTGAAATTTATCCAAATTGTTGCATTCATCAATATTTCATTTCTTTATATTGCTGAGTAATATTCCAGTATAGATATACCACAATTTGTTTAATAATTTATTCGTTGAAGCAAACTTGTTTTTTCCCCCAGTTTGTGACTATTACCAATAAACAATAACATACAGGTTTTTGTATGGACATAAGTTTTCATTTTTCTGGGATAAATGACCAGACATGTAATTGCTGGTTTGTACATTAAGTGCATGTTTAAGTTTTTTTTTAAAGAAACTGCAAAACTAGTTTTCAAAATGACGGTACCATTTTACATTCTAGCTAGTGATGTTCAAGTGGTATTATCAATTTTTATTTATCCATTCTGCTCCGTATGAAGTAGTATCTCATTGTGGGTTCAATTTGCATTTCCTTAATGGCTAATGATGTTGAACAATTTTTCAAATTCATATTTGCCATCTATATCTCCTCTTTAAAAAATAATTTTTCTTTATAGACTTTAGAGAGAGGGAAGGAGAGGGAGAGAGAGATAGAAACATTGATGAGCGAGAACATCAATTGGCCGCTTCCTACATACCCCTCACTGGGGATCAGGCCCACAACCTGGGCATGTGCCCTGACCAGGAATTGAACTGGTGACCTCTTGGTGTATGGGCCGATGCTCAACCACCGAGCCATACAGGGATATATCGCCTGTTTATGAAATGTTTCTTCACGTCTTTTGTCTATTTTCTAATTTGATTTTTGGCTTTTTCTATTCTTTGTTTCTTGCTGAGTTTTGAGAATTCTTTATATATTATAGATTCAAGTCCTTTGTTAGATATGTGGTTTGCAAATACTTTCTCCCAGTCTGTAAGTTGTCTTTTCAATTCTCTTAATAATGTTTTCCATAGAGTAAAAGTCTTTAATTTAAAAAAGTACAAACTATCAATTTTTTCTTTTGTGGATCATCTGTGCAGTTGCCTATATAAGAACTCTTTGCCTATTCCTCAGTCCTAACAATTTTCTCCTATGTTTTCCATGTAAATCTATGATTCATTATGAAATAATTTTTTATGAAGTGTGAGGTTTATGCCTAGATTTATCTATTTTATTTTATCTTTTGATTTATGGATGCTCAATTGCCCCAGTTCCATTTGTTGAAAAGACCATTCTTTCCCTATTGAATTGCTTCTGCACCTTTGTCAAAAATCAGTTGGGCATATTTGTTGGGTCTATTTTTGGGTTCTCTATTCTTTCATACACTTTTGTTCAGTTAAAAATATATCATGAAACTGTTTCCACAAACATTTTCAGTATCATTTTACCTAAAGCATGCCACTGATTGAACATACTATTATGTATTTAATCACTACCATTATGAACATTTAGGTTATTTTTAAATTTTTGTTAACACAAACCACCCTGTGGTGAACATCCTTGTTGCATAATCTTTGTATGTATTCACAAAAATATCTTAGGATTTCTAGAAGTAAGCTGTCTCATCAAAGGGCATATATATTTTCAGAAAATGAACTTTGGGCAATGGTTAGAACGCAAACTATTTTTTAAATGTATGTTTAAAAACATATGTATGTAAAGTAAACTTAGGTGTCCAGGGAGAACAGGCGAATGGGGAAGGAGGGCCATGAAGCTATTCATTGCTACTCATGAAAGAGTCACTGCTTTTTCAAGTCTCTTGAAAATCAGTGAATGAGTCAGATGTAGAAACAGAGGGAATCTTCCTTCTGGGGGCCACAGAATACGGTTTCTAAGGAGGTAAGATATACAATCAAACAAGGTCAGCTATGGGAGGTCAAATGAGACCGGGCATCCTGTGTGGAGCTGGTGTCTTGCAAGCATCCTCATGCTGCCAAACCACAGCTTCAGTTGGCCTCTCTGGGACAGAGATGTCAACAAGTTTTGGAATCCCTTTACGGCAGCTCAGTTAAGGTACACTTACGGGGTGGGGAACCATGACTTCACAGATGCATACAAATGCCAGACTGTCGTTGCCCAATCATTCCTACGGGCATTGCAGGCCCTCAAAGAAGAAACGTGGGCTCTGCCTGTCTTGTATGCAGTAACACTTGACCATTGAGTATTTGCCAATAATGCGGATCAGTAGTTGATAAAGGAGGAAAAAGCAGAACTGGGGACAGGTTGGAAAAAGCAGCTGAATTGTTGATGAGCTGTTTCCGCATCTGTGCCAGGAATGCTTGTGCTGGTATAGATGATTTTAAGAAGTGGGGGTGCTGTTTCTGGTGAATCAGTTATTCAAGATTTACTTTAAGATCAACAGACTCCATCTGTATAAACCCCTAATCAGAGCTGTTGACAGCTCCAACCTGGAAGATGCTTATAGCATGGCGCAGAGGGTGACATCCAGGAACTGTGTTGGATGAATGGCCATGTTTGATGGTGACTTTAAGCAAGTTGAGGGGTACCTGTCTTTTGTCCTTGATCACTGTCACTGTTTGAGTCTGAAGAATAATCGGATGATTCTGATATATTTACTGACAGTAAAAATGCTGTTCTGTCATATGCCAACCACTGAGCTTTGGAAAAAGTATCATCTCACGCAGTTTGCTGAAGCAGCCAAAGCTGTGCGAGAAGACAGTCTCCTTGCATTGAACGTGGCTCTGACGAAGTGCGAGACTTTTTTATTCTCTGTGTTATCTTCCTTATCCTTGAGAAGTTGAAGATCATCACCTATAAGAGTCTTTTTAAGAAAGTGTATTTGTCACTCAAAACACACCAGTTATCTCTGGATGCTTTTCTAGTTGCCTTGACATTCATGCAAGTGGAAGACGTGGACATGGAGGAGTCCACACATGTTATGCTGGCCAACCTGGTCACATTAGAGGCTGTATATCACATCTGCATCAGGAGCTGGTTGTTAGCAAGCAACTTCACTGTCTACAGTGTGCTGAACAGTCCTGAGGCCTGTGTTCCTAGTTCTTTGTTGTGCTGATGAATCAGTCTTCACTGCAGCCAGAATCTCTTTCGGGCCCTTTTCCCAGGGATACTGAGACTGAGCCTGCCAACATACATGGACACTTTGAAATCTCATCACTCATAACTGATGTTGACTCCACAGAGACCTAGAATGCCCTTTTCAGATTTGCGGACTCCTCCTTTGACTTGGGAAAGGCTCCTCCTTTGGCTTCTGGGAAGGAGGATCTATCTATCTCCAAGGAAGCTATAGTTTACTTCTCATAAATACATCTTTGTAACTTTTTATAAAACTCTTTCTATTAAAAAGGCATCCTGAACTTATACAAATGGCATATTCTTTATTATATCTTCTGAGATATTCACCCCTTTCCCCGACTCAAACCACACAAAAAACAATCTAAGAAATTGTTCCCAATTTGCCAACCTGCTGCCTAGGCTATGATTCCCTAGAAGGTTTATGATAATGAACTGTGTAATATATAGGTTTAACCAATGTTATTTTGGTTTAGCCTTGGGCACATGTTCTTGCAAAGCATTCAGATAAAAACGAAGCAGCAACCCTTCTGATAGCCATGCTTATCCCTTGAATGATGCAACTTTCCACCCCACTGTAGGTTCACCACACAAGGCTAGGTTTTTTCCATCCTCAGCCCTTGATATGAACAATTAGACAAGGCCCGTGTGCCTTCAGCACAACGTGAAATAGCCAATAAAATCTGTTATTATAATGCTGCATAATAATAGTGGGAGTAGAGGTGGAGATTTAGCTTCGATAAGAATTTCTCAAAAAAAAAAAAAAAATTGCACAGGGCACAATTAAAAAGAAAAAAAATGAAGTTAACTTGGGAAAAATTGAACCAGGAAAATGTATTTGATTGAGACATAGGAGCTATTAACTGGAAAGAGAGTGCAAAGAAGATTTCCTGTGCTGCAAGTGGACTGGAGTATATGATACAATGAGTCTGGGATGCCTCTAATTCTTCTACTCCAGTGGTAATGTTTCCTTCTGCACATACAAGTACAGAAGGAGCTCAGCTACCCAACAAGTCAAGTGTTTGCAGATGCCTCAGAATTAGTCACTATTTAAGAAACCCATCATCTTTCAGAATAAATTCCCTGCATGTCACAATAAGTTCAATTGAAAAGAAAAGAAAGAGATTTTCTGTTACTTCTTTGCTATACACATCTTCCCACCTGTATGTTGGATGTTTCAAACTATCAAGTGCTGAGGGAATTTACCCAGGCATATTATTAATGCCAGCCCACCACTGCATGAACACAAATAAGCAAGATTTGGAGCACTTCAAAACTGACTGCCTAATTTAAAATTGCTTGAGTACAGTTAATCAATATTTATTTGCTTTTTTCTAAGAGATGAAAAAAGTACATTATAGTGCTGATTTCATCATTTATATGTTAAGAAAGAGTACAAAAGCAGTGGAATCGTTCCAATAATAGGCTTTGGAGGCAGAATATCTGGATTATAAATACTTTGAACTGCAGTCTTGGACAAATTACCCAGCATCCACAGTTTCCTCAACTATAAGACGATCATAAGACCAGTTCCTGATCCATACAGCACAAAGAGAGGATATGTAAAATAGCATAGTCCATACACATGGCAAAAGCTCAGTAAGTATTTTTATTATTCTTTCTCCTTAAAATTTATCTTCTTTGATCATTTCTTTTTCTTCCTTACTGTCGGATAGAAGCTGTGGTACTGGATGAAGCCAGAGTTGTAAACTCTGAAAGTGTAATGGGACGAAGCAGGTAATGTAAGCAGAAAGTATGAGTCAGGACGCTTAAAAGCTTGAATATGAGATTCCTGTCAAGATGGTGGCATAGGTAAATACAGTAATCAAATCCTCCCACAACCACATCAAAATCGTAACTATACTACAGCAGAACTGCCTGAAATCTAACCGAATGGAAGTCCACAACAAAGGATTTAAAAAAGAAGCCATATTGCTCTGGCTGGTTTGGCTCAGCAGTTAGATCGTTGGCCCACGGTCCAGAGAGAACCAGGTTCGATTCCCACTACGGGCACATACCTCGGTACCTTGGTTGCAGTTTGTCCCTGGTCCTGGTTGGGGTCGTCTGGCAGCCAGTCAATGTGTCTCTGTCTCACATTGATGTTTCTCTCTCTCTCTTCTTCCCTCTCTCCCTCTTGCTCTATCTGAACATGAATGGAAAAATGTCCTCATGTGAGGGTAAAAAATAAATAGAAAATAAAAAAGATGCCACATTGAGACTGGTAGGAGGGATGGAGACACAGAACGGGCTGGTCCCACACTCAAGCTTGGTGGATATAAATCAGGAAGGATATCTCAGCTGAGGAGTGAGGGGCCTCAGTCCTACTCCAGGCTCCCCAGCCCAGGGTTCCAGTGCCAGGTAGAGAACTCCCCAGAAGTGGGCACTGTGGCTGCTGGGGTCCCAGGCAGTTCCTCCTAAAGGGGCCACAAGCAGACTTAATCAGACTCACTCCCTCTGAGTTCGCAGCAGTTCGAAAGGCACCAGTGACATATGGAGAGGAACTGAAGTGTCTGCCATCAGGACAAGAGCTGAAGAGACAAAAGTGCTAGCAGAGGCCATTGTTCCTTTGATGAGCCCTTCCCTCACAGAACTGGCAGGTAGGCACCATATCTGTGTTTCCATGAACCTGGTTTGTACTGTTTGCACCATGCTGGTGATTCCAAGACCCTACCCCACCTAACTTGTAGGCCCGCCCAACTGTTTCCAGTGGCTTTTCCATATGAATGATCCATCTTGGCTTATGCTTCACACTTTCCTAAAATCTCTCAAATAAGCAGTACCTGGCCTCAGAGTGCTCTGCACCTCTTGCTAAGTGGCCCCAGGCCCTGCACAAGCAACCATCTGCCTCTGTTCAAATCTTGGACTCTCCTAGGCACCTCCAAGCCCAGCACAAGTAGCTGCCATTTACAGATCACTTCATAGCTCATGCTGGGTGGCCCCAGCAAGAACACAGGTGGCGATTCACCTTGGTCTGCACCTTCTAGGAGACCCTAGAGCCAGTGCACCCAGTGGACAGCTTCAGACCATGTTGAATCATCACCCAACCACCTCCACAAGCAACACATTCAATACGCAGACTCAGCAAGCACCAGAACCCTGCTTCAGAAGTAAGTCCTGATCTCTTGGGTGGGCTCCTGCACAGCTGATCCTCCATGGTGGTCAGTGGTCAGTGGTCGTAGTCAGTCCTTGCAGCTGATCAGCCTGGGGGTAAATCCCTCCCATTGATATGCCAACAGCAATCAAGTCTCAACTACAACTGGAGGTTGTACACAACCCAGACAAAGGGGCACATCTGGAGTACTCAGCTTGGGTGATCAGGGAGGCTGTGCCACTGGACTCTACAGAAGACCTACTACGTAAGGCCACCCTATCAAGCTCAGGAGATGTAGCAGTTCTACCTAATACATAGAAACAAATACAAGGAGGCAGCCAAATGAGGAGACAAATAAACATGTCCCAGATGAAAGAACAGAACAAAATTCCAGGAAAAGAAGTAAAGAAAATGGAGACAAAAAATCAACTAGATGCAGAGCTCAAAACGCTGGTTATAAGGATGCTCAATGAACTTAGTAAAAATTCCAACAGCACAAAAAAGGACATGGAAACCATAAAAAAGAATCAATCAGAAATGACTTCACTAACTGAAATGAAGAATAAATAATAGAGTAGATGAGGCCAAGAATCAAATCAGTGATTTGGAATATAAGGAAGCAAAAAATACCCAATCAGAACAGCAAAAAGAATAAAGAATCCAAAAATTTGACGATAGTGTAAGGAGCCTCTGGGACAACTTCAAGTGTGCCAACATTCACATCGTGGGAGTACTGAAAGAAGAGAGTGAGCAAGAAATTAAAAACTTATTTGAAAAAATAGTGACAGAAAACTTCACTAACTTGGTGAAGAAAATAGACATACAAGCTGAGGAAGCACAGTCCCAAACAAGGTGAACCCAAAGAGGCCTTCACCAAGACACATCATAATTAAAATGCAAAAGGTTAAAGACTAAGATAGAATCTTAAAAGCAGCAAGAGAAAAGCAGTTAGTTAATACAAGGGAACTCCCTTAAGACTATCAGCTGATTTCTCAACAGAAACTTTGCAGGCCAGAAAGGAGTGGCAAGAAATATTCAAAGTGATGAAAAGTAAGGACCTACAACCAATATCACTCCATTCTCCAAAGCTGTCATTTAGAATCAAAGAACAGATCAAAAGATTCCCAAACAAGAAAAAGCTAAAGGAGTTCATCACCACCAAACCAGTATTACAAGAAATGTTGAAGGATCTCATTTAAGAAAAAGAAAGAACAGACAAAAAAATATGAACAATAAAACGACAATAAATGCATATCTATTAACAATTGAATCTAAAAAAAAAAAAAAAAACTAAAATAAATGGACAAGCAGAATAGAAACAGACTCATAGACACAGAGAACATTTTGATGACTGCCAAATGGGAGGTGGTGGGGGATGGATGAAAAAGGTGAAGGGATCA
The DNA here is from genome assembly GCF_014108415.1 of Molossus molossus. Lineage (NCBI taxonomy): Eukaryota > Metazoa > Chordata > Mammalia > Chiroptera > Molossidae > Molossus > Molossus molossus. The sequence continues at coordinate 46,497,950 of NW_023425388.1, read as the reverse complement.
AGAAGTATAAGTTGTTGCTACAGAATAGTCACAGGGATGTAAAGTACAGCATAGGGAATATAGTCAATAATACTCTATTAACTATGTATGATGTCAGACAGGGACAAGATTTATCGGGATGATCACTTAGTTATATAATGTCTGACTACTGGGATATACACCTGAAACTGATATAATATTGTATGTCAATTGTTACTAAAAAATAAAAATGATTTAGCCCTGGCCAGTTTGGCTCAGCGGTTAGAGCGTCGGCCTGCGGTCCGGAGAGACCCGGGTTCGGTTCCCGCTAAGGGCACGTACTTCGGTTGCAGTTTGTCCCCGGCCCTGGTTGGTCGTGCGGGTGGCAGCCACTCGATGTGTCCCTTCACATCGATGTTTCTCTCTCTCTCTCCCTTCCTCTCTCTCCCTCCCACGCTATCTGTACAAAAAATGTAAAATAAATAAATAAATAAATAAATAAATAAAAATAAAAATGATTTAAATTAACAAAATAAAAATAAAACTTAAGTGAAAAAGAAGAAAGTAAACCCACAAAATGAGCATCCATCCATTCAAGTAATATTGAATCTTTACGGCATATATGGCATTGTGTGAAATTCTGTGGAAAAAGCATTTAGGAACAAGACTCATCTTTAAGATCACAAAATTTAAGGCCAGTATGACTAGGACAGCCACCATAATAATTAAAAAAAAAATATATATATATATATATATAATGTATTATTGCACAGAGAATATGAAAAGAGGTTCAAACCATACACACACACACTCTAAATGTAAGAGGCTGAAGAACTAATTCTTCATTGGGATTATTAGGGGAAGTGTCAAGGAAAATATAATATTTAAACTGGATCTTGAAGAATAGTTAGGATTTTAACAGGTTGGGATTAAAGATGGAAGAAAAAGGAGGTTAAGGTGAAGGACATAATTGCAGATAGAAGTAAACAGCATTAGCCATGGAACAGAAAATAACATTAACTTGCAATAGTGAGCTGTTCAGGAGAGAAATAAAGTAGGATACATTTTTGGGAATGTTCAGAATTAGGGAGGGTAATGTCACAGAGGCCAAGAGAAGAGTGTTAAGGAGTCAATGTATCAAATGACATTATATTGTGGAAGATAGAGGCAGAGAAAAAGATGGTTGGATTTGTTACTTAGAGGTAATTTTAGTGGAGTAATCGGGGCAGAAGGCAAATTTCACAGGGCTAAGAATTGAGTGGTGAGAACAGAGCCCCAAACAAACCAGTATCTTTGAAAAAGAGAAACTAGACTAAATTAAGAGACTTAGAAAACAATAGCCTAATGCAAGTGTGATCCTTGACTGGATATAATTTTGGGAAAATCAGCTATAAGATATTTTGGGGACATTTGGAAAAAAAAATTGAATAAATACTAAGTATTCCTTAAGGTACAATCTTGCTATATAATGTGGAGACTGGTAATGGGGAAAAAAAGCAGTTTATTAAATAATATGCATTTATACTCATGTTCATAGGAGCATTATTCACAATAGCTACAAAGTGGACACAACTCAAATGTCCATCGACAGATGAATGGGTAAACAAAATGTGGTCTATACATACAATGGAATACTATTCAGCCTTAATTAGGAAGGAAATTCCAACACATGCTACAACATGGCTGAATCTTAATGACATTATGCTAAGTGAAATAAGCTAGTCACAAGATGGAAGAATGTAGTATGATTCTACTTGTACCATAGTCAATTGCACAGAAACAGAAACAGAATGGTGGCTGCCAGGGGCTGGGGGATAGGGATGTGAGGAGTAATTGTCTAATAGGCACAGAGTTTCAATTTTGCAAGATGAAAAAGTCCTGGATTTTGTACAACAATGTGAATATATTTAACATTACTGAACTGTACCCTTAAAAAATGGTTAAGATGGTAAATTTCATGTTACATGAATTTTGCCACAATTAAAACATTTTTTTAACCAAATGAAAAATAAATAAAAGTTTGAACTTAAGTGATAAATGTCAACTATTACTTATGTTAGCAAATATTAGTGGGCACATAGGTCAGTGTCTGACATAACCAAAGGGAATGGAAATATGAATCCACTGTTGCTGAGTTTTCCAAAAGAATCTGAATCCTTTTTAAATGTGACATCTCCCAATTTTTAAACATTGGCAAATAATTCAATGTAATATGAATTTATCTATTTCTATATTTACTAAACAGTGGGCCAATATGGAAAAGACAAATAAAATATGTGCCTAGGTTGAATTTAGCCCACGGGCACCAGTTGATAATCTCTTTATTAAAGTATGACAAAATGAAATGAACCCAAGCTATCAATGAGAAGTCATTCTAAACTGAGCTTGAACTCTGATAGCAGAGGAGTTTGTTGTTAGCTTTTCTTCTTCACTCCCTCTGGGTTTTTATCAGTATTTATTCACTTTCTTGCCATCCATCCATCCATCCATCCGTCCATCCATCCATCTATCATTATGAAGCTTGTATAATGAATTATTGGATGTTAAGGAAGATTCAAAGATGTAGATGACAGAATCTTTACCTCAGAGAACTCCCAGTGTCTGAGGGGTGTTAGAGATGGTAGTACATAGGACTGCTCCATACAGTTGGGTTGGGGAAGGAGGATGAAGATAGAGTCAGTATGATAAGGACAAGAGTGGCTTTAAAGAAGTGCAAACAAACCCTCCCAGTTTCAGGATGCCCCCCCCCCCAACACACACCACTACTCCAGTCTCAGGTGTCTGACCCCACTTGCTTGCCCTACATCAGTAAGTATCTACACCCACCTCTTCTCTAAAGGACTCAGGCTCAAAGCCAGTGATTACTGTTCCTTGAAGAAGAAAGAACATATTTAACAGAAAAATAGTGCTAATTCCAGCAGCCATTATTTCTATTTCTTCCACTGTATTTAAGAAAACTTTCCATCAATTTCCTTAACTAAGTTGCTAAATTTTGGGTTAATTTAAACATAAATAATATTTAAATGTGTACTTTTTTATTTATGAGATCATAAATTTAAAAATCAGCAAAGAAGGATGGGTAGAAAAACCGGAGAAGTGGGATATAGATCTGAGTTCAACTGCTGACTCTCTTTATGACCCTGAGTATGACTTTAGGTGAGGGTGAGATGGGGTACTGAAGCAAACAATCTCTAAAATCTCTTCCAACTCTAAAATTAGTTATATAACTATATTCCTTAAGTCTTCGGCCTCATATTCAAAGTTTTGCTCACATATTCAGTAGGTTGTATGTGTAGTGGTAGATTGAGCATCTTTATCCACACAGTGGAACAAGGTCCTGAGGGAATAACAAGTAAATGAAAACCCTGCCATCAGTGTGCTCATATCATGCTGATGTCGCCACCTTACCTTTATATAACCTGCCCCGTCTCTCTCTATATAGCCTGCCTAGCATTTTCTTATCCTTTGTGATATTTGATCTTGTTATTAGAAATGAAAAGGTTCAGAAAGGTAAAGAGAACTTGAACTTGTTCAAGGTTCCGCAGCTCGTAAGTGGCAGAGCCTGGCATACAACCTTCTCCCTAGACACTTCCCAGCTAGGAGAAGAAATGAAAACCACGGCCATCCCCTCAGTAGCTGCCTCTTCCACCACCACAACTAGTGTATGTGGAGCAGTTAGGATGTGCAGGGAGCCATGCTAAGTGTGTTATATCTCACATTTATGATCTTGTTTAATCTCCCCTACACTCTGTGGAAATGGGTAATATTATCTCCATTTTACAGGCAGATGAGGCTTAGAGAAGTCAAGTAACTTGTCCAAGGTCATGGAGATAGTGCTGAAATGAGGAAGGATTAAAATTATTTCTGTCCAGTTCTGACCTATCTCAGTACATGAACTTAACAAATGTAATTAGAGTGATACCAGGAGAGAGGGAAAGGGTTGGGAAACCTAGAAAGGCTCCCAAGAAAAGGATATTAATAAGTGGGCAGGACTTGGTAGGCAAAGATGGTCCAAAGAGGCAGAGGCTGAAGGGGACTTTTTCAAGAACGAGGTTTGCCCAGCTGGTGCAGAAGAGAACAAGTTTACAGAAGCCCATGTTGCACAGCTCCAGGAGCACCAGGCACACTGTGTTGTGTGGTTGCACCCTTCTGGAGATAGACGCATTCTGCCATGTAAATGGTGCTCTCAGAGTTGTGAAATTGGCAGCTTTGAGAGAAGACAAGTAGGTGGACTCTAAATGAGCTTTAAATGCTGCAGCTGATTTAATTTAGCCGGTAATGAAGCATGCACCAAAAATTTTGGGGGTGTCCTGGGAGTCAGACGACAACTCTAGACATACTGATACAACAGTGGGATTGGAGGACAGAAAAGAGAAGAGGCAAAGAGATCTGAAACGGTGGTAAAACCCAAACAAGCACAGAGGAAGGGAAAATCAAAGAGGAGGATTTTGACCTGCGAAGCATTATCAAAACAGACTGGCCTTGCATACATAAATGAAGGGGTGAGAAAAATCATTACGTTTCTAATTTGCGGAGTTTAAGTGACTTAGAAAGTGGGTACCAATGTGAGACACGTGGAAGTCAGGATAAGATCAGTTAGGGCCAATTTTGGTGTATTAACTTTTTTCTTCGCCATTAAATTTATTGGGATGACATTGGTTAATAAAATTATATAGGTTTCAAGTGTCCAATTCTGTGAAACATCCTCTGCATAGCGCATTGAGTTTCGATGAAAGCAGATCATGCCTGCAGAAATATATCTGGAAGTGTGTGACTGGACCTTGTACAAGTCCTAACGGCTGAGAGAGAAATGCTGGAGGTCTTCCAACCCACAGGAAGAGTTGAGATCATTGGGAACTTATCATGAGTCTTGCTCCAGTGCTTTTCTTTGGGCATGTGTCTGGGACTGGGATGAAATCCCTGTCCACGCTGCAGCTCTTTAAATGGAATATGTAAATCCATTCTGGCATAGAGCTTCACCATCATCAATATAAATTGCCTACGCAAAAGGCAATAAGTACCAACAACGTTCACAAAATAATTTAAAATCAAAAAAGAAATCTTCCATAAGGTTCAATGACATAAACCCCTGCAAAGCATACTCATAAATATTGATTAAAGAGATGGCATAAACCAGATGGTGGAACACCATGATTCCTGGATTCTGTAATGTAACAGCAATTATTATAAGGGGTCAATCTCAGGTAGAGAATTAAATTTATTTCTATAATGCTATGTTTTTTATATGGATTATATATATTATTTCTTTTTGTCACCTAAAAATTCTACTTAAATTATAAAAATAGTATAGCAAGCTAGTGCAAAATCTGGGGGAGAAAAGGAGAAAATGACTCATAATGCTCTGTAATCATTTTCACATTTACATTTTTATATTGTTGTCATCATTGGGTGCACACAATTACATATCCCTGTTTTCCTCTCTCCGTGTTTGCTTTTCCACATTTTCCATGGTGGACTCCATGGCTATGAAATGGCCATGTGACACTGCACTGAATGCATGCACCAAAGCTAACTGAGTCAATTTCCCGGTGATGGGGATCTAACTTATTTACACTTTTCAAAACCATACTCGATGTTCTTGTGCCTATATATTTTGGATTATTTCTTTGAGTTAGGCTGCTAGAAATAAAATTACTGGATCAAAGAAAACCTGTACTATTTTGTTTCTTATAACATGTACCAGAATTTATCTCCCAAATTTCACCCCGATTTTCCCAGGCACCAGGGAAAAATCAGTGCTGCTCCACAGCACTCACTCTAGATATTATAATTTTTAAGTTGCTAAGAAGTGAGAGAATTTGTTTCATTTTTATTAAAACTTAAAAATCTCTTTTTTAAGCTAAGACATTTTCTCTACTAGCTTTGAATGTGAGTATATAGTTGCATATAAACCATTATTTTCTTTCATACAAGCAGTAACATGGATGCATTTCTAGCTCAAATTCCAATCAGAAAAGTGGCGGATTTAGTGTACATCTTTGGAGGTTTTGTGGCATATTTTGACATTTTAAGTGTATTCATTCAGCCTGTAGTGAACAGTCGTCTATGCCAGCCTCCACCGCACACTCAGAGACAAAGAGTAATAGAAAAGGGGAAGGGCATTACAAGCACAAGGACAGTATTTGCGAAGGAATGTGGTGTGTGACAAATAAGATGTTTTCACAGAACTACAGTTGGAGATAAAAGGCACTGCATCACTCATCTATTGCTGTGTAAGAAATGACTCTGAAACATGACTCTTAACAATGCTCTGAAATTTCTCATGATTGTGTGGGATGGCTGGGCAGTTTTCCTGCTAGCTTTGGCCGGGTATGCTCATGTAGCTGCATTCATCTGGAAGGTTGCTTGGGTTAGGTTCAGCCGGCATATTTAGGATGGCTGGGCCTCTCCAGGAAGACATTTATTCTCAAAAAGCTAGACCAGGCTGTAGTTCTTCAAGGTGCCAGCAACATTTCAAGAGGGGATGCCCCAATGTGTAAACTGAACAAATCTGCTTGGGTCGCACTTGCTGATGTCCTAGTGTTCAAAGCAAGTCACATGGCCAAGCCCAGTCTCAACAGGGAACTATTACATGGGAGGGGTGATTCTTTGGGGTTCCTCAGAGGAACCATCTCTCAGAGTTACAATTAGGAGAACAGTGAGCAATGAGACTGAATACAGATGCCAGATCGCTACAGATTGCTACAGCCTTCATGTGCTAATCTGGTTTAAGGTTTTTTTCTGACAGATTCTCAAGAATGACTGGAAATTTTTTAATAGTTTTGAAAGTGTAAAAGGGGTATATGTGAAAGTGCCATGCTCTGCTCTCTAGTTTTAGAAAGTTAAGGAGAAACTGCATGATTAGACATGAGATCACTAGGACACAACCAAGATCATCTACAGCGGGAAGATCATGGAGAGAAAGGAAAATAGTTGAAAAACATTTATAAGTTATAGCAACAGTAAGATTTACTGAGCACCAGCTATGTGCCTTTACAACCATAGCTTACCATCCTTACAACAGGTGCCCTTAACTCTATTTTATAAGATGAGGAAACAGGCTAAACAGATGAGTAACATTCTTAGGTATTTAAGGCAAGTTTGTGGGAGAACTAGGGTTCAATCCTCCATCTGTTTGAAGTCATGGATTTTCTCAATCTTGCTGACGAATGAAAGGCCAGAAACTGAGTGAGTGGTGAAGAGGGCAAAGAGGCTGATAAACCAGGAGAGAAAAATGGCATGCTCTTCTCTCCTATTTATTCCTCATGGGGTTACACTTTGAGGGAAGAGCAGGTGTCTGGTTGGTGGATGTTGGAGTCAAGTGAGAAAGAAGAAATGAGAAGGGAAGAGAGAAGGACCGAATGACGTGGCATCTTTGGCTACAACACTGAGTGTTTCTGATCAGTGCTCTAGTAGCAGCAAGTTATGAGCAGTCAGGACTTATCCTGAGGAGAGATAGCAAGTCAAGAGAGTTGTTGGTATGATGCAGAGAAGATGGATAATAAAGGGCAATTTAAATTCTGCATTCGTTTGGTAATTTTTTTAAAACACCAACTCCCTCCTCCCCTCCTTGCTTCTTCCTTTCAACTGGCTCTTTGTGGGTGGGTTACACTTCTGAAATGCCTACTTCCTTCCTCTTTTGTCTTTCTGTCTTGGTCCCTGGGGAGAATGGAAATTAGCTAAGTGTGATGGGTGTTCAGGAGGCAGGCCTTGGTCGTTGGCCAAGAGAACTAATTTCCCCAAGAGTAGCCAAAAGTATCAGCTTCACAACCGCCCTTCTTAGAGCTGAAAGGGATTCTTTGTTTTGTTTTTTTTTTCAATATTCCTAACCAGGGCAGTTGCAATTTGTTTTAAGAAATCCACAATCACACCCAAACAAATCTCTCAAATCAATTCAAATATCAGTTAATGTGTATTGAGCTGTGGAGAGGGAAGTCAGATGGGAGATGCACAAAGAAGAATAAAACAAAGCCTTTACCGTGAATGTATAGGCTATTTGCGAGGGTGAGCCTTACAGCCTAAATTTTTATCACGTAAACAATGATGTAAAGCGACTGAAATAACTGCTAAGTAGAGATATGCTCCTGATGCTGTGAGGAGGCAGAGAAGGGAAAGTCATGGAAGGGAAGACATTTGAGCTGATCTTTGACAGATGAAGAGAAGGGGCTAAGAGAAGTGTTGAAGGCACAGCACAGCCTAAGCAAGAACGCAAACCTGACAAGTAATTGATGTGGTTGGGGAATGGCTGGATTGTAGGGGTTAAGATTTACAAATTTTGGGCCAATGTAAGAAATCTCAGGATTTTCTGAAATGAGACCTTTTTTTCCCTCTAATAAATTGTCCTGAAACAATGTCATTCATGAAAAAAAAGTCAGAATATAACAAATGTCAGATTACTTTTTATCTTGATTACTTATATTAAAGCAGCGACCACTTCCAGCCTTAGTACTCACCTATCCCTAGGAGATTTAGCAAAGAGGTAACCAAGGGTAACACACCAAACAACATTCAGCAATTATTTGTCATCTGCATGAATTGTGCCTGGCACATAATATATATTTAATAACTATTTGTTGCCTGGATGAATGAAGGCATAAGAGCCCTGATGATGCCCTACTATGCATCATTTTACATTACTCAGTGACCTAATGGAGCTATTAAGTTACTTAGTGTCACTGGATGCTGGGTTACGGTGCGGTAACAAACAGGTTTAAAATCTCAGTGGCTTAACATAATGCAGGCTTATTTCTTGCTCATGGCACAGGTCCAGTGCAGGTCAGCAGGAAGGTCTGCCATCATAATGACTCAGGGATCCAGGTTGAAGGAGGTTCCATCTTGACTCATGCTTCCGTAGTCATCAAGACAGAGAAACAAGGATATGGCAAATTCTCCACTAGCTTTTACAGCTTCTGTCTAGATTTGACACAGGTCGCTTTGTCTCACATTTTGTTGCCCAAAGCAAATCATAGGGCCAGATCTGATGTCAAGAAAACAGGAAGAAGAAAAGAATTGTAATGACCACCACATTGGGTAACTCACATGGTTGGCCCCTTTATCTCAGTATTTATCTTAGAAAGAAATGAAATAAATGCAGTTTTCTGAATGAATACTGTAAAAATACGATTGTTTCTGTGTACATAAGCAAGTGTCTAGATCCTATACCAGATTTTGTGTATAAATAAAATTTCTTAACAGAATTATATGCTAGTTTAGCAAATCATAGTATTTGCCTTTTATGACTTAAAATTTCAGCATTATTTCAGTGTCAATGACAGTCCATTTGGTACTTCTTGCCTCTTATGAAATGATAGCATTTACTCTAAAAACCTCGTTCAGTCATTGAACATCTTGCAGAAAATTTAGCTAGTGTAGACATATGCCTGGCGCTTGTACTAACATTTTCTATCTTCTGTTCTGACACTTATTAGATGATTGCTTTAAAGCTATTTTTGAAGAGAGGACTTGAAAGAGGAGAATGGATCAATCACTGTTTAGCCTGCTAGACCCTCTTTGATGTACGGCAACCAAAAGTCATTCTCATCACATCACAGAAGGTTTAGGTGAGGCAAGCTTGTGATCTCAGCTGAATTCTTAATACACGATATGCTGTCTAGTGTCCCCACACAGGGGATGTAATTCAGGTTATAATAAAAGCTCAGTGCCCTTATGGCTGTTACTGTACACAGCAGACTTACTATATACCATCTATTGTATTTTTTTGGATAAAAGAAAAAGTATTAGATTATTCCCTGACTGCCTTTCAAAGTCTACTTAACCAATTCACTGCTGCTAATTAGCATCTGGGTGGAGGACAGGGCAACACCCTGGGCAATTTCTAGCCTTCCTCATGTATCAGACCTTCATAAGACTACTGTCCCCTTGTGGCGATGAACAAATTACGTCCATTCCATGGTAAACATGAGGCTGTTTTCAAAGGGCTTGGAACACACTGGCCATGTCATTATATTATCCATCAACTGGAATCACAGAATAAGGTACAATAAGGTCCAAAGACAGTTTTGTATATTGACACTTGCTGGAAGAAATGCTCAACAGCTGAGAGAGTTCATAGATAACCTAGTTTCTCATCCTCTCAGCCTCTTGCAACAATAATGTACTTGCCACCTCAGCAGACATATTATATAATCAATACTTGATGGCCATTATTGCTGTTGGGCATAGAAAATGCATTCAAAAGGCAGGAGAATCTTCTGGAGACACTCATTCTGTCAACCAGGGTAGTCCTTAGGGAAGGTTTTCCTCCAAATGCAGACAGCCAGAGGAAATGCTGACAATGTCAAATGTCAGGCAGAGTTTCTAGGGCGGCCATGCACCATGGGTCTCTTCCCTCCCCCGCAGGCTCCTGGACATAGGACTGGCTCTCACTGATGAAGCAAAGGAGCCATTTAGTGTGTCCAAATATTTCCCTTACTGTTCTGCTGCAGAACTTTCCCCCAGCCCCTCAATGTTATGAAGAGCAGAGCTTGAGCCCTTCTATCGCCATAACTACACTAATGAATAACAACTGGACATAGGAAGTTAAAAACACCAAATCAAAAAGTATTCTGGCATGGAATACTAAGGAATATGTTTCATCGCAAATATGTGCAAGAGAATTTGATATTGCTCAGCTTGTCTCACTTAAGGATTATAAACCATACTGCCAAATGGGACAAAGTAAGAAAAACAGCTCATTAAAAGATTATCTATGCTTTAAGTCTCAAGAGACAGTGTTTGAATTTGACTTTTTATTTGAGAAAGTAGAGATATAGTTGATTTTTCCAGAGATTTTATGTTTATTTTCTGGAGGCTCTGAGTAGTTTTGTACAAAGCCAGAATTGGGCCATGCCTTCCATGACCAATAGAGCTCTATATTAAACACTTTAGAAATAGGTATTGAATGAATGCATCTCATTTATGTTGTGAAAACTACGTCCACGAGGGAATATAGAGGGAATATGGAATGAGAATAGGCATGTTAAAATGCTAACAAAGAAACCTCCTTGCAACTCCTACCCCCCACCTCCCCAAAAAATATTCAAGTGAGCACGTGGGATTTGCAATCAGGCTGCAACGGGGGGGTCAGAGATCAAAAATAAATGGTGGGCCACAACATGCAGAGCTTTTAAAAAATAACGTCACATTCTTTCATTCTCAGCATAAGAAATGGGCAAGTTGTTCAGGGCAAATAATTGTTTGAACTGAGGATTTTATTATTAATCTCTGAAGACTGCTGAATTTAGGGTCACAGTAAGGGTTGATTAGGTACAAGGTGCATAAAGCTCTCCTCTGTCGATGCTATTGAAAGAAGCAAGTAATTTAGATTCAGAATTGGTCTTGGATTGAAGCTCACTCCATTACCGACCATTTTCAATTTCAGCTATACAATAAACATCAAGCTCGGCAAGGAAATTAGTACATTTGGTAATGTATTGGAAGAGATGGGTGGGTCTTTGACAAGATGACACTTATCACCAAAGCTTCAGTTAATGAAACCCTTGAGTGGTATCTGCGTTTGACATATTTTGACATTTTCTGAAATCACATCCAGCATTTTTTCCCCCACAATGTTCTTCTTTATGAGAGAGAGAGAGAAAAAAAAATCCATCTATCTTTAAAATGAGTACTGGAGTACTGCAATATTACTGGGGGGGGGGGGGGGATTAAAGAAATGCTGCCTCCACTGACGGGGAGAACAGGGTACTTTCTCAAAATCTGCGAGAAGCAACAGATCCACAGGATGAGTTTTATTCAAATAAAGCTCACAAGGCATTTCCAGGAGAAGCTTCAGGTTTAAATGGAGCATGTTTTTTAATCATATGTTTCCTGAAAGTATCTTTCACCATAAGATGTGATCTCATTAATGTGACTATAATTTATATTACTGAAAAAAAAAATTGCCAAATTGGGGTAATTATTTCCGGAACAAAATAGTTTTCTGTGCTTTTTGTTTGTTTGTTTTCCTGCAAGGAAACTGCTTGTACCTTAGTAAAGATGAGACTTTTAAAAGAGAAAATAATGAAAGGGAAACAGAAGACTATATACCAAAAAAAAAAAAAAATTATAAAGGGAAGAAAAGAAAAAGAAAAAGCCGAGAAAGGCAAACTGCAGGGGAAAATAGGGTACAAAATAAACATGGGGAAAGCAGATAAAAATCAAGGCATCCAAAATGAACAATTTCTGGCCCCGAACTAGCTATGACTAGATCACGACCCATAGTCTCTCACCAGCGTTCTCACGTTTATGTATAATTAAATGCTGTTTTATTGCCAACTGGCCTAGATAATGAAAAACCAGAAAAAGAAGAAAATGCTCCCAAAGTGACCGAAAATTTAGGTTCACACATTCTGAGGAGTGGTTTTTGTTATTTACTTTTTAGTTTTCTCTGAAAGCTGGGTGAAATTATTATGTATTCAGATATTTTAAATCTCACACAGCTCTATTGTTCATGCCATGTTTTTTATCCAGTGCTGGGAGAACAATGTAACAAAAAATACAAAGCGTTCTAAATGGGGGGGCTTCCTGAACCCTACTGGACCCAGGGTGGCACTTGCAGTGTGGTAGGCCCAGCCGGGTGGTCTCTCTCATACATCATTTACCCACCACGAGGAGGAGGTCACCTTGAAGTTTGAAACGGGGGATAGGAGAGAGAAAGAGCGTGAGGGAGGCAGAAAGAGCAGAGTAAGGAAAGAAAAAAGGCTGCTTTGTACGAGATAGATACTCTCGAAGAATTCAAAACACATCAAGAGGACTCTTTTTTAACCTCCACTCTGTAGGTGATTTCTTTAAACCCTTTAGACTCCTACCCTTTCTGACTTCCATAATCCAAATTTAAGACCCCAGATCCTGCAGCGTTAAGGGAAGGGGAAAAAAAACCTAACTTCTGTAATAGCTCCAAGTATTAATATTGTCGTCTGAAAAAGCTGCATTCACGTTTCATGGACTACTGCTCTCCTTCGTATTCCCTGAAATAATCATTTTCATCATGGAAAACACAATGAGTGTTGGAGAACCATCCAATTATCTAATAATTCAGGGATTGACGATTATTTCTGCTGTTCCTCATTTGTCCTACAAGTGTGGAAAACCAAGTATGTTTAAATAGAATGACATGTGACTTGACCCTCAATAATGGAATTATAGTTCAACTGTTTTAATATCACGGGTGTGACCTTTAGACAAGTATGTATCATACGAATTTTGCTTTTATTTTATCAATTTTTACAATAAGTGCAAAATAACCAAACTTTGAGTAAGAGGCTATATATTCATTCATATATATTATGAATATATTACATATATACTATATTTAGTGATCCTATTTAGCTGGGAGGTACTGGAACCGTTCACCGCCAGTGTCCATTCTGATTAGCTGGTATTTGTGCCATAGCAGTTGAATATTGTTTTTAATCTACAAAATGTGCCTTCGGTTTCTGAACTCTTCTGGAGTAATTTGACTTGAATCATTCTGAGTCTGGGCTTCTGAAACTGTTAGTCTAGTTTTCAGCTTTCTCTGCCTGCCAAGTAAAAATGTTGTTATTTCTTCTCTTCCATTTTCATTTTCCCTGTCTTCGTGTTATTTTAGTCCTTCTAATGTCATCTCTCTAATGTCATTTTAGTGTGGTTTGGGGAAGAAGCCCAAGTCAAAGCATACGTTCAGTTTAATGTTTCATAGGTTTAATATACTTGCCCCATTTTATAGTTAGGAAATGTTTAATACAAACCATAGACTATATATACATATAAAAGTAATGCTTATAGAATATACATATGCATATACATGTGTAGGTATATGCACATATGCATATGTAGTACTATGTAATATGCTTGCCCTATCTATCACTTGATCAATCATAACTGCAAAGTAAAGGAATGATACAATGAACACGCATACTCCCACCACCTAAATACCTTGCGGTCCTCCCTGTATTCTCCAGCCTCCCCACTAAAGATGACCATTATCCCAAAATTTGGGCTTAGAATTCTCTTGGTTTTCCTTTCAATTTTTCTGACTTCTGTAAATCCTGTATTTGTCTGCTCCACTTAGTTATGCTGTGGTAGTAAGCTGTACAAAGAAATGCTGATTTTTTTTTTATTTTTTTTTTTGCTCCAGCACATTTGGTGGAGGTGCCTGTGTGTCTGCGGATCAGCTTTGGCCCTGTTCCGTGTCCTCTTCATTCCAGGGCTCCGGCTAAGGGGAGGAGCCCCTCTCTCAGTCTTATCGCAAAGGAAAAAGAGCAGTGGTAAAACCACGTGATGGCTCTTAAAATTCCACTGAAAGTGGCACATATCAGTTTCATCAAATTTGCTGGACAAACTTGTCACCAGTGAGGAGGATATAGCACAGGGAGGGACACTGCAAGATACACAGCAAAGGACAGGGATGTATAGTCTCCAACAGGAAACAATGGTGAACAGTGAGAAACAATAATAAAATTGACCACAGTCTACTCTCTTGGCCATAAACACTCTTTTCTCACTCTTCTTCATAGTACATCAGGTCCCAGACATAGCTCTTCTTTATTTGCTGACCCATGAGCTATAAACTAAAACTGTCTGCCAAGCATAGCGATTCTGAAATACAACCAGGCAGATGTTGTGAGGGCTCGCCACCATGGGAAGGGGGAAGAAACGCCTTTCGAATAGGTTTATTCTTCTTTCTGTGTCCACTTCCCCAGCCCACTGTTATAGACAACTCTTGACCCCACCCTCTCGGGGCAGTTTTCCTTGGTCATTATCCTCATTGGACCCATCTGAAAAGAACATTGGAGAATATACTCCTTTGGGGACTAAAATGTTCTTGCTTCCTGCTCTTAGATTTAGAACACTCACTATCTCTTTTAATCTAGGCTGACAGCTGTTTGGGTAGTATAATTCTCCCAACAACTTCATCAGCTTTTGTACCAACAGCCACATTGGAAATTCTTTTCAAGACATTTCTCTCTTCCTCTAGACTTAAACAGAAGGTTTTCTGAGCTTCTCAGACTTTTGTAGGGGAGCTATAGCATATACCATCTTTTAGGCCATTTGTGCACCTGAAAAGATTTACCAGTTATTGCCACAATCAGTTCAACAAAAGGTACCCTTAACACCTTTGATTTGGTTTATAACTCCCGAAAGCTGCATTTTAATCAACTTTGGTCGCTCAGAGGAATTCTCAATTTTACTTTTAGATATGAGAATAAGTTGCATCTTCCAACACTCTAAGTCCCCAGATTTCTGAATTCCTTTTATTTCTTTTCATCCTTGCTTACAAATTGGCCAGTCCTTTTGTGAGCTCATTTCTTTTTCTGTACCACCATGTCAAATGCAGCCAACAGCAACCAGGACATGCTGGTAATGTTCGGTTTTCCAATCTCTTTGCCTAAGGTCACAAAGTGATTCCATATATTATCTGCTTTTTATGTTATTGTAGCTATGGTTTCATTAAATGTTGCACCACTGCATAATGGGCTGTCACCCTTCTAGTCTCCAATATCATTACCTATCACTCCACCACGAAGTCAGTGGGGCAGATTTAAGGAGCTCAGTATAGCGGCACCTACTTTGTGGTAACAATTTATAAATCTCTATGGTTTACCAAAACAAAGAATTATGTTTTGCTCATGTTACATAGTACTACATTGGCTGTGGGTTGACTGAAGCTTTATTCCCTGTGTCTTCTTCCAGAGTGAAGAGAGCCGCAAATGCCTGGGGCATGCCATGCTTGTGGCAGGTGGAGGATGGTGATGGCAGAACCACATGGTGATTCTGAAAGTTCTTCTCAGAGCATCACTTCTGCTCACATTCAACGGGCCAAAGTAAGTCACATGGCTGAGGCTGACATCAGAGTAGAAAGTGCAATCCACAACACAGACAGAAAGGATACTGATTATTTTGAATAAATAATACAACCCTTGAATATATATTGCTTTGTTTTGAATGTTTTTGAATTTTATATTAAAGAATCAAAAATTATGTATTTTTTTGTGACTTACATTTTTGGAGTTCAAACTTTCATTTGTGGATTTCATCCATGCAATGTGTATAGTGTTGTTCCTCTTCCATGCTGTCCAGTGTTCCCATTGTATAAATATACCAAAATGTATCTATCCATTACAGTTGCTTCCAGTTGCCCCCCCTCCTCATTTTACACAATGTTGCTAAAAACTCTTGTGCAAGTCTTCCAATGCACACATGGAAATATTTTCTGGAATATACTCAAGAAGTAAAATTTTGGGGTCATAGGGCTTATACATCTTCAAATGCATCAATTAATGTTGATTTGTTTTCTAAAATTATTATAACAATTTATATTTCAAGTCAGAAATCTTTAAGAGTTATTGTTTCACATACTTAAAACATTTGGTATTGACAGATTTTTTTAACAAGACAATTGCCAATCAGGTGGGTATCTCAGTGACTTTATACTTGTATTTTCCTATTTATATATTGCATATGTCTGGGCCATTCATAAGCTCTCCTCTATGAAATATCTAAGTATCTCTTTGAGCATTTTTCTATTGGGTTATTTGTAAGATCTGTATAGATTTTTAGGATGCATTTAAAAATATTTGTACATTTTCAATATTATTCCTTTATTAGTTTATGTGTTTCAAATATATTCTCCTGACTATGGCTTATCTTTTCACTTTTCAAATGGTATCTTTGACAAATAGAAGTTTTTAATTTTAATGTAGACCAGTCCATCAATATTTTCCTTAATGGGTAGTGCTATATTTTAATCTTGTACAAATTATCTATGTCCACACCAGGATCATAAGGATATTATATTTTCTCACGAGAATTAAAATTTCTTCCTATTTTAGGTTTTCAGATTACTTGAATAATTGATTATTTTTCTTATTTACTTTTAAATCTGTTTTATCTATAGTTATATCCTCTTTTCAATCCTGATATTTTATTATCTTCCTATTTTGTTGTTTTCTTGATCAATATTCCTAGAGGCACATCTATTTTATTCATCTTTTCAAATACTCAACTCTTGGCTTTTTTGGTCATCTGTCTTTGTTTTCTGTTTTGTTATTTCCTATGATACAACTTCTATAGTTTTTTAAAAAATATTAAAATTATTCATAGGCTTCTGAGATGGGCAAGGCTTTGATGCAACTGTTTCCAAAAGTGATTGTGAACAAAGTCACAGGATATATACCTAGAAAAACAACTTGGTTGCAACAAAACAAAAATTATAATTTAGGGCTAGAAAATTCTTTTTTTTTAAAAATTCTTTTTATTAATGTATTTTTGTTACAGATGTTTCTCCTTTCCCCCATTGACACCCTCCTCCTGACCCCACGCCCTTCACCCCATCCACAGCATTGTAGTCTATGTCCATGGTTACGCATACATGCATATAAGTTCTGTGGTTTATCTCTTCCCTCCCCCCTCCCATACCCCTTCTTCTGAGGAGGACCAGAAAATTCTTATCCTTGAATTTCAAATGGGTTGGATCTCTTTGGTACTTTTTTTACTGATTCCTCTTTTTAATCTTGAGTTTAATACAGAAGTTGAGTATGAATCCTATAGAGTTCTCTAATTCAAGATTTAAGTATAGTTCTCTTCATCTGAATTTTCTTTCTTTCTTTTTTTTTTAAAGACAGCTATAGATTTTATTTATCTTTAATGGTGCTTAAAGCAAAGCAGCTTAATTAAAAGAAGATTTAGAGATAAATGTAGACATATTGAAAGGTCCTCCTAGGTACTTTCATGGGCATAAAAATAGAAAGTATTCATTCTATATCATGTCTAATTTTTAAATTAAAATCCTCTTCTTTTTTTTTTTTTTAACAAATAAGTCACTAGTACTAGTCATGTTAGGGTCATTCTTTTAGTAAGAGAAATTTCCTAAGGAAGATGTGAAGTAGAACGATATTAAAAGAGCAACACGCAAAAAATGAAATTAGTTGTGAATGACAAAAAGAATGAGAAAAAAGGATGATGTGATATATAATGTTGTGACGGGAGGATGTTTTTTCTTCCTTTTGGTTTGTTTGACTTTACTGAGTAGGTTACGGAAGAAGGTGGTAGTGTTGGAGCCAATCAACTGTAATCCCTTTATTTTTTAATTTAAAAAATTGTTTTAAATTTATTTGCGCATTAAGTTACTGGGGTGACATTGGTTAAAAGGAACACATTGGTTTCAAATGTATATTTCTATGATGTATGATCTATATATTGCACTGTGTGTCTACCACCCAAAGTAAAATCTTCCATCACAAATACTTGGCTCCCTTTAACCATACCATTGAAATATAAAAATAATTAAAAATTTTTTTCATTTACAGTTAACGTACAATATTATATTAGTTTCAGGAGTACACTCCAGTGATTAGATATCATATAACTTATTAACTGATCATCCTGATAAATCTCATACACATCTGATACCATACATAGTTATCAGAATATTATTCACTGTATTCTCTATGCTGTACTTTACTTTCCCATGACTATTCTGTAACTACCAATTTGTACTTCTTAATCCCTTCACCTGTTTCACTCATCCTATAATACCCCTCCCATATGGCAATTGTCAAAATGTTCTCTGTATTTATCAGTCTGTTTCTGTTCTGCTTGCTCGTTTATTTTGTTTTCTAGATTTAATTGTTGATAGATATGTATTATTGCCATTTTATTGTTCCTATTTTGTATATATTTTTCTTCTACTTCTTCTTAAAGAAGACCCTTTAACATTTCATATAACAGTAGTTTGGCCCTGGCCGGTTTTGTTCAGCAGTTAGAGCATTGGTCTGCGGACCAGAGAGTTCAGGGTTCGATTCCTGCTAAGGGCATATAACTCAGTTGCAGTTTGTCCCCGTCCCAGTTGGGGCCGTGTGGGTGGTAACCACTCAATGTATCTCTCTCACATCAATGTTTCTCCCCCCTCCCCCTTCCCAATCTGTTTGAAGATAAATGCAAAAATGCCCTCTGGTGAGGAAAAAAAAAAAACTGGTTTGGTGGTGATGAACTCCTTTAGCTTTTTCTTGTCTGGGAAGCTCTTTATATGTCCTTCGATTTTAAATGATAGCTTTGTTGGGTAGAGTAATCTTGGTTGCAGATCTTTGCTTTCCATGCATTTGTTTTGCATAAAGGTGCTCCTCCCGCTCTCACCCTGATGCCAGATAATTCAGCTCCTCCTGTTTGTCCCTGGTGCTTTTCTAGTTGCTGCCTGAGTGCTGGAACTCAGAGAGAGTGAGTCCTAGTAAGTTTGTGCACAGGTCCTTTAAGAGGAACTGCTTGGGACTCCAGAGGTACACTGTCTCACTCAGCCACAATACCCACTGGTTTTACAGCCAGAAGTTATAGGGACTTCTCTTCTTGGTACCGGAACTCTGGACTGGAGGGCCTGGTGTGGGGCTGGGACCTCTGGCTCCTCATGGGAAGATCTCCACAGCTGAGATATCCCTCCCTATTTCTATCCACCACCTGTGGGTATGGGACTAACTCCATCCGCAACTTCACGCCTCCTGCTAGTATCAATGTGGCTTCTTCTTTATATCCTTAGTGGTAGGACTTCTGTTCAGCCAGATTTCAGGCAGTTTTGAATGATGGTTTTTCTGTAGTTTAGTTGTAAATTTGATGTGGTTGTGGGAGGTTGTGAGTACCACATTTACTTATGCCATCATCTTGACTAGAAGCCTCCAACTAAATTTTCTAACATCAAGATTTTTAGTGAAAGTGGCAAAATAAACAGATAAGGTTCTAACTTACATATTATTTTCTTGTCTTTAAGGAAAATTGTGTAGTCAAAAGTCAAAATAAACAGATAAGGTTCTAATTTACATAGTATTTTCTTGTCTTTAAGGAAAATTGTGTAGTCAAAAGTAAAATGCAAAAGATTTTTAACTGTATGCGTAACATCAAAAGCACTAGATATATACCTAGAGAAAAATCAGTGGAAGTAAAGTTAGACTACAGATATGCAACATTCATACACACATGATAAAAATAGGATTCCATGGGGCCTCAGTGGTATTTTGTGGCCAATCACAGCCAATGAATAAAAACAATATCATTTTTTATTGTACAGTTTTAGCATAGATTCAAATGAAAAGGTACATCACAATGTCCACAAAATTGTTAACTCATTGTTACAGAAAGCCTTATTTTGTTTTGTTTTTTTTCAGTAAGAGATGAATTAGGACCACTGTGGCTTTCATAGAAAAAAATATTAGTAGACATTTAATCATTCTAGGAAGGTTCACAACTCTTTCTTTGGTTTAAGACCAAGCACATCTTGGTTTGCACAACTCTTGAATGAATTGAGGGCATTCCCAATAGCTCTGAAGTAATTTAAGAAGCTGACATTTCTCTTATTTATATACCTGATATGTTAAAATAACATAGGACTTTCAGATAACTTTTAATCGATTTAATATTTGTTGAAATTAAAATTAATAAATCACCAAAATATGGGTCCAAACTTAGAATCCTTGATACAAGGTTTTAATGAAATATAAGAAAATATCAAAAGCAAAAGGAATTCCAAACAGAAGGCATTTAAATCATCTTGCCCTTCTATATGTTTTGGTGTTATTTTCATGAATATCTATTGTTGAACTTGGGGAATAGACAAAGGTGGCAAAGATCTTGCCGTCAGCAAAATTACAAGATGTTGATTAACTTCAAGCATAAGATACAAGTATTATTCAAGGGCCACCTGTAGTTAGTAATCTGCCCTTAGTCACTCACTAGAGAACACTAGTTACTCTTTGCTGCCGCTCTTTAGAAAGTTATTCCCTATGCATTATTACCTCAGGACATATCTCCAGGTTATGCCTCATGATTCTCATTTTATAATTTTTACACCTTTGATGTATTGGTTCATAAATACTCTCCTTCAAACTGACTGATTAAAATATTTTATTCATTTTAAGCAGTAATAGCTATAAAATATGGATAAGCTAGTAACCTTTCTGGTATAAATCAACATAAACTATTAACTTCTAACATTGTGGAGTTACTCATTCCACTAGCTTTCACTTCTGGTAAGGGAAGACTATGTTATTTTGTTATATTTTCACAAAAGATAACTAAAAAACTGGGCAACATACTTTTGAAAATTATCGTGATGGTATTTCAGCATCGACAAGATCATGAGGAACCACTGGTCCAGGACCCAGAAGAAGATGGCCAGGAGGGGGCCTGGAATTTAGGGCAGTTTTCCTCGGGTAGATTTTCTGACTCTGTGAAAATCAACTGAGAGGTTGAGTGAACTTCTGATCTCTTCATGAGGTAATAGGGAGGAGATTTTAGTCCAGAACTCACCAAGGAGATGAGTAAACACAGTAAACACTCCTGTTTTGCAATGAGACCACAAAGGGAGGCATCATAAGAAACAAGATAAAACAGAAATAGACACGTGTTGTACCATAGCCTTGAATTATCTTAATCCTTGAAATAGAATGAAAGTAAAACCGTATTGTTAAGTGCTGTCAGGCATCCAAGCATGCCTGTGTCTCAGATATCTTGCAGAAGCCCTCAGATGACTTTTTAGAGGAAGTAACACATCTTTGGTACCACATCATTTCTCTATAAGCAATGAAGGCCATAATTTCTAGCACACAATAAAAAAAAAAAAAGCTCCAAGAGATGCAAAAGCAACATGTGAAGAACCAAGCAGAAACTAAAGCAATAGAAATTATCCTACATAGGCTTCAGAAATAAGCATAATGAGAGAAAGACTTGAAAATAAATCTGCCTACCATATTCAAGAAGAGAAAAGACAAATTAAGAATTTTAGCAGAAGAAAAAAGTTAATGGAAACTCTAAGCCGCAAACAAAAACTCAACTCATAGTAGATCATGCACAAAGAGATTAGTTAACTAAAAAATCTTCTGTGAAGCCTCTAAGAATGAAATGATAAAAAAATACAGAAAAGACAGTAAGAGATATAGAGGATACATTTTAAAATAATAACATTTAAATTGAGTCTAAAAGATAGAGGACAATAATAGGCCTGAAGCAAAATGAAAGGTGAGATTTAATTCAGATTTGAAATTTGAAGTGATAATAGCTGAGAACTTCCTCAAACTAGAGAAAGACATCAAGCTATTGATTCAAGAAGCACCATAAATTCCAGGAAGAAAAACTGAAAAAGAAATCCACATGGAAGCACTAAATGATAAAACTGCTAAAACACCGAAATGGAAAAACAAAACAAAACCTAAAAGTCAATCATAGAAAGATTTACCTTTAAGGAAACAATAACCAGACTTACAGCTGACTGCTCAACTAAAACAATAAACCTCATCCAACAATGAAATTATATCTTCAAAGTATTTAACAACTGTCAAACCTGTATCTTCTGAAATTGATGGGCAAAAAAATCTTCTCAGGTTAACAAAATAATATAATATCCCAGGAGCAGACTTGCACTCCTCACACAGCTTTAGGAGGTATGTAATAAACCTTTTATTTTTTATTAAAATTTTTTTCTTTATTGATTTTAGAGAGAAAGGAAGGGAGGAGAGGGAAGGAGAGAGAGAAACATCAATGAGAGAGAACATCAATTGGCCACCACCTGCATGCCCCCCACTAGGGATTTGGCCCACAACCTGGGCATGTGCCCTGATCAGGAATCAAACTGTTGACCTTTTGGTGTATGGGTCAACTCTCAACCACTGAGCCACTCTGGCTGGGCTGTAATAAACCTTTTAATACCCTCTTTATATACATGTGGCATCATCAGTCTTCACAACTGAATGAAATTTTGAGTTATCCTATTTCTGAGGGGTGGCTATAACAATTAAATGAGTGGGTAAATAAAAATAATTATTGGCTATATAAGAAAGGCATTATAGTATTTTGTTGGGTCTATTTTATATATATAAAATGCACATCAAATAATGGTGTCTATACATAAATGGAATTAAATCATTCTAATTAAAATGAGGGTAAATGTAATCAAATTATTCTAATGTCTTTAATCTACTTATAATGTCTGGGTAGAGTCTGAAAAAACTAATTAATATTAGATTTTGATAAGCCAAGAATACATGCGATAATCCCTAAGATAACTACTGAAAGAATACTGAGTATATAACTTTTAAGGAAATAGAAGGAAGTGGAATAATAAAAATAAATAAATATAAATGAAGGTGAGAAAAATCAAAGCATGCAGAACAAATAGAAAGCTCATAATAGAATGATAGATTTAAATTCAAGTAGATTAGTAATTACATTAAATATAACTAGACTAAATATTCCAATTAAAGATAAAGATAAATACTATCAGAGTGTATTAAAAACTATATTCTTTTAATAACAGACATGTCTAAAATGTACAAAAAGAAGATAGAAAATAAGAAGATGAAAAAGATTTACCAAAGGGAAGTTCATATAACCATATTATCAGATAAAATAATATTTAAGGTAAAAAGTAAAAAGGATATTTTGTAACAATTCTACATTAGTATTTATCTAATAACACAGCTTTAAAATAAAGTAGCAATTAACAGTAAAAAGGGATTGACAAACCAATTTTAGAGTGTAAGATTAGAACACACTTCTCTATAATAAAAGCAAGCAGACAGAAAATCAGTTAGGATGCAATGAAATAACATAAATAGCAAACTTGACCTAGTTAATATGTACAAAATAACACATCTAAAAACTGAATAATTCACAATCTTTTTAAACACACCTGGGACATTTTTAAAACTTCACCATATTATGGGTCACAAAGTAAGGTTCTACAGATTTCAAAGAATAAAAATTACACAAAGGTCTAAGGTCAAAATGCCATTAATTTAGAAATCAATAGCAAACATTTTACTAGAATATTGTTATGGATTTAGAAATTTAAAAATATATGTTTGAGTAAATCATGACTCAGTGAAGAGAATACATTAAAGATTATGAAATATTTTTAACTGAAGTATAATAAAATTGCTAAATATCAAAATATCTGGGATACAGCTAGAGTCATACTTAGAGGAAAAGTTAAGCTTTATATATATATATTTTTTTTTATCCTCAACCGAGGACATTTTTCCATTTTTTGTTCAGGTAGAGTGGGAGGGAGAGAGAGGAACAGAGAGAGAGAGAGAAACATCGATGTGAAAGGGACACATCGAGTGGCTGCCACCCGCACAACCGACCAGGGCCGGGGACAAACTGCAACCGAGGTACGCGCCCATAGCGGGAACCGAACCCAGGTCTCTCAGGACCGCAGGCCAACGCTCTAACCGCTGAGCCAAACCGGCCAGGGCCATTTTTCTATTTTTTGTTCAGATAGAGTGGGAAGGAGAGAGAGAGAGAGAGACATCGATGTGAAAGGGACACATTGAGTGGTTGCCACCCACACAACCCAACCAGGACTGGGGACAAACTGCAACCAAGGTACATGCCCTTAGAGGGAACCGAACCTGGGTCTCTCTGGACCACAGGCCAACACTCCAACCGCTGAGCCAAACCGGCCAGGGCAGAAAAGTTAAGCTTTAAAAGCACATATTACAAAAGAAAAAAGGTTGATGATCAATAAGCTATGCATTTATCTTAAAAAGTTAAAAAAAAAACAACCAATAATATACGAAAGTAGAAGAAAGGAAGAAATAGTTTAACAACAGAAAATAATGATATAGAAGATAAACAATTGAGAAGATAAATACAATTCAGACATTGTTTCTTTTAGGACAGTAATAAAATTTAAATATCCATATTGCTTTTAATGAAGAAAAAAGGAAAAAGGCATGAAAAATCAATATAAGCAACAAAAAGGAAACCTCACTATAGATATTGTAGACATTGAAAAGTTTACAAGAGGATATTATAACAACTTCTGCCAATCAACCTGAAAATATTGACGTAATGGACTGTTTTAACAGTATAACTTTCTAAAACTAACACAAGAAAAAATATAAAACTTGAGTAGTCCTTTTTTTTTCAATAGAGTTCTTTATCTTTAACAGTGAAACAAACATTTAAGAAAGAAGTAAACGCAAATTCTTCCAGAGACCAGAAAGAGGGGAAATATACCTTATCTTCTTTAATAAGACCAGATAACTTTAACATTAAAACCTGACAAGGATATTAAGGAAAAGGAAAATTACAGGTAATCATACTCGTGACCACAAATGTAAGAATTTTAAATACATTTAGCAAACCAAAACCAGTAATATGTATTGACTAGCTTATCTTGAATTTGAGATTGGTATAATATTAAAAGTGATTAATGTAATTCACTACATTTGCATAAAAAAGAAAAAAAAAATAATATGGTCTAAGTAGATGGAGAAAGGCATTTGATAAAATTCAGCAACCATTCATAATTAAAAACCCTTAGCAAACTAAAACCAGAAGGGAACTTTCATAATTTAATAAGGGCATATACAAAAAAAAAACAAAAACAAATTGAAGAACAACAAAAAAGACCTATATCACATTTAACAGTTAAACGCTGAAAGCTATTACTCTGAAATCTGAAATGAAACAAGAATACCAACAGTCACTAATTTATTCAACATTGTACTGGAATACAATGCATCAAGGCAAGAAGAAGAAATACAAGGCATAAGGATTAAAAATGATGAAATAAAACTGTCATTCACACACACACACACACACACACACAAATGACTGTGCACACAGAAACTAAAAAAAAAGAGTATAGCTAAATTTTACAATGTATATGTAGGTTGAAGAAGGTTGCTGGGTACAAGATTAACAAAAATAAAATATATTTTAAAACATGCATTTCTTATATCAACAACAAACATTTAAAAAAGAAAACTTAAACTTTTTTTCTTTTTTTTTAATCCTCACCCAAGGATATATTTTTATTGATTTTTAGAGAGAGAGAGCATAAAGGGGATAAATGGTGATTTTTTAAAAAGCAACATGAATTAAAATGTATAGTATTGATAAGGAATAGACAAATGAAGCAATGGGATAGAAGAGAGATCTCAGGCACAGACCCATGCATATTAGGGAAGGATTTATGAAAACATGGCACCGCAGTCCTGTATGGAAAGAGCATTGTTTTTCTTACAGGATGATGGAAAGTGGTGGAAACATATGACCTATCTAACAGCTTATTCAAAGTTAAATTCCAGGTGGATGATACATTTCAATATGTCAAGATAAACAAGAAAATTGCTGGAAAATAATACAGAAGTGTATTTTCATGACCCTAAGATAGGAAATACTTCTTATGAAATAAAAAGCACTTTTCTTAAGCAATTGAAAAATTAATTATATTAAAATTAACAACTTCTCATTAGAAGATACCTGCACATTACTAAGAGAAGAGTAGTTTCCAGAAAATATAAAGAAATAAATATGAAAAAGAAAATGACTAGATAGAAAAATAGGCAAGAGATTTAAACAGATACTTTATAAAAGAGAATATCCAAATGGCAATAAACATATTAAAAGGTACTTCTTTTCATTAAGTATCAGGAGTATGCAAATAAAAACTATAGTGAGATACCACTACACAAACACACCAGAATGGCTAAAATCGAAAAAGACTGACAAGCATTGATGAGATGTGGAGCAATAATACTCTGCTGGCAACAGAAATTGGTACAACCACTTTTAAAACAGTTTTCATCATCTAGTAAAGTTGAATTTATACATATCCTGTGATTCAACATTTCTACTATTTTACTAAATTTCCAACAGAAATGTGCACCTAAATATCCCAAGGGATATGTATAAGAATGTTCAAAGCAGTATTATTTTTACTAATTAAAAATTGAAAACAGTACAAATATCTATCCGCATAGAATGAATAGATAAATTATGGTTTATTCAGCAATATAATACTCCACAGCAATGAAAATAAAGAAACTAGATCTACATAGATGAATCACATAAGCAATAAAATAAACCATAATAAAATATCCAGACACAAAGAATACATAGTGTATAGTTCAATTTACAGGAAATTAAAATAATCATCAAAACTAACTTGATAGTGTTGAGGAGTTCATCTTAATATAGATAAACTACCGAAGAACACAGAATCAAGCAAATGACAGTGGAGACTCTGGTACTTGAGGGGCAGGCAACAGAGGTTTTGATTGGAAGGGAAACACCAAGTTTTGATGGCGATGACAAGGCTCTTTTTCTTGTCTTGGATGGTAGTTACATGGGTGTTTGTTTTCTGGGAAATCATTAAACTCTAAGTCTTGTTTTATGCACACTTCTGTATATAGATTTTATTTCCCAATTTAAATAAAGGCTGATAAACATTCATCGCTATTGCACCTAAGATTTCAGATGTCATATAACTCCCATCCTTTGAAAGGCAGCCAATATTTCCTAGGTGGACTCATTCCTTTTTATTTGTTTATTTTCCATAACTGGGATTACTTATCTTATATAGAATGTACCTAATAAATACTGAAATAAATATATAACTTTTAGAATTAAAAACTTTTCATTTATGAATCACTTAAAATGATCTCACATATCACTAGTGGTAAATTTGGGAAGCCCTATGCCAGGGTTAGATTGCTTCTGTTTTAATTAATCTGTGCTTCCAATTTTATTCGTATCCAGGACCAGACTCGCAAAGTGCTGCAACCAAAAATGAGCCTGTCTCTGCTGGTGCAGGCCTCCGGACCCCTTGATCTAAGGCCCACAGGAAAGAACCAGCTTCACTATGTCTAAAACCTGGCTTCACCTCTGGTCCAAAGTCTTCACCAGATCTGTAACCTGGTCCTGTTTATGGAAGTGAGGAGACTACAAAGATAAACCCACCAGGAAGGAGGGAATGGTTGAAGACATTGTCTTTAGAAGATGGTTAGTATTAATATTAACATCAATTTTTTCCATAACCAAAAAACCACATTTCTAGTTTTTGCGTAGTTCCAGATAGCACCGCATAAGGATCCTCTGGGAATTCCAAGTTACTTAGAGAATATCTTGAAATATCAAATGTGGTTGAGCTATTATAATACCACAAATGCTTATATTCATCTCCTATTGCATTGGCCTTTGCTTGTTTTGTTTCTTAGAATAGACATCTCAACAAATCTGCTCATACTTCAAGGTTTGAGCCTTGATGTAGTTGTTTTCCATGAGTTCTTGAAATGAATTAACATCGACAGTAGATTTATTCTGCATGCTGTTGTTCATCTCCTATCTCAATAGGAGTTTCTTCTAATCACCAGACATATTTTTTGAGAGAGAAATAAATAATCATTCTTGAATTGATTCATATTCTCTTCCCCCCCACCACACACACATACACACTCTTACAGAAAAGGATTACCGCTTACAACTACAAAACTAACAATATATTGTTTTCTTTAGCATACAATCAGGTACCTAGAAAATATATCTAGAAGCAACTCAAAATGAAAAGCAAGCACCCTAACTTTGTCACTTGTCTAAAGAACAATCCTGTATGTTTATGTCAACAAATAACTTACTCATTGACTAACATTACCAGCATTGTCAACTATTTTTTGAGGATTAGAAAAATCCAAAATATGCTCCATGGCTTCAATGTATTTCCAACCTTCACAAGAGGTAAACACCAACACCAAGATGATGTTCCATAATTACACAATATATTTTATAGTGTAAACTACATGTTATACTAGAGTGATTAATTAAAATGGTGGCAACATCTGCCCGTTCCTTAGAAATAGTCATTATTATTTTCTCTATTCTATAGATAAGGTTAGAAAATTTAAGTAATTTGCCAAATAGTACATAGTGTATGGCATTGCCAAGACTGAAACCAGATTTTCTGAGGGCAAACCTCATGTTTTTTTCCAGTGTGCTCTCTCTCTCACACGACTTGGCACAGTGTTGAACACATAACAGGTACACAGTGATTGACTGGAGATTTAAAAACATGTAAGTCATTTGCTTTGAAATAAGAACAAATAAAATCTATATAAAGCAGGCTGATTTGTATAATTGACCAGACAGAGAGAGAGAATATTACTGTCTTAGTCTGGGTTCCCCCATAAGCAGGGCTTGGGACAAGGACTTGGGTGAAGAAGATTTATTTGGGAGGTAATCCCAGGAAGCAAGGGTGAGGGAACAGGGGAATGATACATGGGAAGGAAGAAAAACCAATATAAAGTTTCAGCATCACATTTACAGCTGTGGAAAATAGGGACTTGATTTGCCAGCCCACCTGAAATTATTCATAACGCCTCGAAGATGGGAAGCTCATGCATTTATAGGCTCTGTTCATCCACTGGCTATGGGTTCCCACAGGGGCAGTAAAGGCATGCAGTTCCTGGTTTGATGCCCAGCTAAAGGGCTCCCAGATGGAGAGCAGCCTGAGGCAGAAAGCAAAAGGCAAGCACTTGAACTGAGCTGTCTATTCCGATTGCAGCTGAAATCAGAGGTGGGCCAATGAGGTGGGGTATTATATACTAGAGGTATGTGCTACAGTTACCATATTGAATTATTAAAGATTTTAAGAATATCTTGCAAGATAATACAAAAACAACAGTTTTACATCTTAACATCCAATCATACATCATTGACATGTTTCGCTCTGCTTGTCCAAAAATTTGACCAGTTTTGATGAAATTTACTAAGACAGTCTTTAAGTTTAATTTGAAACAAAATGGAAGCCAATCTATTTAACAGCTGGTACTCTTTCTCTAATTTGAATAAATTTTAATAAAAGTTGCTACAAGTGTGTATTTATTTATTTAATGTTTATAGAACATCTGTCCTAAGATAGAAGGTATTACAATGCTGAATCTGACATCATCCTACCCTCAGTTAGTGTACAGTCATTTGGATTCATTGCATCATGAGACATTGCTGGCATTACTGATTCTACAGAAACTGGCCAAGGCAGAACACTGAAGAGGGCCAGATGTTGAGAGAACAGATCCAGCTGTAGGGTTTGGGGAGTCCAGGCTACAAAAGGGAAGGGGACCTCTGGAGACAATAATAGCAAAAAATAAATAGATGACGGGCGAGCCAGATACAAAACAACAGGGATGACACAAGGGTTAGAAGCTGTGCAACAAATTAGACAGAATAACATGTTGAAAAAGGTAGGCAGGCAGGCAGTTGTTAGGTATCAGCCGGTAGCAGGTCTGGAGGCTGGGCAGGTTATCAAGAGTATGACTCAGGCATGGGGATCAAGAACACTTTCAAAGCCATAAGAACATTTCAAGTTGTTGGAAACTGTACCATAGGGACAAACATCTCAGTGTATTTCTCTCTCAAGCTACATGTTCATGAAATGTTGGCCAGGATCTCTGCCCCCTGTGGCCCTCACTCCAGGATCAGGCTAAATGCAGCCACCATCTGGGAAATTACTAGATGCCATGATGGAGATAGGGGTGGTGGTGGAGGGAAGTGGGGTGAATTATACGCTAGGCTTTAAGCCTTCAGTCTGGAAGTGACTTGTACTACTTTTGCCCATATTCAATTGGCAATGTGAGTCATATAGCCAAATCTAATTTCAAAGGGACTGGGAAAATAGTATCTCTTTGCAAGATGTTCATGGAAATATGGAGGACTATCACACATCTTAGTACTAGAAAAGGAGCAGGTAAATAAATATATATACATGTACAACTAATGCAAATTCTAGTCAACAGAAACACAATATTGAGATAGGTTTTGAATGCGTTCCACTGAAATGTGTTTTAAAATACATTTTAAAAAAAGATGTGAGAAATGAGAAAGATCCATTTCTCAGCAGTATGTTTTAACGTGGTCCCCTCACCTTTCAAAGACTATATACTTTACACATTTATAGTCAGAAAGTACCAGGCCCAATCCAAAACATCATCCTAGAATTTGTCGACTGTACATCAACATAT
Source organism: Molossus molossus (assembly GCF_014108415.1). Lineage (NCBI taxonomy): Eukaryota > Metazoa > Chordata > Mammalia > Chiroptera > Molossidae > Molossus > Molossus molossus. Next base: position 46,467,231 of record NW_023425388.1, on the reverse strand, counting down.
CAGAAAGGAGCAGATATGTTCCTTGAAGGGAAGGGAACAGGGAGACCCTGATTGCAGTACCTAGCTGGTGGTAACGGTGGAAAGGAACCTAAACAGATTTAGTGGTTGAACACAAATCAAGTGACCACATTGAAAGAAAGGGACAGTTCTAAAAGGTTTTTCTCTTCTGATTTTTTTACTGTTTAGTACTTTCAAATATGTAGTCCTTAATTCTTAGGGCAGATAAGAAAGTTAAGCCTTAGGCTTATACTTAGGCTTGGCTATTATCACAAGAAGCAAAAATACCAAAATAAGAATGTTCCATCTCCTTATTCTCCTTCTATTCTACACACTTACATATATTGTTAAAGTTTTTAAAACTCAAACTCGACAATAAAGCAGGATGAGGGCTTCAAAAGAACAAATCCACTGCCTCACAGATGGTTTCCTAGACCAATGTCTTCTGACCTTACTGCCTTGTGTTGACTTTGAGCGGCATCGGCAAGTATGGTTTTTAAAAACCCTCCAGTTATAGACCAAGCAGGGCCTTTTCTGCTTAAAATATGAACACAGTGACCCCTTCCCAGTCCTTATAGAAATAGGACAAGAAATGGGTTTATCAAGGCCTATGTCTCTCTGTGACCCTTGGTACTGGTCATGATTTTTGGACCTACAAGTTGCAGTGCCCCACACATTCTTTGTTTAAATCCTCCTTAATTTGCCCCTGGTTTTTAGTATGGTTAAATACACCCTGTTTCTTAAAACTTTCTGTTATTCAGCTCCTATGGCAATGTGTTATCAGATTGTTTTCCTACTTCTCTGTTTTCATCAATGGCTTCTATTCTTGGCCTGATTGTCTAAAAGGATAAGCATTCTTAGATTCTGTTCTAAGTGATCTCTTCTTTCCCTACATTTTCTCTCTGGACCAAATCATCTCTCACAAGGCTACAAATATAACCTCTATTTAAGAGGCATTGAAATTGATGTCATTAACGTTGACCTCTCTACAGAGCATAAAACACTTCCGCCCACCCTGGAGCATGTCATACATATACTTAAAAAAAGAGGCAGGCCCTGGCTGGTTTGGTTCAGTGGTTAGAGTGTCAGCCTGTGGACCAAAGGGTTGCAAGTTCAATTCCTGGTCCAGGGCATGTACCTGGGTTACAAATTCAATCCCTGCCCTGGTCAGGGTCACACCAGGAGGCAACCACTTGATGTGTCTCTTTCACATCGATTTTTCTCTCTCTCTTGCTCTCTCCCTTCCAATCTATCTAAAAATCAATGGAAAACTATCCTCAGGTGAGGATTAAGCAAAAAACAACAACAAAAAAAGGCAGCAAATTTTCAGCACAAAACTATGTGTTGAAAGTCCATTCTTCATCTTAAAGTTTAAGACCTCTGTGATCCTGTTATAATCTAATTTCCCACCAATTCTTGTTCTATTCCACATCAAGAATCCTATATTCATCATTTTGATCTTAAATAAAGAAGCCAGGGGCGCGCGTACACGCACACGCACACGCCCGAATTCTATACTCCAGTGAAACAGAACTCCTCCCTCTTTTCTTCCCAATTCTGATTCCCTTTTCTTACTCTCTTCACCAGTGTTCCTGCTATCCCTTGACTGAGCATGCTCACCTTCCATACTCTGCCCATGTTTTAACAGGAATGTTTTACAAGGTGATTCACAAAATTCGAAACTAAACAAAATGCAAACCATATGTGAGAGGATCCTGAAAGAAAGTTATCTGTAGCAGCCAGAAATGTATCTCATTTGGTTCACTTATATTCAGAATGTTGGCAAAACCTCAAGCCTGTTTGTAAAAAAATTTTTTTCCTCTTGGCATCAAATCTCTGCATTCTATTTGCTTTTCTAGAGGAATAATTTTCCCTTCTTGATTTTCAAATTCCCTCATACATTCACTTTCTGCTTAGCCTTTCTCTACTATTTCCCTGAAAATAATCTTTTTCTTTCTCTCTTCCTGAGGGGTTATTGGAAGGCTGTTGCTTCTGTTCCCCTCATTTGCGGCAAGATTCCGCACCCCCTTTTCCTCTGCCTCCTTCCTCTCCAATCTTATTCATCATTTGATGCGATAGAGAAAACACTGTCACATCAGTAGTCACCTGTAGCAACTACTTTCAAATTGGTTTCCCTATTTTGTTTTTCTCTAGCCTACTTCTAAACAAATATATCAACCTAAGTCTCAGATTAGATATCAGAGGCATCCTATAATATAGTATATATATGGACACACACAGTGTTTAGAACTTTTAAGTTACTAGCTAACTCTAGACTCACACTTTTACTTTCGATGTGCTCTCCCTAGCTTAGCTAATGCATGACCTGTGAAACCACTCTGAGCAGGACTGTCAGGGACAGTCGTCTTGATCACATCTCTGTGCCTCGGGAGAAAAATCAGAGTGTATGTGAGAGGGCCAAAGGTGCAGGAAGTGAAAAAGGATTCACTGCAGTAATGTCTCCGAAGGAGAGGATGGGATGATAATGCCACCTCAATTTTTTAATCTTTTGTTGATATCCTTTGGACTTATTAAATGAGGTTCTGAGATGAGCCCTCTCCTCCCTAGAGCTCAACAATCGAAGTGAAGATGACACAAACACCCTCAGGATAAAGGAGATAAAGCCCAACGGGGACAATGTAAGGAGCAAAGTACTGCAGTGTTTATGGAATCCATTACTGGATATGACCAGCTTGGACAATGAACCACAGTTTTATTACTACAATAGCAGCCTCCTTTTTCTAACCTTTGGGTGATGAAAGGCTTTGGGCCCAGATATCTGGAAAATAAGTAAACAACGCTGACTGCACTCATGTTAACTGGTTTTATAACTGTGTTTGAGTGAGGTGTGCAGCAAACCATGAATCATATGCCCTGATTGTAATAAAATATGTTACCATCCACATCTCCAAAAAGTGGGGAAGGGGTCTGATAATACATTAGGGTGTGATAGAAAACAGGAACTGGGAGTCAGACAGTTCCAGATTTCAACCCTACCCTTGCTGCCTAGAGACTTAATGACTCCAGTCAAGTTCATTAACAACTCTGAGCTTCAGTTTCCTCATTTAGGAAAACTCCGGGTAGGAACACATATCCGTGCAGTCAGGAGGTGACATACACGAAGTGCCTGGTGCAGTGCAAAGAGCATGGTGGTGCTCACAAGCGGCTTCCCTTCCCCTCTCTGCACTAGCGCTCCACCATCCTCCACACTGTAAGCGTTCTGTCATGTGTTGGCGAAGCGGCGGGGGGGGAGGGGGGGGACATCCTCCACAAGGATTGGTCCTGATCACTCAGGAAATATTGTTCCTGTTCGCCTTCAACTGTGAGCTAATCCTGGCCAAGATCCTCTAGGAAAATATATGCTAAAGACTTTTAGAACTTGTCTACACACCCAGTTTCTTCTGCCAAAAAGCAGTGCACCATCTTGGAGGCTTCCCTCATTCATCCTCCTCATCTAATACCTAATAACTGCCTCAAATGTAGAGAATTATAAGTTGGTGATGATCCTCTAGCTCCCTGTTACTCAAAGTGTGGCCTGTGGAACTGCAGCATCAGTAACACCTGGGAAGTTGTTAGAAATGCAGACTCTCGGCTCTATCTCCAACTTACTGACATAGAATCTGCTATTTAACAATATCCTCAAGCATGTAATTTTGAGATGCATTATTTTAGCCCAAACTCTAGAACCCCTGTAAGAATTAAAAATAAGCCAAATGTTTCTTATTTAACTGTAAAATGAAAAAGGTTGTATGTTAGAACTGAGTAGACAAAGCCTTCATTCTCACTTTAATGTCTTCTTTGTATTAGGATGAACATTGTTGACACTAATGCTGGATTATAAAAATGTTGATCCATTTAGGTAATGTGGGGTAGTGGTTGGGATTACAGGCGTGGCTGTCATGCAAATCCTAGTTTCACTATTGATTAGCTATATGAATAGGGGCTGTTCCTCATCTAAAATATGGGGTTAATAATAATATTGACCATTCTTTGTGGTAATTTGCTGAGATTATGATTACAAAGTGCCTACCATACAGTAAATACTCAAGGAGGGCAGAGGCAATATCAATAAAATGATGTAAAGAGAAGAGCTTCTGTATATAGACTTCAAAACATGGATCTAATCTAACTACTGCATTAGTCCACTGCTCATGTACAGAGGAACTCCATTCATAGAGTAAAATCCTTGCATAGGGGTATTCCCTGATTCATCAACAGAGATCATTTATGCCTAAAACTGCTCTCACAGGTTGTTCACAGAGGAACTGACAATCACCTTCTGTAAAATTCATCAGAACCCTGTTTAACACCTGAGAGATTTGCTACTAGAGGGAAAGTTAGAGATATGTTACTTTCATTTAGTCTTCAAAGTACTCTAAGTTCTATACTTGACTTATATTTTATCTCCAGAAAATCTTATAAGGCCTGATTATCTCACCTTCCCTTCAATGTATATACTCAATTATTCTTTCATATTGATTACCTCCAAGAATTGATGTATCAAAGAGTCACATAATTAGCATATATTACCTTGATTGATGCTAAAGTTTAACCTGTAAAAGCTTTAATAAGTTAGAAAAAAATTTGTCTCTCAATAAAATATACATATTTCGTTTGGTCAGATAATAATAATTACATAACTAATCATACTTATCTTTAAAATAGTTACTAGAATGTTCTGAGGTAAGAAAGCTCAGTCACAGTAGCATTGTTATCTCAGGTGATTTGTAAATTTACTATAAAACTATATTGACATACATAAAGTAGATTTGAATAAAAAGAAGTACTATATTATTTGATGACAAAACTCAATACTATAAAAAATATCCAACACTCTGAAAACTTAATTAAATCCAATTAAATTTCTAAGACATTTTTTTGAAAGTTCATAAAAGAATACATAAAAATGTCCAGGAAAGCCCTGGCCGTATTTGTCTCAGTGGTTAGAGCGTTGGCCTGCGGTCCTGAAAGACCCAGGTTCAGTTCCCACTAAGGGCATGTACCTCAGTTGCAGTTTGTCCCCGGCCCCGGTTGGAGTCGTGTGGGTGGCAACCACTCGATGTGTCTCTCTCGCATTCATGTTTCTCTCTCTCTCTCTCTTCCTCTCTCTCCCTCCCACTCTATCTGAACAAAAAATGGAAAATGTCCTTGGGTAAGGATAAAGAAAACAAAAACAAACAAACAAAAAATGTCCAGGAAAAAAATGTTTGGTGTTTTTCAAATGGCATAGAAGGGTTTTCTTTCTTTTAAACAATATAGTCAATATATTATATAATTATAAGAATTGAAAGGGTGCTATATTGGTAAAAAAAAAAAAAAAAAAAAAATTAGCACAATGGATTCAAGAAACAGATTAGAGTCTATTTAAAAAATTAGCATACCAAAATGGTACCATTTCTAATTGGCAGATAAAAGGATCACTTAATAAATGGCACTAGAATAACAAACTATAAGAGGAGAAAAAAATAAAGTTAGATCCTTACCTTACAATTTATACAAAAGTAACTTCTAGATGAATTAAAGATTTAAATATTAAATATGAAAACAAAATATGTTAGTATTTCAAAATGTAGATTCTTTTTTAAAAAAATTTTTTTTTTCCTTTATTGATTTTAGAGAGAAAGGAAAGGAGAGGGAGAGAGAGATAGAAACATCAATGAGAAAGAACATCGATTGGCCACATCCTGCCTGCCCCCCTTGGGATCTGAACCCACAACCTGGGCATGTATCCTGACTGGGAATCAAACCGGCAACCTATTGGTGCCTGGGTCGATGCTCAACCACTGAGCCACACCAGCCGGACTGTAGATTAATTCTTACATATAGTCTGGCAGTATCAAAGATGTTATAACTATAATACCAGTGTGGGGGAAAAAAAATAAAGAAAAATATTGACATGTTTTATTACATTAACATTAAATACTTCTGAGAAAAAATACAATGAAATAATTAAAAGGCAAATATTAAATTAAGAAAAAGATATGCCCTGGCTGGTTTGGCTCAGCGGTTAGAGCATCAGCCTGTGGTCCAGAGAGACCCATGTTTGGTTCCTGCTAAGGGCACATACCTCGGTTGCACTTTGTCCCAGGCCCTGGTTGGGTCATGCGGGGGGCAGCCACTTTATGTGTCCCTTTCACATCAATGTTTCTCTCTCTCTCTCTCTCATCTTCTCTCTCCCTCCCACTCTATCTGAACAAAAAATGGAAAAATGTCCTCGGGTGAGGATAAAAAAAAAAAAGAAAAAGATACTAAAAACCCACAATGACTAAGGGTTACTAGCCATATTTAAAATGGTTTATAAAAACGATTAACTATCTGATAGAAAAATCTCTAACAAATAATAACAGGAGGTTTCTGGTCAAAATGGTAGTGTAGGTAAATGCAGTACTTGGAACCTCCCACACCACATCAAAATTAAAACAAAACTGCAGAACAATTATCATTTAAAACTTCCTGAAATCTAGCTCAACAAAGATCTTATAACTAAACATGTAAAGCAGAAGCCATGTTGAGATTGGTAGGAGGGGCAGAGACGCAGAATGAGCTAGTTATAAACTCACATGTGGGGATTAAAAATCTGTTAATAATTTGGAAGGAGCCAGGGGGTTCCAGCCCCACACCAAAACCCCTACCCAGGGTTCCAGCAAAGACTGTGGCTAAGTGAGAAATTAGGGCTCCTGGAGTCCCTGGCATTCCTCTTAATGCGGCCACTCATGGACTTACTTGGATTCATTCACTCTGAGCTCCAGCACTGGGGCTGCAGCTCAAAAGGCACCAGAGACATAACAGGGGGAACTGAATTGTCTGGCATCAGGTTGAGAGCAGAAGGGGCAGCTTTCTTAGACACAGAAGTGCTGACAGAGGCCATTGTTCCTTTGCTGAACCCTTCTCCACAGAGCCAGAATGTGGGTGCCATATCTGAGTTTCTATCAACCTGGATAACACTGTTAGCCCGATCCTGGTGATTTCCTAAGACTGCACCCCACATTACTGTGGGCCCATCCAAGCCAATTCTAGTGGTGTTTCCATACAAATGGATTCTCTTGGCTCATACTTCAAGCTTTTCTATAATCTCTCAACCAAGCAGCAACTGGCCTCTGTGTACTCTGTATCACTTGTTAAGTGGCCCAAGGCCTGGCACAACCAGCAGCCGGCCTCATATTACAGCTTGCTTCTCCTAGGAACCTCCAAGCCTGTCAAAAGTAGCAGCCATCTTCAGACTACTCTGTAGCTCATGCTGGTTGGCCACAGGAAGGGCACAGGCAGTGGCTGACCTTGGCCTGCACCTCTAGGACACCCCAGAGCAGTGCACCTGGTGGATAGTATCAGACTATGCCAGATTACAACACAACCACCTTCATAAGTGACACACTCAAGGGGTAGACATGGTAGGCACCAAAGCCCCACTGAAGTGAATCTTGCTCCATGGGTCAGCTCCTGAACAGCAGCTTCAATACTGTAGTCACATCCAGTCCTTACAATTGATCAGAATAGGGGTCAATTACTAGTGATGTGCCAACAGTAATCAAAGTTCAACTACAATAAGAAGGTGCACACAGCCCACACAAGGGGTGCACCTGGAACACCTGGTTATGGTGAATGGGGAAGATGTGCCACTGGGCCCTACAAGACACCTACTACACAAGGCCTCTTTACAAAGACTGGGAAACATAGCAACTCTACTAATACATAGAAACAATCACAGAAAAGCAGCCAAAATGAGGAGACAAAGAAACAGGTCCCAAATGAAACAACAGGAGAAGTCTCCAGAAAAAGAACTAAATGAAATGGGGGCAAGCACACTACCAGATATAGAGTTCAAAATAATGGTTATAAGGATGCTCAAAGAACTTCAACAGCATAAAAACATGGAAAGCATAAAAAGGAACTAGTCAGAAATGAAGAATGCACTAACTGAAATGAATACATTACAGAGAACCAACAGTAGAGTAGATAAAACAGGGGATCAAATAAGAGATTTAGAAGATAAGGAAGCAGAAAACACCCAATCAGAACATTGAGTCTGATAGAAAGCAAGTGCCTGACCTGCTGAAAATCCTCTTACACCTGAGGGATTTTTCATTCAGCTGAGGGCTACAAATCAAGGCTCTCAAGTAACTGAGACTAATAGCCTCCAGGCAAAAAACCAGAGGATAATTGAACCTTCCCTGGGCTTGCAAATCTACCCAGGAAAGTAAGACTTGACAGAGATGTTTAATGTGGGTCCTCCCTCACTCATCCAAATGCAATAGAGAAAGCCACAACCAATGAAACACCAACACCCACAGGAAAAATTTGGCAGGCTCCAAAACCCACTGAGACAGCCAAGATGGTGAAACAAAGAAAAATTTCCAAATAAAAGAACAATAGAACTCTACCAAAGAAGAGATAAATGAAATGCAATTAAGCAAGTTATCAGAGGTAGAGTTCAGAATGATGATAATGAGGAAGCTCAATAGCATGAGTAAAGATACAGAGACACTGAAAATCAACCAATTGAAAATAAAAAATCACCAAGCAGAAATGAAGAATGACATAGCAGAAATAAAGAACACGTTGGAAGAAATAACCAGCAGAATAGAGAAAGCTGAGGATTATTAGATCAGAGCATTAGAAGACAGGGTAGGAAAAAAATCACCCAATCAGAGAACCAAAAAAAAAAAAAGAAGAAGACAGCTTAAGAGAACTGTGGAACAACTGTAAATGTAACAACATCCACATCATAGGAGTTCAATTAGAAGAAAAAAATGAGCAAAGGTAGAGAATATATTAAAAAAAAAATAGTGACATAAAACTTTCCTAACTTGGTGAAGGAAAAAGACATTCAAGTTCAAGAAACACAGAGAGCCCCAAGTAAGAAGAACCCAAACAAGCCCACACCAAGAAACATAATAATTAAAATGCCAAAAATGAAAGACAAAGAGAGAATCCTAAAGGCAGGAAGAGATAAGCAACAGGTTACCTACAAAGGAACCCCCATAAGGCTCTCAGCTGACTGCTCAACAGAAACACTACAGGCTAGAAGGAAATGGCATAAAGTAATCAAGTTCATGAAAAACAAGGATCTGAATCCAAGATTACTCTATCCAGCAAGGCTATAATTCAAAATAGAAGGTGAAATAAAGAAATCCCCAAACAACAACAACAAAAGGCTAAGGGACTATATTAGCACCGAACCAGCACTGCAAGAAATGTTAAAAGGACTACTGTAATTAGTAGAAGAAATGGGAAGAAAAATAGAACCACAATAAACAAAAATGGCAATAAATAAGTACATATCAATAATAATCTTAAATGTAAATGGACTAAACACTCCTATCAAAAGACACAGAGTAGCTGATTGAATAAGAAATCATGTCTCATATATATGTTGTTTACAAGAGACCCCCCTCACAACAAAAGACTCATGTAGGTTGAAAGCGAAGAGATAAAAGAAAGTCTTCCAAGCAAATGGAAAGGAAAAAGAAAGCTGGGGTAGGAATACTCATATCCAATAAAATAGACTTCAAAATGAAGGCCATAATTGAAGACAAAGAAGGCCACTACATAATATTGAAAGGATCTATCCAACAGGAACATATAACCTTGGTAAACATATATGTACCCAATATAGGAGCACCAAAATATATTTTAAAAATTCTGGAGGACTTCCAAGGAGAAATTGACAGCAATACAATCATAGCAGGAGACTTTAACACCCCGCTCACATCACTGGATAGATCTTCTAGACAAAAAAAAAAAAAGGCAAGGAAACAGAGACTCTAAATGATGCACTAGATGAAATAGATTTAATAGATATCTAACAGAGAATTACACCCCAAAACTGCAGAATTCACATTCTTCTCACAAGTGCACATGGGACATTCTCAAGGATAGACCATACATTAGGACACAAACTAAGTCTCTACAAGTTCAAGAAGATTGAAGTCATATCAAGCATCTTTTCAGATCATAATGACATGAAACTAGAAACCAATTTAAACAGAAACACGCAAAAACATTCAAACACATGGGGGCCAAATAGCATGTCATTAAACTATGAATGAATTACCAAGGAGATCAAGGAAGAAATTATAAAGTTCCTGAAAACCTATGAAAATGAACACACCATAATACAAAATCTATGGGATGCAGAAAAAGCAGTCCTGAGAGGAAAGTTTATAGTACTACAGGCCTACCTCAAGAAACAAGAAAATTTTCTAATTGACTATTTAACCTTACTATTTAAAGAACTAGAAAGCAAACTAAAAGAAAAACCCAGAGCAAGCAGAAAGAAATAGTAAAGGTCAGAGCAGAAATAAATGACATAGAGACAAAAAAAAACAACAAAAAACAGTTTAATAAATCAATGAAACAAAGAGCTGGTTCTTTGAAAAGATAAATAAGATTGATGGACCCTTAGCTAGATTCACCAATAAACAAAGAGAGAGGACCCAAATAAAAAAATCAGAAACAAAAGAGGAGAAGTAACAACTGACACCACAAAAATAAAAAAGATAATTAACAAATACTATGAACAAATGTACGCCAACAAATTGAATAATCTAGGCAAAATGGACAAATTTCTAGAAACACATAGTTTCCCAAAACTGAACTGGGAAGAGTTAAAAAACTTGACTAGATCAGCAACTACTAAGGAAACTGAAGAGGTAATCAAGATTCTCCCAGCCAACAAAACCTTGGGCCCAGAGAGCTTCGCAGGGGAGTTTTACTGAACATTCAAAAAAGACCTAACACCCATTCTCCTCAAACTATTCCTAAAAATTCAAGGAAGAAGACTTCAAAACTTGTTTTATGAGGCCAGCATAATTCTAATTCCAAAACCCGGTAAAGATACCACAAACAAAGAATACTACAGGCCAATATCCTTGATGAACATAGATGCCAAAATCCTTAACAAAATACTAGCAAATCATATCTAGCAATATATCTAAAAAATTATTCACCATGACCAAGAGGGATTCATCCCAGGGATTCAAGGATGGTACAATATTTGCACATCAATAAATGTGATACACCACATAGATAAAATGAAAGATAAAAACTATATGATCATATCAATAGATGCTGAAAAAGCATTTGACAAAATCCATCACCTATTTCTGATAAAAATGCTCAGCAACGTGGGAATAGAAGAATCATTTCCTGACATAATAAAGGCCATTTATGAAAAACCTATAGCTAACATCATACTCAGTGGGCAAAAACTAAAAAACATTTCCCTTAAGAACAGGAACAAGACAGGGATGCCCACTTTCACCACTCCCATTTAACATAGTACTGGAAGTCTTAGGTACAGCAATTAGACATGAAGGAAAAATAAAGGGATCCAAAATGGTAAGGAAGAAGGGAAACTGTCATTATTTGCAGATGACATGATACTATACATAGAAAATCCTAAAGACTCCATCAAAAATCTAGTAGATTTAATAAATGAATTTGACAAAGTAGCAGGATACAAAATTAACATCAAGAAATCAATGACATTTTCTTACACCAATAATGAACTCACAGAAAGAGAAACTAAAAAACAATCCCATTTACCATTATGGCAAAAAAATAAAGATACCTAGAAATAAACTTAACCAAAGAAGTAAAGGAACTATTTGCAGAAAACTATGGGACATTGAAAAAAGAAATAGAGGAAGATATAAAAAAGTGAAAGCACATACCTTGTTCATGGATTGGAAGAATTAACATCATTAAAATGTCGATACTACCCAAAGCAATCTATAGGTTCAATGCAATCCCCATTAAAATATCAATGGCATATTTCACAGAACTAGAACAAATACCTCAAAAGTTTATATGAAACCAGAAAAGACCCTGCATAGACACAGCAATCTTGAAAAAGAAGAACAAAGTAGGAGGAATCACAATACTGGATATCAGTTTAAACTACAAAGCCATTGTAATCAAAACAGCTTGGTACTGGCACAGGAAGAGGCATATAGATCAATAGAACAGAACAGAGAACCCAGAAATTGACCAAAGATATTATGCTCAATTAATATTTGACAAAGGTGGCAGGAGCAAACAATGGAGTAAAGACACCCTCTTTAATAAATGGTGTTGGGAAAATTGGACAGCAACATGCAAAAAATGAAACTAGACCACCAACTTACACCATACACAAGAATAAACTCTAAATAGATAAAAGACTTAAATGTGACTCGTGAGTCCATAAAAATCCTAGAAGAAAGTGTAGTCAACAAAATTTCCGACATCACACACAGCAGAATTTTCACTGATACAATGCCGAAGGCAAGAGAAACCAAGGAAAAAATTAATATATGGGACTTCATAAACCTAAAAACCTTGTGCACAGCAAAAGAAACAACCATCAAAATGGAAAAGGAACCCACTATATAGGAGAGCATGATTGTCAATGATATATCAGATAAGGGGTTAATTTCCACAATACATAGAGTGCTCATACAACTCAACAAAAGGAAGACAAAGAACCCAGTTTAAAAATGGGCAGAAGACATAAATAGACACCTCTCCAAAAAAGACATACAAATAGCCAAGAGATATATGAAGAAATGTTCAACATCACTAATCATCAGAGAGATGCACATTAAAACAACCATGAGTTGCCCTGGCCGGTTTGGCTCAGCGGTTGGAGCATCCGCCTGCGGTCTGGAGAGACCCGGGTTCGGTTCCCGCTAAGGGCATGTACCTTGGTTGCAGTTTGTCCCCGGCCCTGGTTGGTCATGCGGGTGGCAGCCACTCGATGTGTCCCTTTAACATCGATGTTTCCCTCTCTCTCTCTTCATCTCTCTCCCTCCCACTCTATCTGTACAAAAAATGGAAAAAAAATGTCCTTGGGTGAAGATAAAAAAAAAAAAACACAAAAAACAACCATGAGTTATCACCTCACACCTGTCAGAATGGCTGCCATCAACAAATTCATCAAACAAGTGCTGGTGAGGGTGTGGAGAAAAGGGGACTCCAGTACACTGCTGGTGGGAATGCAGACTGGTGCAGCCACAATGAAAAACAGTATGGTGTTACCTCGAAAATTTTTAAATTGATCTGCCATTTGACCCAGTGATTCTACTTCTAGGAATATGTCCCAAGAAGCCTGAAACACCCATCAAAAAGAATGTATGGCCCTGGCTGGTTTGGCTCAGCGGTTAGAGTCGGCCTGCAGTCCAGAGAGACCTGGGTTCGGTTCCCACTAAGGGCATATACCTCGGTTGCAGTTCGTCCCCAGCCCTGGTTGGTCATGCAGGTGGCAGCCACTTGATGTGTCCCTTTCACGTCGATGTTTCTCTCTCTTTCTCTCTCTCTCTCTCTCTCTCTCTCTCTCTCTCTCCCACTCCCACTCTATCTGAACAAAAAAATGGAAGAATGTCCTCGGGTGAGGATAAAAAAAAGAATGTATGTACCCCTATGTTCATAGCAGCACAATTTACAATTGCTAAGATCTAAAAACAGCTCAAGTATCCATCAATAGATGAGTGGATAAAAAAGCTGTGGTACATATACACAACAGAACACTGTGCAGCTGTACGAAAGACAGATCTTGTATTCTTCGAGATGTCATGGAGGGACCTGAAGCTAAGCGAAATAAGCCAATCAGAGAAAGACAAATACCACATAATCTCACTTATCTGTGGAATATAATGAACAAAATAAGCTGATGAACAAAATAGACCCAGAGACATAGAAAGGAGTATGGTTCAGACTGACAACCCAAAGGAGGATGGGGAAGGGGGAGGGGTAGAGATGAGATAAACCAAAGAATGTATGCAGCCCTGGCCGGTTTGGCTCAACGGTTAGAGCGTCCGCCTGCGGTCCGGAGAGACCCGGGTTCGGTTCCTGCTAAGGGCATGTACCTCGGTTGCAGTTTGTCCCCGGCCCTGGTTGGTCGTGCGGGTGGCAGCCACTCGATGTGTCCCTTTCACATCGATGTTTCCCTCTCTCTCTCTTCCTCTCTCTCCCTCCCACTCTATCTGTACAAAAAATGGAAAAATGTCCTCGGATGAGGATAAAAAAAATAATAATAAAAGAACGTATGCATATAAGCATAACCAATGGACATAGACAACAATGCTGGGGGTGGGGATGGGATCTGGAGGAGGGTGTCTAGGGGATAAAAAGGAGAAATATCTGTAACAAAAATAAATTAATTAATCAAAAAGAAACAAAAAAACTTCTGCCCTGGCCAGTTTGGCTCAGTGGTAGAGCATCGGCTCATGGACCAAGGAGTCCAGGGTTAGATTCCGGCCAAGGGCAAGTATCTCGGTTACAATTTGTCCCCACCTCTGTAGGGGTCGTGTGGGAGGCAACCAGTTGATGTGTCCCTCTCAAGTTGATGTTTCTCTCTCTCCCTCTCCCTCCCACTCTATTGAAAGATAAATAGAAAAATAGCCTAGGGTGAGGATTAAAAAAACTAACAAACAAACAAAAACTTCTATCATACTAACAATCAATAGAAACAGAAAAAATATAAAGAAAAGTACAGTTATTAACTAATTCTAATACTAAAAATGTCTACACATTATTGTAGATTCTAAAGTTGTAAATAAAAATTCCATATTTACTTCTCTCTAGACAATTTAAATGATCTTTTCCTTGGGCATTCTCTTTTCATTCAAATTTTAAATAAAAATTATATATATAGTGTATTTGATATATAGTACTGTGTCACTTAATGACAGGGATATGTTCCAAGAAATGCATCGTTAGGCTATTTCATCATTGTGTGAACATCATAGAGTGCACTTAACACAATTTGGTTGGTATAGTCTACTACATACCTAGGCTATATAGTATAGACTATTGCTTATAGGCTATAAACCTGTACAGCATGTTACAATACTGAATACTGTAGGCAACTGATGACTTTACAAAGCTATAATGTTACTAGGCAATAGGAATTTTCAGCTCCATTACAATCTTAGAAAGCCATCGTTGACCCTGAATGTTGTTATGCACTGCATAACTGTACATATACATAGTGAAATGACTAGTACAGGTAAGCTAATTAACATATCATCTTACATAGTTACTATTTTTTTGTGTGATGAGTGTAACTCAAGTCTACTCTCCTAGCAATACTGTTCAATACAGTATTATTAATTAAAGTCATCATGCCTTGCACATTAAGTCTCTAGACTTAGTCATTCTACATAAGTGCAAATTTGTACCACTAATCAACATCTCATTTTTTCACCTCCTGCCCCCACCCACAATTCCTGGTAACTACCCTTCTACTCTCTGTTTTTTGCTGCTATGAGTTTGACTTTCTTCTTTTATTTGATTCCACATATAAATTAGATTACACAGTGTTTGTCTTTCTGTTTGGTATATTTCACTTAGCATAATGTCCTTCAGCTTCATTCATTTTGTCCTTCTTTCTCATGGCTGAATAATATTCCTCTGTGTGATTTTGTGTGTATGAATGTGTGTGTGTGTGTCACCTTTTCTTTATCCATAGATGGATACAGGTTGTTTCCATATCTTGACTATCGTGAATAATACTGCAAAGAACATGGGAGTGCAGCTATCAATTTGAGATACTAATTTCATTTCCTTAAGATATATACCTAGAAGTGGAATTGCTGGATCATATGGTAGTTCTATTTTTTATTTTTTGAAGGACCTTCATATTGTTTTCCATAATGGCTATACAAATTTACATTCCCACCAACAGTGTACAAGAGTTCCCTTTTTCCCACACCCTTCCCAAAACTTTGTTTTGTCTTTATGATAATCGTCATTCCCTTCTAACAGGTGTTATGTAATACCTCATTGTGGATTTAATTTGCATTTACCTGATGACTAGTCATGTTGAGCATCTTTCCATGTACCTGTTGCCCATTTGTATGTCATCTTTTGAAAATGTCAATTCAAGACCCTTGCCCATTTTTTAAATTGGGTTATTTGTTTTTTTGCTGTTGGGTTGTTTAAATTTCTTCTCTATTTCTTCTCAAATCCTTATCAGATGTATAGATCTGCAAATATTTCCCATTTCATAAATTGTCTCTTCATTCTGTTAAATGTTTCCTTTTTAGTTTGATGCAATTCCATTTGTCTGTTTTACTTCTGTTGCCTATGCTTCTGGATTCATATTTTTAAAAGTATTGTCCAGGTCAATGTCAAGAAGTTTTTTTCCTATGTTTTCTCCTAGTAGTTTTATAATTTCAGGCTTTACATCTTAATCCATTTTATTTCATTTTTTCCATCACCATTTATACCCTCTATGTCCTCTTCCACATCCTCTACCTCCTACCCTCCCGCAATCACCACACTGTTGTCCATGTCAATGAGTTCCCGCTCGTTTTTGAAATTTTTTGCTCAATATCCATGCCCCCCTCCCAAAGCTGTCTTCCTACTCTCTCTGAGTCTGTCTCTATTTTGCTTGGTAGTTCAGTTGGATCATTAAATTCCACATATGAGTAAAATCATACAGTACTTGTCTTTCTCTGACTGGCTTATTTCACTTAGCATAATGTTTCCCAGGTCCATCCATGCTGTCATAAAGGGTAAAATTTTCTCCATTTTTACGACAGAGTAGTATTCTATTGTGTAAATGTACCACAGCTTTTTTATCCACTCATCTACTGAAGGACATTTGGGCTACTTCAGTAAATTTCTGTATGTGGAGTGAGATAAGGATCTAATTTCATGTTTCTGTGTGTGGAAAACCAGTTTCCCCAGCACCATTTATTGAAGACACTTTCTTTTTCCCATTTTAATTGGGCTTTTTGCTAATGAGTTTCTTATATATTTAGACATTAATCCCTTGTCATATGTATGGATTTGTAAATATTTGTGTTCTTATCATCATTCTCAAAGCTCAACTGACCATAAATACATGAATTTATTTCTGGACTCTCTATTCTTTTCCATTGGTTATTATGTCTGTTTTTATGCCAGAACCATCCTGCTTTGGATACTACAGTTCAGTATGTATATTTTAAAATCAGCTAGTATGGTGCCTGCAACTTTGTTTTTATGTATATTTATTCTTTTTGCTCAAGATTGTTTTGCTATTTGCAATCTTTTGTGCTCCCATAGGAATTTTAGATTCTTTCTTCCATTTCCATGAAAAATGTCATTAGAATTTTGATAGAGATTGCACTGAATCCGCAGATAGCTTTGTCAAATTTTCATTTTTCTTAATATAAAATTGCATATTGTATAATTTTAATTTTTAAATTTCTGTTTTACAATTATAACCTCCCTTTCCATTTATATAGCTGTTCATATTTTAACAATTATTTTTTCTTAATACATAGACTTAAGTTTATTTTATTGGTCCTTTCAAAGAATGTACTCCAGGATTATAAACTCAACTATTTTTTTTCTTTCTTTTTAAATAATTTTTGTGTTATTCTTCCTCATGCTTCTTTGGTTGCTTTTAAAATTATTCATTCAAATGCCTAGTTCATTTATTAATTTTTCCTTCTTAAGCACTTCAATTTGTGAATTTTCTCTGTATTAATTTATAGCTGTATCCCATTAATTCTGATAAGCATTGATTTCATTAATCCTTGATGTTTTTAGTTCTTTGACAAACATTTTGAATAGATTATTTGTTCTTCTTGTGGCTTGTTTAGGTATTTATACTTTTATTATATTTTATTAAATATTGTTTATATATATATATTTAGATTCATTGTGTTATAGTCAAAGAATAAGCTTTCTTTGCATCCTAGAATATAAGCAATTTTTGTAATTTTCCTTTGATTTTTGAATAGGTACACTCTATTAGTAGAGTATGAAGTTCCATACATATTTAAATAAGGTTATCAGTGATAGTGTTATTTCCTCTGTATTTTGTTCTGTCAGCCAAAGTCTCAAAAAGATATACCAAAGCCTTCTACAATGATTGTGAAAACTTAAAATTGCTAAGTTTCTTGATTTATGTATTTCAAAATTATGTTAGTGATGGCACAAAGGGTATCACTCTGGAGCTTTCTTGTGGAGCGTACATTCAAACACTGTAAAATACATCCTTTTCATTTATATTTTGTCTGATATTACTACCTCCATTTTTACATTTTCCAGATTTTTCTTTGTCCTTATTTTTATTTCTATCTGTTTTATATCTTTCTACTTTAGGTATGTCTCTTATAAATATTGAGTAGTTGAATTATATTTTGAGACACAATCTGAAAATATTTATTTTAATAGTGGAGTTTAATCCAGATTTATTAGGTTATAAATGGTAACATTTGGTCTAGCTTCTGTCATCTTATTTTCTTTTTGTTTTTTGTTGTTTCTCTTATATAGATTCATGATATTGCTCAGAATTTGTTGAAATGATCTTTACATTTGTATTATAATAATTAATCTTTTGTATTTGTGTTATATTTCAAAGCCATATTAATAAAAATTAAATCATTCATTCACTCAAATATTAACTGAGCACCTACCATGAATCACATAGGTAGAGCAAATTCTGCACTAAACAAAACAGACATGGTCCTTGTTTTCAGGGGGCTTTTCTCCTTAGAAAATAAAAAATAATATACAAATAAATGTACTGGAAAAAGTTCAGGCAGTGGTAATTACTTAGTAAAAAGTTAAAGAGGTACCCATTTTAAATTGGGAGGATAGGCAAGGTCCCCACAAAGAGCTGAGACCCATATGATGAGAAAAGCCCTTAGTGTAAAGATCAGGAATGGTCCTCTTGATAATGAGGAGAGAAAAGCGCTAGTGCAAAGACCCTGAGGTGGGAAAGTTAGGAGTTTTAAAATCTAAAAGAACCGGGAGTATATTAAATGAGTAAGGAAGTGATAAAAGTTGAGTGAAACATGATTTCCTATTGTAATAAGTCCCTCTGGTGCTGTGTAGTAATCAATTCTTGGACAAACGAGCATCACAAGGACAGGTGACAGAGAAGTCACCAGATTTGGGACATGTTTGGGATATTAAGGTCACAGAATTTGCTGATGGGTTGAGCTGCTAGGGGATGGGGAGTGTGAGGGCAAGAGCAGAATCAAATATAATACTTAGATTTTTATTTTCAGCTATCGGGTAGATAGTAGTGTTTACTGAAATGCAAATGCCCAGGGGAAAGACAGGTTTGATATATGGTAAAAGAATTATGAGTTCTGTTTTGACTAATTTAAATTTGAGATGACCATTGAATATCTATGAGTGATATCTAAGAGTCGGTTGTGTATACACATTTAGAGTCCCTGGAAAAATTCAAGGCAGCAACAGAGATAGGGTTCATTACGTATAAATGAAGAAAGGAGGTGTCTAGGCCAAAGCCCTAAGTCAAATACATGGGGGTAATATATTTGCAGTATATAATATAAACTTCAAGTTTCTAATCTATTGGTTGATCTTTTCTACTTTTTTAGGGCTGAAACAGTTTTTCCTCCTAATTTTTGTTTCCTTGTTTATTTCAATGGGAAATTGCAAAGGAAGAGTATTAAATATTTAGGTATAAACAATCATCTTGAACTGGAAGTCAATTGTAAAACAGTCAATTCTTCAGATTTAGGAAGTCATCTCATGATTGCTATCCATACAATAACTGTACCAAATTAAAAGCTTCTCGTAAAACAAAAAGGTTCTTTGTCCATTATACACATAAGTGCCTTCCATGGGTTTTGTATCTAAGAGGCTCAAGGTAATCCTGTTGAATATATGAATAAAGGATCCAATGGATGAATCTTCAAGTCTCTT
This sequence comes from Molossus molossus, assembly GCF_014108415.1. Classification (NCBI taxonomy): domain Eukaryota; kingdom Metazoa; phylum Chordata; class Mammalia; order Chiroptera; family Molossidae; genus Molossus; species Molossus molossus. The sequence continues at coordinate 46,447,578 of NW_023425388.1, read as the reverse complement.
GGTGTCAAGTTTTTCTACAGCTGACTCTTCCAACATAACATCCAAGGACAAGGAGGTGTATGGAGTATAGTGATCTGGTTCTACCAAACTACTAGTTAAGTGACCATGAGCTATTTATCTAACTTCTTTTCTTCAGTAAGACAGTAATAATAATGGTTTAATACTAATAATAAACATACTAATATTTAACATACTAATAATAAAAATAATAGAGGCAGTAATAACCACCTTTCTACTTTGATGTAAACCTTGAATGCAACAACATCTGTAAAGTATTCAGCACAGTGCCTGGCACAGTTAGGGTTAATAGGTAGTGATTCTCAGGGCTCTGCTCAGGGCTCCAGATCTTCTGTCAGAGTCCCCAAGGCCTCATGTGATCAGAACGGAGGGAGTTGAGGAGCGGGCAGGTGATATGGTCAACAGGGAGCTGGGCCCAGGTTACATGGTGCTTTGTAAACCAGTGTCAGGAATGTGGATTTTACTCTAAGTGAGAGAAGCCAGTAGAGAGTTTTGAGCAGATTAGTGAAATAATCTGATATAGTCAGAAACAGTTTTATTTACATTTACAGCCATAGCTTATAGAACAGTGCCTAACGCAGAGTGGCTGTCTAATCAGCATATAGAGAAATCTATGGAAATATGCAACACTAACTGATGTCAGTTTCACTTCTGCTTATGTTTTTAGCCACTTTTCATGTACGTTCCAATGCTGCGCAGTTAAATGTGGCGTTAATGAGGTGTTCTCCCCACTCCAAACTTCTCCTTGAGATTCCCTACTCCCTCTCTTCCACTGCAGTGAACACAAAATATACTACTTAGTTAGAGCTTAAAATTTCCAAATCTAATACTTTCCAACAGAAACGGCCATCTTTTAGATAATTATCAGTATTTGGATATTGCCTAATTTGTTACTTAGCAAAACTTTTCCTCATTAAATTTTCCTCAGTAAAAGATCTGATAAGTCCTTATTGAACATCACCTTTGGGTATAAAAGAGGAAGGAGAGAACGCCTACGGATCCATTCAGGTGTTACCGAAGCTCTTGTGGGAAGTAATCATCCCATTATTCACCACACTCCAAAATCTCTGTCTGGAAAACTGCATGCAATTTTTGGCTCTTTCTATAGATTAAAAAAAAAAGGATTGTTAATTTGGAAAGAATCCAAAGGGTAGCAATAATGACAAAAGGCTTGAGAAACATGCCATTAAAAAAGAGTGTGTGAGAAGGGAGCATTAACTGCCAAAAGGTCAGGTAACTGACGGAGGCAGAAAAGGTGCTTAAATACTACGTGGAAAGAAACCTCCTAAGAGAAAAAGGGATTATTTTTTTTCTCAATCTGGACACTTATATTAGTAGTTTTAAAAGGAGAATTAAATTATAAACCATGCAAAACACATTATGCCTAATTATATTTTCAATTAGAAAATGTAGCAGAGATGGGAAGATAATATTGGAGGACTCAGGATGCTGCCACCATGATCCTTCAAAATATCTCATGCAACGGCTTCTGAGTCTAACTGGAATCATTTAAATTTAACTGTGGAGTAGGTGTTGATGCACATGAATTGGCACAAATGGACAGAATACCAGTCTATTTATTAAAAAAATAAAACAACAACAACAAAAAAACCCTGACCATTAGTCTTCTATGATCAAATATGGGAGAAAGGAGAACAAACATATGAAGACACCATTCTTACCCACTGAAGAGCTATAGTTCTGGGGCACAGACAGCATGTATACAAATACCCAATAAAAGTTATATAAGTTGGGGAAGAGAGGACTTGCTGAACATGGAAGAAGTCGCTCAGGATTCTAGCTACAGGACTGCTTTAAAATTCACCCAGGGGTATGATTGGGATAAGTGAGCAGGCTGGTCACAATCTCCTCTTTAAAATCCTGCCCCAGTAAATACAATCAATGGGAAAATTCACCTGTCATGGGTGTGTCTTCAGCAGCCTAAAACATTTGAAGGAAGGGTAAACAGCTAGTCAACCACTTTGCTGTCAAACATTCAGACGGTTCTGCCTTTTCTTTTTAGCATTTTTGTCTGTGTGGTTTGGTGTCAGAAGCTAGAGTGGACAAAGCTGGGATGTCCAGTAAAAATGTCCAGATTTACCAGCAGGCCTCCAGGGCCCTTCACAGCCAGGCCTTCAGCTTCCTGTCCAATGCTGTCCTTCCTTCATTCCAGTCCCTTGTGATTCCTCCAACCTCCAGCTGGGACTATTCCTTGTCCAAATATTCCAAACACATCCTTTCCTTTCCTCCTCCTGTGCTGGTGCCGTCTCTGCCCACACATACTCCATCCTCCCCAATCTCTTCGTTCATATCCTGCCACCTACACAGGCCCTGTCGAGACCCCACCTTTTCCATGAGTCATCTACTACCACCTTCCCTTGCTCTTTTGGAGTCTTCTTTTTACACCTTCAACCTGGGCTGTAATGCTTATTTTTATTTCCTGCACACTAGCTTATAAATTCTCAGAGGTCAATTAATATATTTTATTCACTGTTATATTTTTTACACTGCCTAACAAAGTGCCCGATACAAAGTAGTCATCCAATAAATGTCACTGGATTAAATTAGAAGTGAGATAGCCATTAATTAGGAAATGGCAAGGTGAATATATTTGCCTTGTTAGAGGATTCTCTTTATACTATGGTATAATTTTCTGAAGTTTACGCTGTCTGGGGGAATTATATGAAGTAATACATGTGCGTTTGATAAAATTGGAAAGGAAAACACCACCATGACATCATTCAGAGACAACCACTGATAGCATTTTACTTTGTACATTTCCTTCTAGTTATTTAAAAAGAATTTTTACATAGATTTTATTATACTCCATAGATGTATCTGTTTTCCCCCCAAAAGGTTATTAAAAGATTTTCATAAGTACTTTTAATTACAGTACAAACACCTATAGTTAAACCATATTTTATTTAAATACTCCCTAATTTTGGACATTTAAGATGGTTTTCAATTTTTTTAAATCTATTTTAAATAATTCAGTCCTGAAACCTCTTAGCAAAAAAGAGTTATCTATGCATCTTTTTAGAAAATAGTATTTAAGGGACATTAAGATTTTTTTTTTTTTTTGGTAAATAATCTAGCTTAGTCTTTTAATGAGTCCAGTATTTTTGTTTTCCTCAGCCCTGCCTAGATAATTTCCTGTCCATTGAATCTCTGGTGCCCTGTTGACATCAGTTATGTTCCTGGCTTTTTACACTGTCCAGGTCATTTACTCAGTCCCTTCCTCTGGCTGCCTGGATACATTCTGACGGATGCTTTCTAATGAAGCTACACATATTCCGTGTTCCCCAGCCACTATCTTACTTGATAGGGATTTTGGAAAGAGTATTGAAAGACTGAGTCTTATATTAGTAGAGTCTGTTAGTTGCTGTAAAATTTAGAAATAGTTTTACTGCTTTTACAAAAGGTCTTTAGTTTTGAACATTTTAAAGCAATTTCACATGCATTATCTTATTAATTCTTACAATATAATAACCAGCATATGACATTGTCACTTTCCAGATGAGGAATCGAAGCCAGGAAAAAAAATGTATTCATTTCCTATTGCTGTTGTAACAAGTTATAACAAAACTAGTGACTTAAAATGACGCAGATTCATTATACTACAATTCTGGAGGTCTCAGCAGGCTACAGTCAAGGTGTGGTGAGACGACGGCTCCTTTCTGTGGGCTCAGGGAAGCCTGTTTCCTTGCCTTTTCCAGCTTCTAGATACTACCTACATTCTTTGGCTCATGGCCCCTTCCTTGACCTTCAAAGCTAGAAACATCAGGCTGAGTCTTTCTCATGTCACATCACACTGACACTGACCCTCCTGCCTCCCCTCCGACTTGGAAGGACCCCGGTGAATACTCTGTGCTTGCCAAGATAACCCAGGATAAACTCTTCATCTTATAATTCCAAATCACCTTTGCAAGGGTTGTTTTGTTTTGTTTTGTTTTATTACTGTGTATAGTTACATATTGACAAGTTTTGGGGATTAGAATGTAGACATCTTTGAGAGGCCATTATTCTGTCTGACAAACTACTCACCTCAGGAGTAAAAGCTATAGAAGTAATGTGACACAGCTACATCAAATTAAGCAAAGTGATTTGAGAGATACCCTGTAATTTAATGACCACAAAAACTACAACCCATATGCCTACTTAGAAAAATCGTTTTTATGGAAGTGTGTATTTGTGACACAAGTATTTGTAACACATGTGTAGGTTTCATTTGCCATATATCAATATGTATTTACCCAAGCTCAGATTTACATTTATTCAATTTGGATAACTCCCGTTCCTATTGTATAATAAATCTGAAACTGCTGTGTCTCTAAATGTTCCTAGTAAAAGATTCAAAAAAATTACATCCTAATTGTAAAAACATGCTTACTGCTCACACGTTGGTGTGGATTAATTAGTGTAATTAGTCTTGTGTGTATATAACCACTGCCCAAAATGTCCCCGACAGCTCGAAAGCAACCAGCCACAGGACGCCTTGTGGACAAACTTTGCATGTTAAGGGCCAGGTGACTGGTGATTTACTTTTTTGTACGGTTGTCAGAAAAACAACCAAAACCTGACCCTTCAGATTTCACATTCTAAAAATGAAAACAAATTCTAATACAGTCTTGCATTAAATTGGTTTTCACCTGAGAATTTGCTTTATTCATGACTGGATAGATATGGAGCTATTTCTTATCCCAAGTGAACACCGCTGTGACCAATGTTAAGTGAAATCATCACATAGATTGTTACAGATCAAGGTCTCTTCACTTCAGATTTTTAAAAGAATCTGTGTGAGCTTATCTTTGTTTTTATTTATATGAATGTTCAGAAATAGGGATTTTTCTCTCACATATTAGAACAGGAACACCATGAACAGGGGATTACAGTTACTGTGCAACTTCCCTTGAAGACTCAAACCACCAAGCTCATAGTTTATGGGAAAGCCAAAAAGAAACATGACAAATGAAGCCTTAAATATAAATTGACATGAAAAATAATTATAAAAATAATTCTTCATATTAAGTACATTCATTTCAGTGTTTAATATACTAATCTTTAACAAAAATCCTTTTGTGATAAGGGCCCTTATAGCTTTTCCTTTAAAAAAAATAATATCCATTATAACCAATAACTAACTTAAGACTCACATAACCATTGTTGTATTTATGAATGAGTCAAATCCTTAGCAAAGGCCACAATTAATGAAAAAAAAAAGAAGAAGAAGAACAGAACATTTTAAAAGTTTCTAATATTAGGCTAAGTGAAGTAGCTCAGTCAGAAAAAACTAAGAACTACATGATTCACTCATAAGTGGGATATAAAAATGAAACTTGTAGACGCAGACAATAGAATGGTGGTTACCAGAGGGAAGGGGGTGGGAGGGTAGTGAAGGGTGAGGGGGGCCAAATACATGGTGACAGAAGACGATGTGACTTTGGGGGGTGGGCACACAGTGCAACGTACAGATCATGTATCATAGAAATGTACACTTGAAACCCATATAATCTTATTAACCAATATCATCCCACTAAACTTAATTTAAAAATGTTTTTTAATTTAAAAAATTAAAATAAATTTTGGAGTAAATTTCTCCTTTCTCTTTATCTCAATGAACATAGAGAATTCTGGTTGTTTTCAAAAGTGGTTTACAATGGAATATTTTAAAATAAATATATTTATTTTTTTACTTAATGGAATATCAGAGGACAATTATTATCAAATATATACATACCTACCATAAAGACTATATGGTGATAAAAGGATGTACATGCAACTAAATATGATATTTTAATATTTGGAACAGGTGGACCTTTCAAAAAAAAAAAAAGGTTCCTAATTATTCCTGTACAGTTGAAATTATTTTAATTTTGCATCTCAGCAGATATATTTGTATGCTAGAAACAGGTGTTCATCAAAAGACGATGATAAAGAGACACTGCAGTTGGGGCCGCGAGTGTAGCCTACATGGTGTGATGACAGATAAATCAGAAAATTCCTGCTAAACATCTCTACACTTCAGAAGGAGATTACACCTTTTTTAAAAAAAGGCAAAACATGTGGTTCAATTGCTTATTGTCTTGGCATGTGGTTATGATGAAAGACGGAGTCTTAAATATCAATAGAGCTAAACTAACACCCCAGATGGGCTTCGGAAGAGGGGACTCCCGCAGCAATCCACCTGCACAAGAAGAAACTGAGAAAAAAGATGAAAGAAATGCTTTCCTTCCCCTCCCCTGTTTAATTTGTTTCTTTATATTAAATAGCCATTTAATGAATAACATGAGCTTTGTGGGGGGGTGGGGATCAAAGCTGAAAACCTTTATTTAAATGTATTTTCTGGGAGATCCAGGAGATGAAGCAGGTCTCCCAGCTCTCTGTAGAAGGCTGCTGTCTTGCATGGATCCTAAGTGCTATAGGAGGTAATCACTAAGCCCGGGGGAGAAAAGGCAACGTAGATCTGTACAACACATAGGATTACATAGACACGATGCTGTGTGACCTTGGATAAATCACAGAACCTCTCTGGGCCTGTTTCTATATCTGTACACTACTGAATCTGTACACTAGGAATCAGTTTGGACTCATGCTGCTGCAGTCTGAATACAATCTTCACTTCAAACCTAATGCTTGTGCTCCAATAACTATTTGCCACTGAGGACAACCAACACAGAGAGAAATTCAGGTTGGACCAGCCTTTCTCCACAAACCATTTCTACATTTGGATATGATTAGAGAACCCCAACAGCTCTTCAGATGTTCAGTCCTATGTCTTAAAGTGACCAAGAATTAGTAGTGGAGTGTAGGGGCTGTAGGAAGAGAAATAAGGAAGGATAAAAGAGAAAATTATAATCTATTAATCATATGCATTTTACTAATTTGACACTGAATCCAACCAACAACTCTGCAAAATGGGTATTACTTATCCATTGCATCTGAAACTAAAATAATGATTGCCAGCACTGACGGAGTCCGAAGAACGCTAAGCGTGCTCGATGCATTATCTTATGTAACATTAATATGAAGCCTATTAAGTAGATTCAGAATTGCCTTTTTTTTTTTTGCTATTGTTGTCCTCCCATTTGTTAGACATCTGAATAATTAATTTTTACTATTATAATTAACACTTAATGAATATTCTTGCATATAATTGGTCTTATTGTTCCTGTAGCCCACATTCCTAATTCAAGTTTGAAATATCTGCCTTATTATTTTCTCTATTATTATTTATTACATAGGTCCTATACTTGTTCATCTAGTAATATGGAAAACACGTATCCTGTTTTGTATTTTACTAGTGATTACCTTTAACACACACATGCACAATTTTTCCCATAATGAAATAGTATCTAGTAATTCCTGAATTAGATGAGAAAAAGCACATTTTATTTCTTACTCTTTGTCTTTTATCCATTTCCAAATCTCTGTAATCTGGAATTTGGAGTTCAGATTATTATAATAGCAGCAGCAGTTGTAATAGAAGTGTGTTCCAGCTATTGACATTTCTCTAGTTTTATATTTCATTATAAAATATTTCATGGTTACCTGAAGAGAAGGGAACCTATATGAATGAGCTCCATTAACTATTTTTCCATGAAGCCCATTTTAAGGTTCTTATATGTACTTCCAAGTTACTTTCCAGAAAAATTGTACCGATATACAGCCTCACTAACCATTTGTGAGAGTACCTGACTCACTACAGTCTGCAGAACTGATTATGACTTTTGAAACATTTACCTATGTGGTAGATGAAATGGTATTGGATCATTATTTTCATTTGTTTATCTGGGGGGAAAAGAAGTTGTCAGCAACTATAATTCCAGCGTTCTTCCTCTGATGAAGCTGCAATCCCTCCTGAAAGAACCCTCATAAATTGAGTAGGTTTTGATTCAGGGTCTTGTCTGTAATGTTACCAATTAATTTCTTAGGGACTATTTTATAATCTTTTTCACAAGGCATTTTGCGGGCATGTAGATTCAGAAAAAATGTACAATGGGTGGTAGTTGTTTTTAATACCAAGAATCCATGTACTCACGCCTAGTCATGGAACATTGGCTCTGTGCTATATGAATTCTCATAAAGTAAATAAATTAGTCAATCAGTAAATTCATGTTAATAGAAAACTAGAGTTACAATAACTAATTTGTAAAACCTGCAGTACTGGCAAATATTATGATAAGATATATTGGCCTAATGGTGTTCTGCAAATAGGTTCTGATTTGAAAAACTAACCAACACAATAGCAATCATTTCACGTGAAATATTCATATCAGAAATGTTGACTGGAGTGATTGAAAGTCATTCACTTAAAACTAATAAATAAACACACTCGTCTCCCTTATAATACTGAAGAGTCATATTTAATTTAGCAGTGTTCCTCTGCATTATTCTTGTTCATTAGCAGAAGTGACTAAGAATAAAATTTAGCTATCAATTTGCTTGACAAATACAGGAATATACACATATACATATATATGTAAGTACATATGTGTGTGTGTTTCTACATGAGTGGTAAAGGCAGAAATAGCATTTCAAACAGAAGGCACAGCATGAGCAGACATGTGGGTGCAGGGGGGGTTGAGGTGGAGGAAGCTAGCCAATAGTCACTGGAAGACTAGTGAGGGTACATGAGATCCTTTGCCATGGCTAATGTCATTCTGATAACTACCACTACAACGTCAGGTTTTTACCTTTAAACTAAGTTTCAATAAAAATTCCAAAGAGTGAAGAAATACCATGAAGTAACTTTATGCAGCAACTCTTCAAATGTGTGGTTTAATGAGGGTTTCAACATATTTTAGCATGGGTTTCACAGCTGTCCATTCACCTACTTTAATCAGTTCAGTGTAGCACAATTTAAATAATATTTTACAGTAGGAGAGAGTAGAGGGGAGGTAAATGGTGATGGAAGAAAACTTGACTTGAAGTTGTGAACACACAATACAATATACAGATGATGTATATAGAACTGTACTCCTGATATCTACACAATTATATTAACCAATGTCACCCCAACAAACAATAAAAATTAAATAAATAGATAATATTTTACAAATACTCTTTGATGATTAGTAAAGCTAATAAGAGTTCACATGGATGGAATTTATGCCAGGCACATGCAGTATCTCATTTTATCCTCATAACAATCTCTGAAGTCATTTCTCTCATTATATCCCACTTTTAAAGATGAGGACTTAACCAGGGTCAAGCAGCTAAGCAGTGAAAGACTCAACATTTGAATCCGAGCTGTTGGATTCCCATGCCTTTATCCATTACTCTAAAGATAATGATGATGACAACTTTGGAACATCACAAATATATTTTATTCTGATACAAAGCCGTAAACATCTAAAACATGTCTTTGTATTTATGTTATCATGTGCAGCTGAACATAAAAAGTTACTTGCACTTAAGAGCTGTCAGTCTTGCTGTTCCCTCTCCCTTTTCCACTTCATCCATGATCAAGGTCACTGTGCTCAGTGTGTGGTCCTACAATCACTTCCATTTCATGACCACAAATTGTGATGTCCAAAACACAGAAATAGGACTTTATAGCCAAAATATCTAGAAAGAGAATTCTTACTCTAACACAAATACCTATAATAATGGCAAAAGAAAGCAGAAAATTATGGGTAAAATAAATTGCTTTTTTTTATATAAACATTAATTTTTTTCAAGGTCTTGTCAGTTTAAAAGCCTCTCTTCCAAATCACTAAAGTCACTTCACCCTCTTTTTAATTTCACCCTTTCAGTCCTTCTCCTCCTATTTCATCAAAAGCCAAAGTTAGAAAACCACCTAAATTAACCCCTTTCCCATGACATTATCATTTCTAGTTTCCAGGAGTTATTAAGAAACCTTAAACCAGACTGCCAATGATAAAAGAAGAGGAATAGAAGGCACGGTAAATGAGAAGCGACAGCAAGGAAAATGCCACTGAAATGACAAATGCTACACATTGGCGACAGACAGCTGATTTCCTTATTCCATAAAGAGCTCTTCAGCCCCACAAGAATAACACTGATGGCCCAATAGAGAGATTGGCTAAGGACCTGAACAGGCTGTTCACATCAAAAGAAAATGAAGTGTTTTTTAACCATTTGAAAAGATACTAAACCACAGTCATAATTAAAGAAATGCAGATTAAAATAATAAGATTCAATACTTTACTTTCAGGTTGGAGGAAAAAAAATGGTTTTGGGAAAATAGGTACATTCATAAGTCATATTTGGAGCACAACTTAATATGTATCTGAATTTAAAATGCATGCAATCTATGACTTAATAACTTTACTTCTACAGGTGTGTTTGTACCATTGGCCTAGAAATATGTGCTCAGAGATACTGCAGCAGCATTATTTATAGAAGCAAATCCCTGGAAACTACCCAAATGCACCTCAGTTCATACTGAGCATCATGAAAGTACCTCTGGGGGCCTCACGAAGAACTGGCCAGGGAGCTGGAGGGAGGGACCAGGGTCAAGAATGGAACAGTGAATTAATTATTCTCATATATGTGTATTGTACTTTTTATTTTTAAAAATAATGTATATTAAAAAAGAAACCCACTAAAATTTTTTAAAGATGTGTTTGGAGTTCTAGAAGAGAAAACCACGTAAAGTAGCTATGAAGTTTTCAATTTCTCCCACATCACAGACAGCTCCAAGGATTATAAGGAGACTACCAGACAGGACAATCTAGAAATAAGCCCTTGGATTATGTACGAACTTTTTGTGCTTGCTCTGTTTTCATATTCTGTGTGATATCTTCCTAAAAAGGACCCAATTTTAGCCATCGCAATGTTAACAGCACTTCACTGCGGCAATGTCAGTCTTGAAGACGTAGTGGTTGAGATCATTTAGCTCAGCAAATCATTAGTATTCTTTATGCTGTCTTCCATATGACCAAGAGTATTTTTCTATTTTTAAGACATCAACCTCTCAAAACCTTGTTGAGAGTTGCCCACTGTAAGGCCATGACATCTAAGACACCATATTTTTATCTCCATTACTATGCAACCTAAGACAAGTGGTCTTATAAATTCCTAGTGTTTGCCAAACACATTACATGGAAGATCGCAGTGTTAATTTGGAAAGGGAAACAGTTTTATGGCATCTAAAGGACTAAAAAAATTACCTCTAATCCTTTTGGGAATCAAAGAGGCAATAAAGTGAAATTGAGTGCAGAAAGACTCACATTGTAAATCCATTTACTACCAAGCCTTGTTTACTCAAGGATTTATTTGTGCCAGTCACTAGTCACCAAAGCTTAATAGCATGACTTTACCAGAATTTCATTTAAACAAGTGTCTGATATTTTTTCACAAATAGTGTTCAGCTGATTAAAGCCTAATTACCCACATTGAATTAAAGGTGTGAGTACATAATAAAATGTTCTAGCTAAAAGGAATCTGTGTTGGTGTTTGATTTCCAGCTAGTAATTTGGCTGGAATAAAATGGAAACAAGAAAGTGGAATTGTTAAAAGGTGCAGCTTTATGACAACATGCATTTCTAAACTGGAAAGAAATAGATGAACACACTGCGCACTTTTTAAACAGGGCGTGCTGAAATCTAAAACAGCCTTCTCTATTACCCAACATTTATAATAATGGTACAAACCACACTCACAGAGGCCAACAGCCAGAAAAAACATATTTCCATTTTAACGCCTTCAGATGATCAAAGCATCAGCTTAATATAATCAGCTGAAATCCATTTACCCACAAGCTTGCCACTGTGCCCAGGGACTGCTTTCCCTTCCAGCCCTATCTATTCTGGAACAGGTGCTATCCTAGTAAATTAATTAGTCTGTGGAGAAGCACCTTGTTCTCCATCTCTGCAGGCCTCTTGTGGGTCAGGGCCTTGAGGACTTCGCCATCTGGGCAGAGTTCCCCCCAGGGAAACAATCAAAGCCCACAGATTGCAGCGTACAGAGAAAGGTTCAGATGACAATTAACCTTATTAGGCCTCATTTTTTACAGTTTATGGTGTGTCAACATGTTGGCTCCATAAATAATCTGCTACATCAAATAGGTAAAAAGAAACCATTTCTCCTCTTGTTAAAAGTTATGAAGCCCTCCGGAAAAGAAGTATAATATTTAAGAGAAATGATGTCATTTACAAATATCCAAATACTAGGATTATTGGGTAGAAAGTTAGACAGGCTCTAGATTTCAAATAAAGTTCACCAAAAAAAACAAAAACAAAAACAAAAACACTATCATCCATTTCTGCTGGACATAAATACTCAGGGAGGGGAACTTCCATTTCTTTTCCAGGTCTTTCAGATTTTTCTCTCAGGCTTGATGCTTCCTACATATGTGGTTTTATAACATCAGGCTAACTTAAGAAATGCATGTTGTTTCTTTTTAAGGATCATATTTTTGTTCCTTTTCCCCAACCACAGTTATGTATATATGACCCAGGTGTTCTGGGAATACAAAATAAAATCAATCAGGACAACTGACATCTATGCTTGTCACAAAATCGACAGATAAGCCTATGTTTGAAATCAGCATAAGCTTAATTAAACACTTCAAAAATGACTTTGCAGCCTGGCACCAAAAATGCCCACTTTAAAAAAAAAGTCTTTAAGCATAATTTAAAAGAGAGTTCATTAACAGATTATCACAAAGATCCTTGAGAGGACTGACTCAGAGATCTCCTGTCTGTTCTGTCCCTTAATATCTGATAGGGTACTGGGCCCCCACCATTTCCTTCAATTCTGTGACAAGGTTCTAAACTTGGGAAAGAGACTGTCCCTGTTGGCTTCTCCCTCTTTTGCAGCTTCCTTAGACAGCTCTTTGGGGGGGGGGGGGCTCTTGAGTCACCACTGGGTTAATGACGTGTTTGGAAGCTTCCTGACAGCAAGAGCAGCTTTGTCTTCTCATGAATCCCTTACGTTGATTCACGTGCAAGTTGAAAATATTTGCAAACTTTAACTGTTTGACATTGAAGCCCAGGAAACTCATTTGATTCTGTCTAAAGATAGTTCTATGGGATTCAAAGTGATGGAGGAAGAAAAAACTTTTCATAATATGTAGCTTTTATAACTTTAAAACAGTAGCAGCAGACTCAACACTGCCTTTCACATTCAAAACAAATTTCCACTGAAGTTATCTTTGAAATTTGGATATAATATCTAGCTTGAAATGTCTCCAGTCACAATACTATGTCTTTATTACGTAAGTGGAAAATGAAATTGAAGGCAAAAGGAAAACTTTGCTTGCCCTTCTAGTTTTGGTCAGAAGAAAAATCTAAAAAAATAAAAATAATAACAGAAGAATGACCTTAATGTACATGAGCATTCTTATTTAGCATATATTCTTTTGTTATTAAATACATATTTGTCATATTGGTTGGTAATATTAGGTTGCATCTAACCTTATTATAATTGTTTTTTTAACCATGATTTACTATTGTGGTTCTATTTCTGCAAGCATAGATGGAAATCTCGGAGTCATTCATTAGCAAATATAGACAGAACTTAAACCTGGGAGTGGACTTTAGGTATCTAACTTGGTATTGAAGAAAAGGCTGGAACAGCCTCTGACAAAACAGTGCCCTCTAGTGGATATACAAACACTTGGAGTCAAAGTAATTCACAAGGAGTGGGGTCAGGAGTTGGGAATCTAGGAGCATAAAGACATCTTGCTATTATTCAATGTTAAGAAAAAGAAGGGCAGCATCTAGGGTAATTCCAAAGACAAGGAGGGCATGCTTCATTCACACAGCAAGCATTGTTGAGGGCCCACCATGAGCCAGCACTGGTGCTATGCGTGTGGGATACAAAGATGAATAGAACAGGGACCCGCCCTCAAGCAGCTCGTGGACTAACATGACCACAATGGAGAAAAGTAAGTACGAAAGAAAGAAAACAGAAAGATAGAAAGGGAAGCGAGGTCTCCAAAGAAGAGAAAAAATGAACATTTTTGTATGAGTTCTTTTTTTAAAAAAATAATGCTAAACCCAAACAGTCAAGCAAGCATTGAAGTAAGTAGTCCTTGAGTACCTATGGTAGGTCCACCCCAAAAAATAATTGTTAAAGCTAGCAGATGACAAAACTAGATAAACTCTGTTATCTATAACCCAGGGCCCCAAAAAGTCCTATCATTCAGAAATAGCTAAAGATCTTGTTACCAGAAAGAGCAGGGTTTGTGCAGTTGGATAAATCCTCAGGAGTGGGGGAGTTGAACGAGGACACATTTCAGAGTCCACTATGCCCCCTAAGATACCCTCCCATGACTTATTCTATAGACAACCTGGCAGGGGTTTATAACGCTAGGCATTAGATGATCAACCTCAAACTTGACACTGTGCATGATTACCAACTGGGCACTCAAAAAAAAAAACAAAAAAAAAAACAAAGCTTGGGTGACTATATTCTTTCAGCATCATATGGACCTTGATACAGTGTTGTACACACATATGTTGTCATATTTCACTGAGTCAGAGAAGCCAAGGTATTACCAGGCAAATGAAGCAATGGAGTCACTTCGGTGAACAATCAAAAGAGACACAGATCCAGGAGAATCAGAAAGAAAACAACTGACAAATGTAACTGGTAAGTTTCCTCTATGATCCCCTACTATGAAAGCTTTCTTACATTCCTGGTTTGATTTCCTATCTGACTACAGTTTGAACCCTGTACAAATTTCCATCACAACACCTGTTACAGCATTTTGTTTTTATACTTGTCACCTTTTACTAGATAACTTTCTCAAACCTCCTGGAAACCAAGGACCATGTCATTTATCATTGTATCCCCTGTTTCCTATTGTTCCCAGAACATTGCCTAGCACAAAACAGTCACTCAATTAATATTACCTGGTTGAGTTCCTTCTCAAAATATATAATACCTTAAAAGAGATACAGTATATCATTACCCAAATTTCACTGCATAAGTAGTACAAGAAGATAGTTTACATATAAGAAAATTTAAATATAAAAGTATCAAATAGAAAATTTATAACCTTGATAATAGAACAGAAGATCTTTTCAAAATACCTCAAAAGCGCCCTGGCTGGTTTTGATCAGCGGTTAGAGCGTCGGCCTGCGGTCCAGAGAGACCTGGGTTCTGTTCCCGTTAGGGGCGCGTGCCTCGGTTGCATTTTGTCTGGTTGCATTTTGTCTCTGACCCTACTTGGGTCATGGGGGTGGTGGCCACTCGATGTGTCCCTTTCATGTCGATGTTTCTCTTTCTCTCCCTCTCTCTCTTTCCCACTCTATCTGAACAAAAAATGGAAAAATGTCCTCGGGTGAGGATTAAAAAAAAAAAAAATTAAAAAAAATACCTCAAAAGCTTACTAAATATGCAAAAATAAATAACAAATAAGAAAACACAATGTTGGGAGGTTTGTGGAGAATGTGGAATACATTAAGAGTATACATTACAAAGAATACGTCATTTTACTTTGGAGAAAAGCAATCTAGACAAACATTGTTCAGATTCTTGATCTAGAAATTATATTTGGGGAGATTATATCACAACGAAAGATTAAAAAAATAATAATAAAGAAAAATACACGTAAGGTATTCTCAATATCTCCCAGAGTAACAAAATAAAGAAAGAAAAAAGGTTGAAGAAGGACAGAAAAAATAATGAAAATAGGAAGAACATTTTTAAATGAAAAAGGAGAGAGAAAGAATGCAAGAAATGGAAGGAGAGGGAGCTAAAGAAAGAAAAACGGAAAATTTTTTAAATGCCCAAGAATAAGGAAATAGATAAGGAAACCAGTATAACAACATCGGGAGACACCACCTACATAATTAATTAGAAAACAAAAATGTATATTGGACAGATGCATTGAAAATATAGATGCATGCATATATGTTTGTGTATATATATAAATTAGTGTTTATTGGGCATTATGGGTCAGGCACTCTGCTGAGTTATCACTATATTTAATCCTCAGGACAAGCCTATCTGATAGGTTGTTTTGCACAATGTCTCACAAGTATATTTTTGCAAATTTAAGCTATTTTAAACAAAGAAAAAATTAAAATATCTAGTAAGTACCATTATAAAATGTTCTTTATATATCAAAAGATAATTTTTAGTGATAAACATTTAGAATTTCGGTACCCATTTTTAAATTCCATCCACTAGAAGTGATAAATATTACTAACAGCTTCTAATTTGTCTGCAGTCTTATCCAAAGTTAAGGTGAAAACAGTGTGGGCCCACTCTCTAAATAAGGAGTTTTAATGAAAAATATTTCTATTCTTGTAAACAAATATGTGTTTTTAGAGGGTAAATGGGGGACAGAGTTTACAAGATCTTGGCCTTTATTTGTGAAAGGCTTCTGGTCTATGCCAACAGAGAGACCTCAAACTGTCTCCATTAACCTCTGATCATAGCATGAGGTGAAGAGGAATCATGCAAACTGAGAATATTTAAATATTCTCTCTGAATGAAAGCTGTTTAGCTGCTGAAATCATTTCCTCTTGCTGTCCCTGAGCTAAAGAAGTGGATGGAGCAGCAGGGGGGTGAACAGATGCAGCTGGAGAGGAAGGGAGGCTGGGGGAACCACATTTGAGCAGACTGGGGGATGAGATGCGACAGAAGAGAGTTTATAGAAGCAGCTGGAAGAAAGCAGCAGCAGAGGGAAAGGGCTCCGTGAGGCAAACGCCAGAGACAAGATGTGCTCAGCGAAGCCCACAGCTTGCAGTGCTCCCTAAATATCTACCCTGAGTGAGGAAGACACTTATTCCCAAGGGAGACTTAGGTAATTTCCCCTTCTCCATTACAGACTGAAAAAAAAATGTCACACACATTTTAACCTTCCATTTGCCCCTTTGGGGCATCCCTGGCCTCTGTGATCAAGGCCCACCCAAGATACATATTCCTGCCGGCAATTCTTCTATTGTATCCTCATTTCCCAGAGGGTGAATCCGTTCATCTATATTAGGCCTTGAGCATGGAAAATGTGAAGGATTTCCCAAGTACTATTATTCTTCTAAGTGGCATTGGGAACTCACTCTTCCCTTCCCACCGGGCACAGGCTAATGCTGCCTACTGCTCCCTGCCATTCAGGAGAATCCAAATGATCAAGAGTCAAGATCCTTGAAAGGGTAGGATTCCTGAGCAATAGAGATTAGAACACATTTTGTGAGTAATAGTGAATAACAAATTAACATTCCTCAGAAAACCTTTCCCAAAAAATCCAGCCATCTGGAAAAAGCTGAATACTTCATACTTTTTGAAAGCCACTATTTATAAAACACATTAAAGTTCTTTATTATTAAGGTTGTAAATAAGGAAAGAACAAAGCACACATCTTGTAAATATCTTCATTTTATTCCTGGGGATCACCCTAGAAATTAAAATGATGACAGTCCTTTGCATTGATATAGGACTTTACAGTCTACTGTCAACTAATGTGTTTTATATTTATTACCTTCTTCCACGTTTAAAGCTGGAACGTTAGGGATTTGTTTGCATACCATTTCTAAATTCCATTGTCAGAGGTACAGGACATTCTTTAGAACAACTGTTAGCATTACACGCATGTACATTTAAAAAGTATCACTCTTGTTACCTAGTCTTACCTTGAGTCTATAACTCTTCCAACTCCTAACAGCCCCTTCAGCACCTTGGACAGAGCTGCATTTCCTCACCACATAGGTGTGTGACTAGGTGGCAGCATGATGAGGCAGAGCTCCACTGCGTAACGCAACATATTTCAGAAGAACTCCAAAAGGCTAGCTTTCGAGAGATAGGCAGAAGGCAAAACCAAACTTTTAAAAATCTTTAAGTAGTAACCATTAGGCCAGTCTATTATTTTAATGATAGGATTTTTGATTTTTTTTTTTTTGGTAGCCTCATCTCAAGTAATAACAGAAAAGGCAAGATATCCCAGCATAAATACAAGTTAATTTTTAGGGGACCTTTCTCCAAAGAGTTTCATATGAATGTACCATTATTTTCTTCCTTCTTGCTTGTGAACCAAGTCTACTATTATTGTTTCCTTTTACAAATAGCAAATTAAAAACACTAAGATGAGAGGAAGAGAATAGAATAAGGATTTAATATTCATTGAGCATTTAAAATGTGCCTGTTAAAGTAGATACTTTTTTCATGTTATGTTAATCTTTACAATAACCCCGAGAAATAAGTATTCTTGTTTAGATGAGGAAACTGAAACTCAGAAACCTTATGAAACGGATTCAAGAGGTCCAGATGATCTAAGAGCTTCTATGAACCAGGACCCCTAATTATGAGTAAATCTGCATCTCCATGTGTTCATCAAGTCTCCCCCTCTCTCTGTCTCTCTATCTCTATCTCACTCTGTTTCTCTCACATTGTGCACACACACACATACAGAAAGAGATAAAGACACATTCAGTTCAAAAGAAAACTACAACAAAACATTGACTGCTGAGAGCAACATGCAATGTTTTCTGGATGGGAGAAATAATATAAAATCAGAAATATTGCATCATCTCAGGAAAATCAGGCCCAGAAACTGTCAAATGAGAAATATTAAAGGTCATCTTTAGATAGAACAATTAAATGTAGAGTACTAGGTGCTAGGTGAGAGGGGAGCCTATAGGTAGGTTTTAGTCTAATTGTTAATGCATAGAACTCTGATATTTTCCTGACTTCTCCAAGCACTTACCAAACTGTCCCTTTGTACTAATGCAGATTTTTAAAAAAAAATGTCTACTATAGGTTTTGTTGTGTTTAATTACATGGCAACATCTCCCAGAAAGTTTAAACCTATAGTTCACAGTCAAACACCACAACCCCTACCCCCCAAAAAACACTTGAAAATGCATACAAATTGTGTACTTGTGCATTTTTCTGGGATATTTCATAATTTTCTCCAGACCTGCAAAAAGAAATGCACCTGTCAGTTATGAACACTGCTCTGGGCTCTGAGGCTCATCTCCATGTCTCCTCTGGTTGGCACTGTGCGTGGCCCTCAATAAACGTCTGAAGAATGGATGAGTGGATGACAATCACTGAGACTCTAGAAGGAAACATTCAGTCCTGGCTAGGTTCTTTGGCCTCCAGAAATTTTGTAAACATTAAATCTTTTAGAGGTGGTTGGGAGAATAAACTTTGAAACTTTCTGCCCAGACTCTAGTCTGGACTCTACCACTAACTTGTGATGTGACTTTGGTCAATCCACTTAGCTCTCTAAGCCTCAGTTTCCTTATCTCTGAAATAGGTATAATAATAATAATAATAATAATAATAATAATAGAGGTAACTGCATATATCTGATGCAGAGAGGTAATGAGACCATGTGTTAGAGTGCGTGGCACAGGGTGGCACACAGACAGTGATTGTTAGCTATAGGGATGGCACGGGTGATGGTGGTGACCAGAACTAGAGAATTCTTCTGTAGATAACATTAGTGGCATAGAACATTAGATCTTATATCCATTTATTCAACACATATTACTTATGGATAGCCTACAGTGGCGTGGCATGACTAAGTGGGATAGAATGAAATTCTCACATACAAAACAATTTAAAAATAAAAATGTCATATTTGAACTTTTGGGGGGCTTGTGGCTGAGAACTTTCTCTTCATATTGGGTTTCTTCTCAGTATTTTTCTTAACCTCTCCAAGGCATTATGGCAGAAAATATCAGCCTCATTGAAATGTCTCTGACAAGGATGGACAAGCAGGAAGATGTTTCCGCAGATGGTTCAGGCCAATGTTTCCCTTTCAGTGGGGCCTTTGGGGAAATGGCTCGGATCGTCCCTGAGCATTTAAACTGGCTTCCTATGAGAAGGCAGCGTTTTCAGCTTGTTGGGCTGTGCAATGTTTTGCTGCTACATTTTTTTTTATTGTTCTATATGCTTTTCATTCTGAAACACTGAGGAGTAATTGTGCTGGCAAAGTATATTAGCCTTAAGTAAATAAATATTCTGACCAGTTTAAACAACTTGATGGCTGCTAAGGAGTGTTGTGAGAGTAATACACCAAAAATCTACCAGCTGGGTTTTATGTTTTATTAAGTAATTTTGATAAAGGATTTTAATTTGGTGATATAATCTGTCTTTATGCTTACTTGTATGTAATTGTGTGTGCACAGTAAATCTACATGAGTTATAAAATCCATACTGAAGATGGCATGTATTGGGGCTTAAAAAAGAAAAAAAGCCCATTTACAAACAATAAATTCAAAGGCAAAAATATGCATCCATTGCAAAGAAACTCTTGTATTAAAGAATCAGTAAGCCTCCAATTCACAATAACTAACACAACTTGAATAAAGTGATTCTGTTGCTGCATTGCTCATTCTAACAGCCTCTCCTCACTGAGTTTTGGCTGGTGTCTCAGGCCTTTGTGCAGTGGGCTAGTAATTGACAGCAGGCTGACACACAGCCCAAGGAGAGCTCTGTCAGAAGGTCTCCTGGGCCTGGGGATCAGTGTGCTTAAAATATTAGGATTTGATAGAGTTAACACTTGCCCTTGAGCAGATGGTTTTGAACATTCTGTCAACACTGCCAGTGATTACCGCAAACAGATTCTCCGTCCCAGAGGGATGGGAGTGAAGTGCTTTCTAGCTCCTGAATCTCATCTGAGAGGTGTAAAACGTATCATTTCCAGGGTCTTCTCTCAGCTGTGAGAAGTGCAAACATTTCCCACACCACGCCGCCAGAGCTGTGGCTTCATCAAGAAAAGCCTCGCCTGGGCCTAGGGGAAAAACAGACCTGGCTGAACTCAAATTTAACCTCGATCCTTCTATTTTGTGTCCCTGGAATGTGTTGAGTTTATGAATTTCTTTTCCTAAACTAACAATATAGCAGATTAACAGTAGTCTTGCCAAGGCAAGAGTGTGGAAGGAGAAGGGTGGGAGAATGAGGAAGGCCCTGTGGACACGCTGGAAACTTCACCAGTTCAAAGTTTCAAAAGTCGAGATTAACACACCTACCAGTATTTATTTTCAATCTAGGCACATCCTGTGAGGGGGCAGGGAGAAAGTCTCTTCAAATGAAATGTATTATCCATTCCTACTGTAAACATCCATTTACAAAACTGGGAAATGAAATCATCAGTGATGGAAGATGGTGGGAGGCAACTTGCAAGATTTTCCTTCTGCAATGGAACTAACCAGTAAAGTCAGAAGAGGGCGTCCTTCCGGATGCATTTCAAAGGCGGGCTCTCTGCCCAGCACCGTCCTGTGAGGAATGCCCGGAGTCCATGAAATGGCCTCTGCTCCAAGGAAGAGTGACCACAGAGTTTAGAAGACAGAACCTACACTCACGGAAACTTTGTTCTGCAAGGAGCCAATAACAACCTCTTAGCTCCAGCGATTACAACTTCATTATTATAAAGTCAGGTGCAAAAGGAACACCTCAATCTCTCCATCCTCTAGAAAAGGTTGCTTAAGGTGTTGATCCTGTCTGTCAGCTGATCTGCCCTGGCTGCCTCTAACCCTATTTGGAGGAGAGATACCTCACAAGACAAACAAGACTGCCACGATGAACAATTTTTAAATTTTTTTTTTATAGGAAAGTGTGTGAAAAGCAACGCTTAAAAATCCACACGTCCAGACCCTGGCTTCCATGTTAAAGGCTTATAACCTCCCCCTTCATTATATGGTTTTGCCGTAATGCTCTGAACACCTGCACTATTAAATTCTTTTCTTGGATTTTTTTTAATAAGAAAAAATTAACAAAGTAAAATTTGTTGACAGTGCTCACAGTCAACCTCGTGGGTGTTCCACCTATCGCTGTCACATTTTTCATGTTCATTTCTGCAGGTGTTAAATACATGCTGACAACAACATATGTTACCAATCTTAAATGTTGTGTTCTTTTTTTTTTTTAACTTGTAATTAAGGAGCGCTCACAGCTTGAAAAAAAAATAATACAGGTGAAATCTGCCTCTGCCCAAAGATTTCTTCTTATTTATTTTTCCTCTATCATTTAGGTAGTTCTTGAATGCAACATATATAGAAAAAGTATGTTCTAAAAAACACTGAATTGTATACTTTAAATAGGCAGGTTATATGGTATATGAGTTATATCTTAGTAAAGCTGTTTTTAATCAAATAGCTAAGAAACTGTACAGCCAAGGAAAACACTGTGCCTACTTAAAAGACAGACATTAAAAGCACATCAAAAAATTATCTATTATAAACAAATTTGTAACTGAATGCTAAACACTCAAGAGCTCACTTACTCTCCGAGAAATCCCCACCTGTTCCTTCTTTGTTTTTCTATTTTTTTCTTGACTCCTAAGTTTTCTTGCTCCTTTTAATAACACACTTATTCTTTTTGAGAAATCATACAAACCTTCCAAGAAGTATTATGTGATAGGAACCTCAAAGTTGTAGAAACATTCTCTAAGTGGAATACAACTCTTTGAACTTTTTTTTTTTTTTACTTTATTTTTTCACATGACCACTTCTTCATTGTTAAATAATTAACTGGAAATCACTGCGACTTTATACCTATGAATTTCAGAAATAATTTCTTTCTATTGGCCATTAAGGGACTGCTATATAATAGCCTCCACATTCCTTCTTTAGGGACCAATGATGGGGTGATTGATGACATTTCAAAACAAATATTACACTATTCTTTGACAAGTATAAGAAATGATTTAGAAGTGTTTCCCACATGTGAGGAAGTAACAAAATTAGCAGGACACTCAATCGCTCCACCTGTGCCCCCCTTAATCCCAGGCAGTCAGCCAAACTCCGTGCACCCTCAGAACCTCTGCTTCTGCTGCCCCACCACCTTCATATCCACGGGATGTGATCAGGATGGCTGCTTCTCGAAGACCTCTCTTGAACACCCTACGCAATGTGGCTTCACTGTAGAACTTGGACTCATCACCCTGCCTTGTGTGCTTTGAGGAGTAGTCACTATCATAAGCTACCTTTTTAAAAAGTTTATTTTGACTAAGGACTTTTTAAAAAGTTTATTGTTTGTTTCTTTACCTCCATGAGATAAGGACTGTGCATCTACGTGTTTACATCTAGCCCAGAGCCTGGCAAGAGTTAATGCTCAATAAATAGTTTTTAGAATAAGTTAATAAATTGCTTAACAAAGATACAGATACAGCTCTTTCCCCAGGATAGTCTGATTCAGTAGGACTCAGGTGAAGCCAAAAGCCAGGTAATAAAATCACCTCAGGAAATTTGAATGATCAGGCAAATTTGAGAAACATTCTTAGTGCCTTGATACCCAGTATAGACCATGGACTAGCAGCATCAGAATTGCCAGGGAGCTAGCTAGAAATGAAGTCTCAGACCCACCCCAAACCCATTGAATCAGAACCTACATTAGCAAGATCCCTTGGTGATCTGAGCACTAGTTACATTCTAAGAAGCACTGCCCAGGCGCGTGTATTTCCAGACCAAGTCTTTCCTGCCCAGGAGATACAGACAGGGAAGCATCACCAGCACAGTCTGGCAGGGACCCTCACGTAGGAAGGAATGAGAGCTGTCTGATTGAAATTACCAGCTCAATTCATCACGTCTCCCAAAGTGCACACTACTTCTAGACTAGCAATTCTCAGAGTGTAGTTCCCCAGACTGACAGCATTAGCATCACCTGGAAACGTGTTAGAAATGCAAATTCTCTTCCCCCATCTCATATCTACAAAATTAGAAACTCTGATGGTGGGGCCCAATGAAATTCTAATTTGTACTAAAATTTGAGAACCAGGATTCTAGACCAGAAGTTCCCAGCCCTTCATGTGCATTAAAATTACCTGGGGGAGTTTTAGGAATCCCACTGCCTGTGCCACACTCAAGACCAATTAAATAAGAATTTCTGGCCCAGCCAATGTGGCTCAGTAGTTGAGTATTGACCATGCACTAAGAGGCTGCCGGTTCGATTCTCGGTCAGGGCACATGCCTAGGTTGTGGGCCAAATCCCCAGTGGGTGGGGGGGGAGGAATGCAGGAGGCGGCCGATCAGTGTTCTCTCTCATCGATGTTTCTATCCTTTCTCCTCCTTTCTCTCTCTCTAAAACCAATAAAGAAAAAAAAAAAAGAATTTCTGGAAATGGCGCCTCGATTTCAGTAACCTTTGAACCTTCTCAGTTGATTCTGATGGCTGTCAGTGCTGGGAACCACAGTTCTAGCCACAACCAGATTCACCTGGCTGCTTTGCAATAGTCACCAATAGAAATAGAAATACTTAGAAGCAAGGTTAAATTAAGACTGGTTCTCAAACCTTAGCTTGCATGAGAATCTAACCTGGAGGGACTGTTAAAACACCGATTGCCAGAGTTGATGAATCAACAGGTCTGGGGGGGGGGGGGGGGACACAGTCCTAACAAGTTCCCAGGTGATGCATTTGTGTCTGGCCCAGAGAATATACTACACAGTTTTCCAAAATGGTCTGGCTATAGAGGTCATAGGTCCCTAAGTAGAGCTGCTTGAACCCAATTGGTCCAATATTTCTGATCCCTGTAAATTATTCCCCTCCAAAATCTCATAGTCAGTCATTGGAAAGGTGATACAGTGAACAGATATTAATTGAAAGTCTGGTGGTCATGGGTTCAGATCATAGCTCTGTCCCATTCTTTAATCAATTTGCTCAATCTTTTGCATCTTCAGCCATTGATCTGTTAAAACAGGAAGGAGACTTAGAAATCATGGTTCTAATTTCTACTCAGCCATTACTAGCTGTGTTCCTTTGGGGGAAGGTACTTTGTTGCATCCCAGTTGTATACCAATAACTTTTTACCACTAGTCAGTGTTGTTATAAGGAGTAAATGAGTGAAACCCAAAGAGATTAAGTTTCCCAAGGATACACATTCTCTTATTAACTGGGGAATTCGGATTTAAACATAACCAGATCTGACTTCCTAGCCTACAAATGAGGTATGAATGGCCAAACCCCTTTATCTAGGTGCTCATTCTCCTTGGTCTCCCTAGGTCATTAGTGGCACCTAACTACTCACTCCCTGAAAGTTTCTTTTCTCTGGGTTTATAAGTCACAGCATTAGCCTGTTATTTCTCTTACCATTTTGATTTTTCCTTGTATCTCTAAACCAGTATTCTAAACTTTGGCCTCTCTCCTCAACTCCAGACCTTTTCCAGTTGCTTGATGAGCCTCTATGTATGAATTTGACAGACACTCAGACACAACATACCTCACCCTAGCTCATTCTTCTCTCATTTATTTTTTTGAATGGCACCATTACCTCCCCAAGCACTGAGATTCAAAATTTCAGCAGCATTTAGTTCGTCTGGAGCATCTACATAGTTATTCTCACTGTTTTCATAAACTATATTCCCTCTCTACCTAGCCCTTAATATAATGCCACTTTTCACTGGCAACGTGACCATCCAAACTTACAGACAACCCCTATGTTTTCCTTCTTTTTATCATAATTGCATAAAAAATTAGCTATAGCATTTCTTTAATTTAGACTTTTGGATATATAATATCCTGCGCTCCGTGTTGCCTGTTAGAGGAACCATACAGGAAATTATCTTCTCACATATGAAGATGCTTATCTTACCAGAAAAAGTCACTCACAGCCACTGATATAGTCACCAAAAACATGTACTTGAATTAATGCAAGTGTTGAGGGCTCACAGATACAAGTTGGCAAGAGCAGCGGGCAGACTTGATCTCATAACCCAGCAGCATGATAACATAATGTATAGTGCATATTCTCCCGCTGTTCTAAATATAATTATTTCCACAGTGTTTGAAATTTTTGGAAAAAAAAATCAAATGGTGAATGAAATGTACAATGTTTAAGGTCCAAGAACATCAAGATGCATTTTTACATTGTGAAGATTTAAAGTACAAACTATTCTAATAATTTGAACTAACTGAGCTATTTCTAAACTCCATAAGACCAAAGTTAGGGCCCAGTGTCTAACCTCCTTTCCCTTCCCCGGAATTCACCACAGAGCTCTCTGGATAAGCCATTTCCTACTTCGATGTGTGAGTTTCTCTTATTTACTTGGCAACACTCAGAGCACAGTCGACAGCGCGGGGAAGTCGGGAGAGGGATGGCTTTCCAAAGCATGCCCATGCTCAGAGCGATACCCTCTGAAACTGTGGCCAAAAAGCAGTTTGCATCCCCCACCTGTCCCAGGGCTGGTCCCAGGTTTGAGGAGGCCAACTTTATAATTAAACTGACTGCTGGTCTGTGGTATAGTCTACAGAAAAGTGAGGACACAGACTACACCTGAAGTATAACTCACCAATGATATATAACTGGATTTTAGGAGCTCAAACTAAATCACTTGGAATTCTGCCAAACTCAAAAAGAAAAAAAAAAAGCCATAACAATCTTCTTTCTGCTAAGAATAATTATGTGAAATGTTCCCAGTGGGGTTGCCACCTTATTAAGTACCCAATTGTGATCCACGGCTGCTAGGGACTGGCTAACAACATGATGAATGCTTTGTATGAGATCTATAAGAAGAACAAGCAAGTTAAAGGGATATGTTATTTGGAAACATAAATGCAGCTGAAGTTCAGGGGATCCTTATGAAAGCACATCTTTAATGCAATTATTGGGCATTACCACATTTTCATAACGTTGAAGACTGGCCATCACTAATTTTATTTCTTCTATAAATTTACATCTAGATCTATACTAAAGGGCAACATAGGAAAATAACACTGCAAATTTAATTATTTTAATATTATTTAAAGAATCAAATGTCAATCACTATGAGCATCCTTAAAAGACACAATATTTTGTTTTAATTTAATTCATGTCATTCTGTAAGAATAAGCTCGTGTTCTTGTCACTACAAAGGGTTAAAATACAGATGCTGTGAATGAAATGCATAATCCTTAAGGCCTTAGAGCATTAAGACATATCTGCTCCTTAGGGTCCATCTTTGTCCATAATCAATTTCTTCCCTTGGAGAACATTAATTGTCTCTAATGATAGCTTTCCATCAATACATCCTTGATCTTAAAAGGCCTGTACAGCTTTTTCCTTTATTCAATCAAATCATCTCTACAATTGCCCCCCTTTAGTAAGATAATACCTTTTAAGCCTTGTATTTTAATATAAAAAATAAGAGGTAGCTGCAAATTCTAATGGAAGTGCTAACATTTGAGAACCAGGATGATGGCTTCCATTATCCTAAATAATGTTTGAAGATTATAGAAAGCACTGTGTTTCAAAAGGTGGAAACTAATCCACCACTTTCAAATTATTCCTTGTATAAAAAATCTGTTCTGACATTAGGATTTCCCCCCCAGTGATGGCACTGTATGTTTAAATATTTAAATATGAAATAATTTTTCAGCTCTGAAAAAGGCAAATAATTGCTATTTATAAGGATAAAATGCTGAATAATTGGAGGAATTGACAATATTAAACTCCAACGCCTTTTATTTTGTTATTCTCCTGATAAGCCATTTCCACACTCTTCACTCAAACCACCACAACCCTGATGAGTAGTGACAAAAATTACTTAATTTCAAGATGGCTAGGGGGAAAAAAAACCCTCTGTCTCTTCATAACCCTCTTAACAGTGTCTCCTTTCCCCACCATTTGCCTTCTTCAAAAATGCTTTTCGAAAGGTGTGCAATTAATTTTGGGGGGAAGCAGCCATTTGAGTGATTGTTTTCATTCAAACAGAGCATTGCTCTTGCGCGCTTCTCAAGGCTCCCGGGACTAATCTGCCGGCCGTGGCCTAACAGCAGCTTCCTCAGAGATGCCCTCATGTTTACAACAGGGAAGGAACCTCGGGAAGAGACACTGATGGGACAAAAGCCATCTAACTGACAGAATTCCTCTGTGGATAGTTTCTATATTTAGTGGGAACAGAGCAAAATTTCCACGCTGCACATAAAGTATCGTTCTTACCACCGCCAGGTTAGGAAGCGCTCACCAGAGTCCTGGCTCACACGTGTGCTTTTCTCTCACAAAAATGCGCCAGCATTCTAGGAGACAGAGGGAGAGGCTCTGTGGAATGTAATTAACTGCAAAGCCCAGGTGATTAAAAAACCGATTAAAAGAAAATCACAGACACAACACAGAAAAGAACTTATTTACTGGAAAAAAAAAAAGGCGGGGGAGGGACAAACAGAAAAATAATTTGTTTGGGGTTTCTCTCGTAATCTGTACAATTTTTGGTGCTAAATTTACCTTATGAATTAAAATACAAGCACTGTTTTATAAATACATTGGCTGCAAACAGAAGAGCAAAGGAAATATTAGAATTCTGTATGGGGTAAAATGTGTATATGTAGGGAAGTAATATCACCCTAACAAATATCAAACCTAAACAAAACACACACAAAAGTGAGACCAGTTAACAACTAAGATAAGAGATGAAAATTGCCACTGAAGCAGATTGACTTTATTCAATGCCCTGATAAGCACCTATTTGCTCTTTCCCATTATGCTTTCTTAGTATTTATAAATTATCATTTAATTATGCTGGCAAGTGGTAATTGTCAAATAAAGCTCAGATAGGCATAAGCCCTCAGGCTGCACATGACAGAAAAATCTCTGTTAAAGCTGGGCTGATTCACACACTTAGGAAAAATTTCCTTTCTTCTTTTTATCCTTGCCAACAAATTATATGAACTGGCACTTTGTGCTTTGTAGACATTCTGAAGTTTATGCAGATTACAGAAAGGAAAAATTAGTTGTTTCAATATCTACCATTCCTAAATTATTCTGCTGATTTAAGACATCATGTACCGAGAGAACAAAAGAATGCAAAGATCAAGAAATGCAAACCTTGCTCTAGTTATAGTTTATGCCCAGGGTCATTTTCAATGGAGAAAATCAAGATTTGGAGAATTATTTTACATACTGTATAGTGGATTTTACATAAAGTAGGAATTGGAACATGACATTCAGCCCATTAGGAGAGACACAGAAACCTCTTCTTCCTTAAGTCTCTTACTACTTAGGTTTAATTAGTACCCATGTACCCCACCTCTTTTGTATGGAGTTTTCTGAATTCTTTCCCCAGCTAGTCGCAGTACTCAGGCTGTGGAGCATAAACATAAATAGAGAATTGTAATGCATGCAGCAAGATAAAGTGAACACCAAAAGGCAATTTAATTTACATCTAATATTTAGACAAAATGTAGCATTTCGGTTACATATGTCGAGCCACTTGTTTATTATTTTTATTTGCAAGACTGAGCAGAAAAGATACAAGGAAATACCTGCCCCCCACCTTGCCTGAGCCCCATTATTTTCAGTTGCTTTAGAGAGAGAGGGGAGGGTGGGGTGGGGAGAGAGGGAGGAGAAAGCAAAACTGCAAAAAAAATAAATAAATGTCTAAGCAAACTCAAGGTCCTGCTGTGAGCCAAGATCATTACCTCCTTTTCTCTAGTCATCCCCCTTCTCCCTCCCTGCACTCTAGCCCCCTGGGGCTACTTTTTGGGGCCTTGAAGTCGCCATATTCCCTCCTGCCTCTGATAGGTTCTTCCCGCTGCTTAGAAAGTTCTTTTACAACTTCAACCGCACTCGCTTCTCTACCTCCATCCCCTCAATCTATTCAAGTCCTAGGCATCCTGCAGATCCTTTCCTTAGGAAAGTTTCTCTGAACCCCACCCTACCCCCAGCGACCAGACCAGATCACGTGGTATTATTACATACCCTTGTAGCCCTTATTACAGTTAAGAAAAAAAATAATAGCAAGTATCAAGCATTTGTGTTCCAGGCTCCTGTATCGTCTAACAAAAAACCTCACAGCGACCTTACAGAGGATGATGGGCACAGAAACATTAAATCACCTGCCCGTGATAGGACTCAAAGCCACATCTGGGTCCAAGGTGTTTGCTCTCAGCCACTACTTCTTACTGCCATATTTAGTTGCACAATTGTCCAGCCACACTTTATCAAACTCCCCAACCCCCGGCACACACACTACTTGCTAAGTGCCATGAGGCCAGTGAACATGTCTATTTCGCTCAAACCTGATCCATAATAGGAACTCAAAAAATAATTATTGAATCAATGACTAAACATTTAGCTCAAAATAAAGATGTGGCTTGGAAGCTGAGAACAGCCACAGAGCTTAGTATCTTAGCGGCCAGCGTAGTCCCTCCCTGTTTGGGGACCCGTCTACTGCTTTACTCCAGCGAGGTGGCCTGGCCCAGCCAACAACTTCATGCATCTCTGCTTCAGTGAGTAAGGTACTTTTGTTTTTGCTTTGTAACAGCTTCTTTCTTTTCATTTTTAAAGTCTGGAAGTAAAAAAAACAAAATGGGCAAGTGTTATTGATACCTTAAAGTATGTAATATCTGTGGAAAACAATACCATTTCCACAGATGTTTTCTTTTGAAACTGAGTAGATATTGAGGTCAGTACCATATATTTTAATACTGACTCAAAAACATACCCCACTCTGAATGCAAAGAAGGACTGTGGTACATTTGGCTATTATGCAGTAGCATACAAATTGCACCCCAGGTACAATCTGTGTATTAGTAATACTTATTCACAGTCAATGGAATGTTAACAATGTTTTGTCAAAATGCATAACTCAAATTTGAATATGCAGTCTAGCCTTGAATAATTCAATTTTTTATACCTGGAAATGAATATTACTCATTTGAAAACTTAGCTATTTTCCTGTTTTTGCTTTGTTTGTGCATACTTTTAGAGCATTTTAGTCTGTGATGTGGGCTATTCAGTAACTGATGCAAATTTTCTTTTTTAAAAGAAAATAAAACCCTTTTTAGTAATCAAAATATCAAAATGCATCAAGGCTGGCACTTGGGAAACTGAACATAACCTCAATTCAGGCAGCCCTTTTTAAATAAGAGGTGTCCGCACGCAGACTATTAATTGAGAATTGCAAGGCTAAACTGCATCCCTATCTTGGTATTCATAAATGGGTTTCAGCTACTTATTTATTTTCATAGGCACTACTCCACCCCAGTCAAAAAAACGCTTCTAAAATGAAGCTGCCATTTTCAAAGACTGTTTTGCATCTTTTGTATTACGTTGTTTCTGCCACTTTTATCTATTCAGCATATTGTTGTAGCATTGAAGTACTTTCCATTATAATTAGAAACTTAGCTTTAAAACAACAAAGCATTTACTTCTCATTCCCATGAAAACAAAACACAAAACAAAAATCTCTTCCACTTGAAAGTTGAAGAAACCAAGGCATGGAAAACTAAGTGCCTTGCTCAAAATATAAAAATTAAGACACTGGCTGCTGGCAAGTCATTTTGCTTTAAAAACAGTTGTTTTTGTACAATCACAGGTATTCACATGGTTTACCTGGAAGAGTAGTGCAAATCTAATATCAGTAAGTCCATCAAAACAAAGTAAATTCTTCTTTATCTAAAACTCCAGTCTTTATAAAATGCAAATGATCTCCCTCTCCTCCTCCTTCTGTACTGTGGTTAACAGATAATATTCTGGATGACTTCAAGGTCTGTGACACTGGGAAGTATCTTGGACTTTTCAGGAAAAGATTAAGGTACGTTGAATATAGTTTGAGGATTAAGTACAATGATTATTCCAGATCTCTGCATCCTGGTCACCCACATGTGGATATATGCTCATTCTTTTCCACTAACCCAAGGGTTCTAGGAGTTTGTAAGTCAAATTCCTGACTGTTTTGTAACAAACCTAAGATTGTATCCTTACATATCACCAAATAGGATATTGGGGAAAGAGCGTAGGAGAACAAAACTAATGTTTGAAAGTAGAGAAAGAGCCAATCCCGACAATTTACTCTTCTAACCAATGTTCTGTACATTGATTGAAATGTTATCAAGCCTTAAAATACATGATTTATGCAATTGCTACTCCTCAGCTAACTTAAAACTTTTAGGACATACCATAACCATCTGTACCTTAGAATCTAAATAATTGCCTGTTGGCTGGTTGTTGAGTAACAAAAACATTCCAGCACTGTCTAATAGAAATATAATGTGACCCATGTATGTAATTCTAAATGTTCTAAGAACCACATAAAAAGTAAAAAGAAACAGATGGAATTGATTCTGATAATACATTTTACTTAACCAATGTATCTGAAGTATTATCATTCAACATGTAATAAACATAACAAATTATTGAGATAATTGATGCTATTTCATTTTTGTACTAAGTCTTCAGAATTCTAGTGTGCATTTTTATGTTTACATCACATCTCAGTTTGGACTAACCATGTTTGAAGTGCTCAGTAGCCATATATGGCTAGTGGCTACCATATCGGACAACACAGACAGTCTACACCTGTTAATTGAATATTTATTCTCTTCTTTTGTGTTCTAAGTTAATTATGTTTTGTTTTTTAATTTTCCCCTTCTCTACTGACTCCAGAGAGA
Organism: Molossus molossus; assembly: GCF_014108415.1. Taxonomy (NCBI): domain Eukaryota; kingdom Metazoa; phylum Chordata; class Mammalia; order Chiroptera; family Molossidae; genus Molossus; species Molossus molossus. The sequence goes on along the minus strand of NW_023425388.1, from coordinate 46,415,338 downwards.
GAGGAAGGGAAAGGGAGAGAGGAGACAGAAACATCAATGAGAGAGAACATTGATTGGCCACCTCTTGCATGTCCCCTACTGGGGATTTGGCCCACAACCTGGGTATGTGCCTTGACTGGGAATTGAACCAGTGACCTCTTGGTACATGGGTCAATGTTCAACTACTGAGCAATTATGTTTTGATGTACCTCATGATACTAAAATCATGCATTTTTTAATATATAAAATAAATTCTTTTATCACTGAATATGTTTAAGATAGAGCTTGTATTTGCCTAATCCTTATTTAAAAAACATTGATTATAGTGTATTTAGTTGAATTATTTTTACCAAGCCTACACAATAGTGATTAGAAGTATTTATCAGCATTACTTCTGTACTTTCCAGTGAGTTTTCAACTGGAAATTAAGATAAACACAGAAAACAGGTGAGAGAAAGCTAGTCATTGGTATTCTGTGGTGATGGAAGGATGAGTCTACAGCTGGTAGCATCTATGTTCTTCTGTCTTAATTCACCAAATTTAAACTCTACAGTCTCCTGTGATGCATCATCTCTTGTCTCTTACTCATTCAATTTAGAAATACTGCATTTATAGTTAATCCCTCACTATCCCTCTAGCCCCAAAAGAAATCAGTTACAAAATTTTGCCAGTTCTGCCTCCAAAATGGATCTCATCTTTATTTCTACCTTTTGCACTATCATAAACTCAGATAGAGCCTTCTTCATCTGACCCTTCTTGGACCGTGACCACTTACCAGCTCCCAGTCTTCAGTTACCATAGCACAGTGCTATTAGAGAGGTCCTGCTGAAATGTAGTTTGGAAAATATCACTTCCTGTTCACAATCTTCGGATGTGAAGGTCTTCACTGTACATAGGATGTAGTCCTAGCTCTTCAATGTGGTTATCAGAACCCTCCATAATATGGTCCCAACCTAATTATCTCAAACAACTACCTATAATCTTCTACACCCTAAACTTAGGTTTGCTGTTCCATAATATAATGACCTTTTCTGCTCTAGGCACATCCTAGTCTTCCATCCTGCAATGCCTTTCCTCCACCTAGTCTTCAAAATCAAACTTGAATCCCATTTTGTGAAACTTTCCTAGATCCATCTATCCATCAAGTCAATAAATGTTTTATGAGAGTCTTTTCTGTGTGCCAAATACTAATGGACAATAGAGATTTCAAAAAGATTTTTTTTTCTTGAAAATATCTCAAGTTGGTAAGTGATGTTCACAATATAATGTGATATATGCTATAATCAACATATGCACAATGTGTTTTTGAAAGGCCAGAGGGAATCAAAATTCCGCCTGTGCAGAGGGACAGCAGGGAAGATATTACAGAGGAAGTGATATTTGAGCAGTGTCTTGAATGAGTGATATTAATTTTCCAGGTAGAAAAGAAGGGAAGAGTTGATGGCAGATAAAACTGACTATGCAAAGGGCACAGAAGTGCATGATTAGAAAATGGAAAACAGGTTAGCACTATTAAAGGAAGAGTGATATTTCATATATTTAACCACTAGTAGGGCAGGTGTACTGACCAATAAAAATTGGCAGTGGTCTTCATCTGTGCATACCTACCGAATATCAGCCCAGAAACAAAGTCAATGAGTGTGCTTGGCACAAAAAGAGTGGGTCACTCTAGAAAAGACTAGGTCACTAACAGACTAGTAGGGCTATGACAATGATTGGAACTTACTTTAGAAGATAGGGGGAAACCATTAAAGACTTTAGACAAGTTAAAGTCATGTTATCAGTTATATTTTGGAAAGATCAACCAAGTAACTATATAGAGAATGGCTCTGAAGGGGAGAGAAAAAAAGGCTGAGACAATAGCTGGATGATTGTAGTAATCCAGGTAAGAGATGAAGCCTAAAGATAGATAAATGATAAAATTCAAGGCTTGTTTAGGAGATAAAAATTCACAGGATTTGAGGAACAACTGAACATGAAAGATGGGAGACTGACGAAAATATAACTGGTGCATTTGAGATTTTTAGTTTGGAAAAATGATGCACAGTAATGCCATCTCTACAAAACAACAAATATAAAAATGAGAAAAGGTTCCATTTTATATATTTGGAGCTTCAAATACCTGAGGAAATGTCCAGAAGACAGCTATAAATAAGAGGCTAGAATCCAGGAGAGACAAATATCTGGGAATCACAGCTTATTATGTGATTGTAGAAATAAATAAAATAGACGAATTTCTCTAGGGAAAGAGACGAATTTCTAGGGAAAGAGAAGGAAATGGCTAAGAATACAATCCTAGTGAAGATCATCTTTTAAAGAAAGGGAAGAAAAAAAAATCAGTGTTTTGCCTTCTATAAAAGCTATTAATAGAAGTCAGTCTTCTTCATTAGATCTTGAGATCCAGAAGGGCAGAAATTACATCTTCTTCATCTTTGGGTACTCTTAATGTTCATTAAGAATGTTTGTCACCCAGTAAGTTTACATACACACACAAAATGTTGGCTGAGTTGAAATAAGTTTCATCTTGAAACACTTGTGGATAATATATATTTCTTAGCAAATTTAATTAGAGTACTCTACATAACTCTATTATTGCATATGAAAATGTTCCTTCCAAATCCACCTGCAACCCTTGAGCACTTTTTCTCTGAATTAAGGCTCTAATCCATTTTCAAATGGGCCACAAAGCCAGACAGCTCGTGAAGGCAGTAGATGGTCATTCAACAGTGGAGAAGCTCCTGCAGGATTGATGTATGAAATAGTTACTCCCCCTCTAACTTTCATCTTTGTAGAGACTGTAATGATTTGCAAAGATTCAGAGATACCTGTTCTGCCACTTTTTAGTATATTAGCATGTACATGGTCAAGTTACCTCACTTCCCTGAGTCTGTTTGCTCATCTGTAAAATTGGGATAATGTGACCTACCTGACTCTAGACTGCACCAGCTGATAGATCCTATACTTAGACCCTTGGTTTCTACAATGGGTAAAATTAACCTATCACTGTTAGCATTTCCTATTAGTGTACTATTTCTATTAGCACACTATTATGGATGGAAGTGCTTTGTAAACTCTGAAGCCCTGTGCGGGTGTGAGCTCAGGTCTCTGGCAGCAGCTCTGTGAAGGTTCTGATTCACTGGCAATTGTGCTGTCCATCTGCATCTTCGTTTGACTAGTAGAAATTTGAAACTTACTCTGCTCTTCTATAGGAGGCTATTCTATTCCTCAAAATAGGCTGTTCCTAAACAAGACAACTTATTCAAAAGTTCCAGTTTTCTTAGTTGTTCGTAACAGTCCTGCCACCAAACCCACAGTCCCAGCCAAGAGAAATAAAACTAGATTTGTGGCCCCAAATGTGAAGTTGAGACTACTATGCTAAGTCTTGTGCCCACTAGGGAATATAAATGGGTTTCGTGTAATGCTTGACTTTTCCCTCAGAATGTGAACATGCAGTGTAAAACCTTTCTGATGTAAGGTTATGAGAATATTAAACTACCTTTCCTATGCAGTATAGATTTCTTTACGTGTGTGGATTTTCTTCCGGTCTTTTGTTGAAAATGTGTATTATGAAATATTTTTATATCAATTAGGCAAATAAATAATATGACAATGATCATGTATTTACTCACAACTTAGAAAATAAAATGTTAATCACTAAAGTTGAAAGTCCCTATGAATCCCTCCCCAATTCCACTATCTACCCCTTCCCCCCAGAGGTCAGAATTATCCTAAATTTGTTATTTACATAGTAATAGCATGTTTTTCTTCTTAAGGTAAAGTTATTTTCAAAATATCTTCTTCCAAATTTGCATACCACCTGCCCCCAAACTACCTAAAAATCATAGAAGGGTCTTTAAAGCTTTTATGGTCATTTGTTAATTAAACAAAGAAGTTAGGCAACTAACCTAAGGCCACACATCATTAGTGCTAAGTAGAACTCAGATCACAATGAACAGACAAGGATTAGGACACAGAAGACCTTGGTTTGAGTCCCAGTTCTGCTACTTACTAGCTGGCTGTTCTTAGCTATGTCATTTGAATTCTTAGCTTCAGTTTCCTCATTCATAAAATAGATTAATACCTGCTTTGATTCCACGATTATCAATGATGAGAAAATGAGGTAGTCTGTGTGTCCATCTACAAATTTTCTATAAATGTTGTTTATTGTGAGGAATCAGGACTCTTGCCACTAAGTCTGAGATGCTGGCTCTAAGGCTGGGGACAACCCCCGTGTGACTCCAAGACTCACATAAGCAATCTCACAATAATTACTATCATTTATTACCTCTTTAACATATAATGACTCAAGTAATCTTTCTCGAAGCTCTATAGGTAGACATTATCCTCATTTTCCAAATCATAAATCTTGACTTCCACCGAGGTTAAACAATTTGTTTAAAGTCATGCTGTTAATAAAGAGCAAACCTGAGATTTAAAGTCCATACTCCTAATCACTGGGTGGTATTGCCTTTCTAGATTTGGCCAAGGCTGATTAGCATGGCAAGGTTTTCCAGTTTCCTTTGGGTGCCATAACACCAGCCTTCACCCGACCACAAGAACAAGATCATATAGCTCCTGACTTTCCATTTGGTATACCAGGTTTACACAGAAGTTTTCAAAATTAAATCTTTACCTCGTCATCAGTATTCTTATGCATTAGGTAGCCCTATCAAATTAGAGAAATTAAACAAACATGGATTCTCAATTTGCATATGAAAAGGAGGATGTTTAGAAAATGGGTTGAGCCCTGGCTGATCTGGCTCAGTGGTTAGAGCGTGGGCCTGCGGTCCAGAGAGACCCAGGTTCGGTTCCCACTAAGGGCATGTACCTTGGCTGCAGTTTGTTCCCGGCCCTGGTTGGTCGTGTGGGTGGCAGCCACTCGATGTGTCCCTTTCACGTCGATGTCTCTCTCTCTCTCTCTCTCTCTCTCTCTCTCTCTCTCTCTCTCTCTCTCTCTCTCTTCCTTTCTCTCCCTCCCACTCTATCTGAACAAAAAATGGAAAAATGTCCTCCGGTGAGAATAAAAAAAAAAAGAATGGGATGATTCCTTCCAGTTGTTTCCTTGTATGAAGTAGTTAAATATGTCTTCTGGTTTTGTAGTTTGGGTTGTGGTTATGCTGTTACTGTTATCCCCAGCCTAGTTCGAAATACCACCATTTTGCAAAAGTGGAAACTGAGGCTCAGTGAGGCCATGTGACTTTCCCAAAGTCCCACAGCTGGTGGTAAATCTGAGACTGGAGTGTTAGCCTCCTTCTGCCCAGGTCAGTGCCCTTCTGACAGTATCACACTGCCTCTAGAGGAAATACAATAATTACTTTTCAGAATTCAAGTACAATGTACATTTTTAATTTGGTCTTCATGGACACCACGGCACCACAGCGGTAAATCAGTCTTGAAGTAAAACCTGTGAACTTCTGACTCTTAAATAATAGAAGTATTTACCAAATGATTCATTCCTTGCTGGGCTTAAAGGTAGGGCATAAGGTTTTAATTTGGAAATTTTCCAAACACCAGGAAATAGCAATTCCAAAAGAGAAGCTAGGAATTTGGGGTTTACAGATAAATCTTTTAGAAAGAAGTCATTAAGAGCTGAACTAGAAGGCAATTACACTCTTTTCTTATTTACTATAAAACAAATTCATCTTTAAAGAAAAAAAATGAACAGTAAATACCTGACCTGCATGTAAGGCACACAAAGAGATAAAAAGAGACACAGGTAAACATAATGTTCCTTGCTCTGGCTCCGTCTTGTCTTCAGTGCCCTTCGTACTTACTCTCTCCTTGTAGACTAGAGTCTTGACAAGAATTATCCCTCGATAACAACAATCAAGTAGATCTGATCAGCTATGTATATGCAATGTCTAAGGAATCTTCCTTCTGTTCTACCAACAGTAAAGACAGACACGAAAACAGATTATTTCTATCAAAGAGGCTAAATGTGAAGATACGCTCAGAGGAAGGAGATCTGTCCCTGTGTCCAGGCTTTTTCACTCATGGTGAGACCTAAACTGAGTCTTGAAGGATGTGCGTCAGACAGACACAGATAGTAACACTACATTTCAGGCCAAAGGAACACCCACTGTATACAAGGAATGAATAGCAGTTTGGTGTTACCAATGTACCAGCTCAGGATGAGTAATTCCCCAAGATAAGGCTTAAAGAGGTAGGAGAGTATCCTTAGAGGTCCCTGAAAACAAAGTGAATCTATAGTAAGACATCAACACATGGAGATCTATTGAGAGATGTATAGCAAGAATTTCATTCTTTATAATAGGTACTGACATTTATGAATTACTTAAATTTTAAAACTTAAAGCCAATTCAAGTTTGACCCCATAGTAAAGTCATTCAAAGGCCTTTACATTCTAATATGCTTCCTTGAGTTAAAAAAAAAAAAAAAAAAAAATGCTTGGGCCAGAGAGATGGGGCAGTTGCAGTTAAATCTCCACTTCTTTTGGTAGAGTGGATCAAAGTTTGGGAACTCTCTGCTCTAAATTGTCCTCTCTGAGCAAATCAAATCTTCCTGTGCAGAGCAGACTGTAACTGCAGTACAAATATCCTTATAATAATAATCATCCTGGCTTGGGATCCTCAAGCTTACTAAGAGGAAATTGGGAACAGGGGAGGGGAGGGAGGGGAATTGAAGCAGCTGCCTCTATGGGCAACCCGCCACAATCTAGTGATGCCAATATCCAGGAACTGAAATGTTTCTATTGAAACAATCCCGTTAGGTTGCATAATAAATCTCCTGCTAGTGTCCAAAACACGGATCTGGTCTTTAATAGTAAATAATGTTAACCCAAAGGGAATGTCATTCATCCATCACTTACTGAACAACTACAACATGCAATTCTGTGAAAGTTTCCACCGGGATGAAAAAAATACAGAGGTTCCTATGGTTTACAAGTTTTACATTTGACGTAGGCCGAAGTATAAGTCCACAATCAGCTTTACCTCAAGACAGACGATAAGAGCAACAACAGAAGTTTCAGCAAATTGTTATAAAGCTTCAGAGGCCAGAGAGATGAAACAGATTTAGTAAATTTCTCCAGTTTTCACAGGATTAATAAATATGATCAAGAACAGAGGGAAATAATCAAGGATCACAATTTTCTCCCTGATTAGATTGCCCACTCTATATGAGAAAATGCAGATTAGAAAGCTAGGCTTTACTATACACCCCAGAAGGTGTATAAAATTTAAAATTTGTCAATATAGATGGAATATACATTTCCAGAGGCTAGATCCCTTCAGCTCCTATTATTTGAAACACTGGAATATCTCAGCCGAGCTCAACCACCGTGGGGACCCACGGAGCAAAAGAGAGGATCGCTAAGGTAACCAGACAGCAGAATGTAATTACTCAAATTGGAATTCAGCCAGGCTGTGCAGGCAATACCCACACTCTTTAGAAAATGTCATAGGCTCTTTTAATAACCATGGCAATTTTATTCCATAAACATGTATTACTAGGACATATCAGAACAAGAATAAAATATTCTTGTTTTCTACACCCATGAATGGATACACACGGCCAGAGCAAAGAAGGCAGACTATAAATCTCAGAAACATGATTACAAACATGTTTAGCTACAATATTCACTCTTGTTTCTAATTTTTTTTTTTTTAATGTAGGAAGAGAAGCGCTGTGTGTGCCACAGAAGTCAAATGAGGTATCATATAACTAGTGAAGAGTAATGCTTCAATTCTTTATGTTGCTAGTTTAGTGTACGTATGGAAACACACCATTTATATTTACATATATTAGAAAGCCTGATGATATATAGTGGGATGTGTTATCACAGCCTCTGAACCACCCCCCCCTCAAATCCCCTGTGTTTCTAATGTTTTATTTCAAAATTTTAATATATTAAAGTACAAATGTTTGTCTAAGTAAGGAACTAAATTTTTTATTGTTCCTACTGCCCAAAGTAAGTGACTTAATAGTTGGATTAAATGATTTTATCCAACAAATATTTAATGAGTGCCTACTGTGTGCCAGGAATAGTGCCTTGTTCTTGACGAGCTTGTAGGCTGGCAAACAAAAGGGAAATCAGTGGGTTCCCAAGAAGAGAGAAATGGTGACTGGGAGATGTCTGCAGAGGGGAGAAAAATGATCAAAACGCAGAAAGAAAAACAAGAACGAATACCAAGACCCAACATTGGCCCTGTTGGTATTTAACAAGAAACCTTTACTTCGGCAGATGATGATCACAACATTTAGTGCATATTTACTCCGTGCCAACAACTGTATTAAGTGTACATTTTTCCCTCCTATTTCAATGGAATGCTCAATATGGGTCATCGAGGGGACTCATGTCTTGTTCCAGACCAGAGCATTGGTCCAGTGCAGCCAGCCCAAGGCTCTGTCTCAGGGCCACCAGTTACTAGCTCTGCTTCCTTGGACAAATATTTAACTTTTATGGAAGTTTAGTTTCTTTATCTAGAAAATGGGGATTTTGCTCTCAGAATTAATTGGATTAAAAGAGATGGTGTTTATAAAGAGAGTGACACAGAGCCTAGAAGATAATAACTACACAACACAAAACTGTCCTGGCTATGATCTCATAAATAGTATCTTTTTTTAATGGTATATTAAAACACTGTCATAAATCACCCTCGAGCTCCAAATGCCAGCTGGTCCAGCCCTTCTTCCTCACTGTGTCCTGCTATCTTGCCCATTCCAGGTCGTTGTCAAACTATTCTATCAACCAGAGTAATTGCAAAGGGTGGGCACTAGGCCCCCAGCTTCTGCCCCCTCCCTCCTTTCTCTCCATGCAGGTAAGAATATGATAGACTGGATAATTTTTCCTTATATTTCAGCCTTAAAATCGTCATGAATTTGATCCTGGTAAATTTTTTCTCACATATACACTTATATCTCTTTAGCTCCAATTTCTCTTTCCATCACATTTAAACCTTGCTCATTTCTTCACAAATATGTCTTCCCTTCCTCTTTCAAGCCCTCCCTTTATGCACCATTGTGAGCCCAAAGAACAATACTAATTCATATCGATAAGCATTAGAGTATGGTTAACAATGCATTTCTATCAAGGGAAGGAAAACCATCCCCACCATTAGGTTTGGCATCATAGGGCCTGCATCCTTTTAAGGTCCTTCAAGTGCCCAGGTGTCCCCTTTATGTGCCTCATCTTTTTTCTAATTAAATCTTCTTTTCCTCAGACACAAGTAGCCAAGATAAATACAACACTAACTCTAGGTGTGCCTTATATTCCAGTTTTGTTTACTAGTGAAGAATATTGTTTAAGCCTGCAATATTTGGACATTAGTAGCTCAAATAAGCACTAGCTTCTATAGGCATATTTATAACCATGCTTTTATAGGGAAAAATATGCTCTGCATTCTAAACCAACTAACATGCAAATGTATGAGCCCAAACTTTGAAAAGTTGGGGAATATTTGTTATTTCAAGAACATTGCGTACTGGACATACTGGAAAACATGAAGACATGCTGATTTAGAACTCCCATTGCTGAACTGCACGCCCATACTGAATCGGGAATTTGTTTAACTCTTCATGTAGGATGAATGGTAGCATTTTGTCCTGATACTGTAGTCAGTCTTGGTCACAGCAACTTGGATTATGCAGACCTAATGTGATCTGTGGCAATGAGCGCAAGACTGTAAAATACCGCTGCTTTTGGAAAGGGCTGGGAATGACAATTTAGAACTCTTCCTGCACGGCTGCCAGCTCCCAGCATATACAAAAAATGTGCTCCTTTTTTTGTCTTTTGCATAGCAGTTGACTTCTGTCACTCATCGACCAACTCTAGGTTTCAAGGTGACAGGTCATATGTGCTTCAATACTTATGTAAATAACAATATTGGGCTCAAAAGTCAATCTAACCAATGACCTTTTACATACAATAGGCCTTTCTATTGGAAGAGCCTGCCAGGACTCTGAGTGTCAGTGAGGTAATCGAATATGTATTTTGATTGTTGTTACCAACTGGCTAACATCCTAGAAGATGATTCTGTGAGAGAAGCAGTTTGCAGATTCCTTCACCAGAAAATGGGCATATATTTTCTCTCTGTATTTACATTTACACATAATCGTTTTCATTTTAAAAATTTGCCGTATATACTGACAAAACAGATCATTCAGAATGTTATGCTTTCATGGGAAGGATTAGTTTTTCTAGACTGTAAACAAAACAAATAATATTTTCTTCTCCACTTCCTAATTAGACAATTGTCTGATGGTTTTTAAAAAGGCTTCCTTCAACCACTTATGTTCTTAAAGAATGCCACACAGTGTTTATTATGAAAGGCAGTAAGAATATGGTCTTACCCGTTTTGTTTGTTTGTTTGTTTCACTCTTTTTAAAACTAAGCAATAACAAAGTTTCATGTTTTATTTCACTCAAAATGAAAATTTAGGGTCAAATTTGAGAATACAAAATATGGGTCCTTCAGAGTGGTTTCAGTATTATACCACAGAAGGTGTTAAAAACTATTTCATTTCAGGCCTTCCCACTTATTTCCACTTGTAAATAGCAGTAAAACTTTGCTTCACAATGATACTACTGCAAAACGCGTCCTTAATTGATGGTGGTTACGCTATACCCTCCTAAAAATTGTTGGAGAGCTAGTTTGTCTTTTTTGGCAATTTGCGCAGGTCAAGGGGAGCCAAGATACTTTTGAAACAAATAGTGGCATTAAGATCTAGAATTTCCATTGTATGGGAGAACATATTTTTCAATGATACATCTGATAAGGGGTTAATTTCCAAAATATATAAAGAATTTATAAAACTAAACACTATGAAGACAAACAATCCAATCTAAAAATAGGCTAAGGCCCTGTATAGACACTTCTCCAAAGAGGACATACAGATGGCCAATAGACAAGGAAAAATGCTCAAGGTCACTAATCATCAGAGAAATGCAAATTAAAACCACACTTATCAGAATGGCTGCACAATAAATCAACAAACAAGTGCTAGTGAGGATGTGGAGAAAAGAAAACCCTTGGTACATTATTGGTAGAAATGCAGACTGGTGCAGTCACTGTGGAAAACAGTATGGAGTTTCCTCAAAAAATTTAAAATGGAACCACCTTTTGACCCAGCCATCCTACTTTTGGAAATATGTCCTAAGAATCCCTAAACACCAATCAGAAAGAGTATATGCAGCCCTATGGTCTTAGCAGCGTTGTTTGCAATAGCCAAAATCTGGAAACAACCCAGGAGCCCATCAGCAAATGAGTAGATAAAAAAGCTGTGGTACGCCCTGGCCAGTTTGGCTCAGCGGTTAGAGCACTGGCCTGTGGTCCAGAGAGACCTAGGTTCGGTTCCCGCTAAGGGCACGTACCTCGGTTGCAGTTTGTCCCCGGCCCTGGTTGGGTCGTGTGGGTGGCAACCACTCGATGTGTCCCTTTCACATTGATGTTTCTCTCTCTCTCTTTCTCTCTCTCTCTCTTTCTCTCTCTCTTTCTCTCTCTCTCTCTTCTTCTCTCTCCCTCCCACTCTATCTGAACAAAAAAAAATGGAAAAATTGTCCTAGGGTGAGGATTAAAAAAAAAAAATCTGGGGTACATTTACACAATGGTATACTACACTACATGGCTATAAGAAAGAAGGAACTTTTACCTTTGCAACAGCATGGATGGACCTGGAGAGTATTATGCTAATCAAAATGAGCCAGTCAGAGAAAGACAAGTATCACATGATCATACTTATATGTGAATCTAATTAACAAAATAAACTGACCAACCAAATGGAACTAGGAGCATGACCACATGGAACAGACTGGGTGGTGCCTGGCGTGGGGGGGAGGGTGACTGGATAAACGAGGTGAAGGATTAGCTAAAGAACATATATGCATAGCCCATGGACACAGACAACAGTTTGGTGAAGGCCAAGGCAGGGTGGAGGGGGTGGTGAATGGAGGTGAGCAAAGAGAGGGGAGGAGGGACACCTGCAATAATGTCAACGTTAAAAAATTTTTAATTAAAAATGTAAATAAAACATCTAGAATTTTTTCCTGAAGTTTTAAATTATGCTTTAAAAATTATGTTGCTTCTTTTCATGTTTTTATGAAATGATTCAAGTTTTTTCTTCATGGACTTTAGAAGACACTCAAAATTTAAAGTAGCACGGGTTTGTGCCACATGTGTTTAGAAGCTAACTTTTCCCAACAAGAGGCTAATCATGCTGCAAGAGGCAGTGTATGTTGTAACTGATTGTTGACATGCTAGGGCTGGAAAATAAAATTTAGAAGCTATTTTGACCTATTTACTAAAAATGTCTATAGACTTGGTCACCTCAGTGAGACACTCCTATGATTATTGACAGTTTCTAGGATTTAAAGGTAAAGGCCTTTACCTGACTCTGGCGGATAATAATCTGATGCCACAGAATCGTGGTTTTACAACTCCCTCGAGCACGTGAGTGAAGTCCCCCACTGCCTCTTTTCCCCTAAAACCCTCCTCAGAACCTTGAGGAAGTCCTTTGCTTGGGATGTCATACAAAGTACCACAGACTGAGTGGCCTAAGCAACAGAAATTTTCTCACAGTTCTGGAGGCTGGAGGTTGAGGCTAGGGTGACAGTGGGTTGCTGTTTTCTGAGGCCTCTCTCCTTGATTTACAGATGGCTGTCTTCTCCTTGTGTCTCCTCACGGGCTGCCCTCTGTGGGTGCCTGGGTTCAAATTGCCTCTTTTTACAGGGATACCAGTCAGATTGGATTAGGGCCCGCCCTGATGACCTCATTTTAACTTAATTACCTCCTTCAACATTATCTCCAAATACATTCATATTCTGAGGTGCTGGAGATTAGGACTTCCACATATGCATTTTTTTTGTGGAGTAGGACAAAATTCAATTCATAATCATATATAGGACAGATAAAAGAGTGCTGAAATTAATGAGGCTGGAGTGGCATAGGCCTGTCCTTCCATTTTTCTCCGCTGCCCATCTCTACTCCCCCACCCCCCCCATCATGCTACCTCTCAGGTACCTTCTGGAAACACCAGGATGCCTAGGGAAACTGTTCAACACTTCATTTGTTTCCCAAACATTAGGGCTTATTTACCATGCACAGCACTGTGTCATATGGGGTGTGGAACAGATGCAAAAATAAACAAAACAAGCCTTGCATTCAGATAGCTTATATCGAACCACACTGCCATATTAATTAAATGACAGCTAACCCTAAACATGCTAGATCTATCTTCACGTCGGTGCGAGAGGTGGCGGCGTGCTGCGGGAGGAACACAGGAAGTCCCGGCCTGAAGTGAGAAGACCCAGGTGTGAGCACAGCTTTCTTTACCTGCCCAACAGGAGAATGCATGACTCAAATGAGATCATTCAGATTAAGGAGTATTGTACATTGAAAAGCGCTACAAAAGCCTAAGGTATTGTTATATTTAAAATCACTAAACCGGCTTTCAAAATGCAGCATTGTTCCCTCCTTCTCCTTCTCCACCTGCACATTCCACAGGCTAATTGCCTGTATTATTAGAAGTCACCTTGCTTAATCAAATTTAAACGTTCAGCCTCCATTTAATTGAAGGCTCTGTAGCTTTAATCAAATGTGATAGATTATTACTCATTTGATAATTTGGGGAGTAGACTAATCAAGCCAAAATGGATTTTCTCCTTCCTAAATCATCCCTGTACTTTCCCTCCAGCCCATTTTGAAGTCTTAAATAATCAAATACTTAGTTTTTGCACATGGATAGGCATTCTTCCTTTTGAACCATGTCACCATCTCCAACGGCCCCGCTCCAGACCTTACTGCCTCTGCCCACCTGCTGTACAGCTTGGTCACCCGGACGGAATAACTCTCCTAAAATTTACTGCGTTTCCTAAAACTCTCCACGGAGCAGCTATGTTCCGAACCTGTGCTCCCAACACTCAGAGAATCAGAGCCTCACAGGAAGCCAGACTTTCATGTTTATTCTCTGGGAACCTCCTCTATCTTTCCCCTGGGCCAACCGCAGAAACGGCCAGTACCTTGCCATTGACACCAGCCCCTTTTCTGCTTAGTTCAATGTCCAACTAAAGACAGAGGACTCTTCTCTTCCCTGCTTCCCATTGGCTGCTTTTCTTCCCTTTTGATTCACTAGAATGCTGCTAGGGAAAACGGCATCCTCTTCTCCATTTGGCAAGCAGTGAATGAGAGGCTAGGCCAGGCGTGGTGTGGGGTGTGCCCTGAGTCAGAGTCAGCTGCATCCCCTGCCCTCTGGAGCTCACAGCTCCATGGGGGAAACAAGGATGTAAACAAGGGAGAAGACCCAACATGGGCTGAAGGAGTGTGCTGCTGAGGTGGAAGCACAAACAAAGCGGGCTTCTTCCTCACTGGGGAACTAGACACAGACTCAGGGAAGAGGAGGCATTGGAGCTGCGCCTTGAAGGATGTGAAGGAAAGGGCATTCCAAGTAGAGGAAAAGCCAAAGTGAGAGCTCAGAGCTTGCAGAAGACTTGGCAGGTTTGGGTTTCTGACCTGTGCAGCTGGAAGGAGCTGAGCAATATTACATATTGAGGTTGGAAAGGAGTCAGATCATGAAGCGTTTTGAATGCCAGGTAGACCCTGCTGGTTACATGCCTGTGGAGAGTGGCCAGACCAGCCAGCAGTTTCAGCAGCATTGCTGCAGTCCCTCACCATCACCCTGGAAGAAACGACCCAAAAGGAGTCTCCGAGGGCCTTCTCTTAGGAGGAGTGCTATAAGCGAGTAGTCATTCCCTTGAAAGGGAAAACATGTGTATATACTTTTGACTCATCCAAATTCTAAAACTACATATATAAGTTAAATACTCCCATAAGGTGATTGAAACCCAATTCCATTTTATAGTAGCTGCAGAATTATAAACTGATCAGCCTTTGGAAGAGTTTCTCAAGAGAACATACCACACGGGCTGCATTGTGGGTCCTTGCTTGTCTGTGTATAAGCTCTGTTCAGTGACAGATCCATTCCAAAGCTCAGCTGTCACCCCTGGGCTAGGACTCACACCTCGACATCTCTAGCACAGACTTCACCTTCGCTAAAGTGGCATATACCCAACAGTTTAGAGTCAATTTCTACTTGACTGTTGGCTCTCGCATACCATTCACCATGCTCAAACCCAACATCTGTTTTCTTCAAATCAATTTCCTCTCCATTTTCCTTTTCTCCTTCAGTGTTTCGGCCATTCTTCCATAGTCACTAGCTGTTTAAAACCTCAAAATCATTTATGATTCATCTCATGCCTGATACCTTATCAAACTGAAAATCCAATCGATTTTCATCTCAGCCTATTTTCAAGGCTTTGAGTCTGGATCCCTGGGACAGTTTTCTCATTGGCTTCCCTGACTCTAATCCAACCTGCACATGGCTGCCAAACTAATCTTCTTTAATATATCACTTTCATCATGCTGATTCCATGCTCAATAATATTAGATAGTTCTCTATTTCAGATGCAACCAAAATAGAGCGAAAGCCCACCAGGAAGTTTCACAGATGCTCTCTTCTCTGAGGGGCAGGTATTATTATCCCAGTCATAATAATGATGAAAATTGAGGCTCCAAAATTTAACTTGCCTAAGGCTAGTAATTGTAGAGTCAGGATTACAACCCAGTCCTTTGAGTCTTGGTCCAATGCTTTGCCTTAATAGAAGATTTTAGTTTCTGTGCTTGCTTTCAAGAGTCTCCATAATCTCCTTTTGCCTCATCTAACCAATTTCATTTTTCTAACTCCCCAACATAGCCTTCCCTGTGGCCAGCCTTAGCTCTTCATTGCCTCTCAATATGCCTACCTCATTTCTGCTCCTCCATGGCTTCCTTTGGGTATCCTATAGCTTTTCTCAATCTCTGAGGTATACCTTAAGCCCCACCAGGGGGCTCTGATGATTTCCCTGATAATGCCAGCCTTCCTCAATTGGACTCCTACAGTAATAACACACCAACAGAGTGGTTCACAGCCTAAGGACAAGCACCCATGAGATGGGGTAGGTCAGGGGGAGAATTCATGCACTATGAATCCTTATGTGTACCAAAGCACATACAAAATTATATGCAACTCACATGTAGTTGCTACTATTTTCCAAAAAATAAGTAGATACTATGGTGGTTAATAAAATATACACTAACTTTAAATACTTCATGTTTCTTCTTAGCCATTATATATTTTCCCAATTCTAGTACTAAACATACCTCCACCCTTACATAAAGTTTGTGAACTATCTGACATTAAAAAGAAATCTTAATCTCAATAGGTTGGAAACCACTGGTCTAAACACTTAGGTGCATACAATCTTATTGATTTGCAATTGTATGTGTTCTTGAACCTTGTAAGCCCCTTTGAGGCCTTTAAATTTTTTTCTTAGAAGACAGAGAAGAACTAGAGCACACTAGAGCACATTCAGTTCTAGAAGAAGTGAATCCTACAGCATCTCACCCACACTGAACACATGGTGGTGTTCAAGAAATTGTTACAAGTTTCCCTCCATCGATGAAGTGTAATGGTATACTCGAAAGAAATGCAGGCTATTCGCTAAATGATAGCCTAAGAAAAGCATATTTCTACAGCTTATTAAGTTGCCCAGAGCCGTGGGGCTTTCCACCCTTTGTTCCCATCATGAGCATCTTACATGGATGTTGGTGAAAATGCTGACTGCATTCTTTATTTAAAAATAAGAGAATATTAGTAGGTGGATATGTGGTTCAGAATTATATCTTGCTTAACTGATCTATAAACACTCAAATCTCTTACTTTTATTTATCAGGCAGAAATCAGAGACAAACCTTGAAGGTAATCATTTGAATTCCCCATTCCCACAGATATGAAGATCAAGGGTTGATGGAACTCCTTCAACTTATTGCCCAGTTTTCATTTAGTTAAATTACAGGTTCAAATTAAGACCTGAGTAACATCAAATAGCCAAACAGTTGCTACAAGATATATAATACCTTACCTATCTTTAGGTAGAGGATTGGGGAAAAATTCTAGTGTCTGGCAAAGGCAAAAAAATTATTATGGCAAAATAATAGTTCATTGTACAGTATCATTAATAAATAAAATTTTCCAAAAAGTAGATTTCCCAAATGATTGAAATGTACTTATTTATAGTTTCAAAACTTTTTATATTAAAAATTTATATAAATATTTCTAAACTCTATTACTTGCTTTATAGTACAGTGAAGTCCTGGGAGGTGGGAGAGGAGAGGAGGGAGCCAATGGGGGAAAAGGGGTGAGAGGGCATCTGTAATACTGTCAACAATAAAGATAAAAATTTTAAAATAAATTTTTAAAAAAAGAGAAAATAACTCTTAAGTTCATCATATTGAATATCAACAATTATTTTATACAATTCAGGGATATAACAGGGCTTTTTGCCCCTACATAAATGGCCCCAGACTACTATATACTTTGAGTTCCACAGGATTAAAAAAATGTATCCTAAAATAATTTTAGACTTAAAGTTGTGAAATAGTATAGAGAATCTCTACATATACCCTTCACTCAACTTCCCCACTGTTATGTTAACCACAGTATGATAATCAAAACCAAGAAATTAACACTGGTACAATAAATACTATTAGCTAAACTGTAGACCTTATTCAAATTTCACCAGTTTTTCTGCTAATATTATTTCTCTGTTCCAGGATCAATCTGAAATCTCACATTGAGTTTAGTTTGTTGTCTCCTTGGTCTCCTCCGATCTGTGACAAATCCATGGTCTGTCCTTGTCAGCCATGATCCTGTTACTCTTGACTAGTACTGGTCAGTTATTTTGTAGAGGTCTTTCAATTTGTCTGGATTTTCCAATAATTCTTTTGAGGTTACACATTTTTGGCAAAAATACTACAGAAGTAAGGTTGTTTCCCTTCTTTGGTACATCATATTGGGGGTTCATGATGCAATACGTCTCCTTCTGGTTATGTTAACCTTGATCACTTGGTTAAAGTGGTATCTTCTGGGATACTATTTTTCCCTTAGTTACTATTTTTCCCTTAGTGATTAATAAACATTTCCGACCCTTACTTCAGAGAGAGGCATCCGTGTGATTGCCAGCAGTAACTTGCCTTTCTAATTTGTTGTAGGATTAAAAATCAGAAAACCTCATTTGTCAGAATTCTATTTAGAATTTAAAAGGTGGGCTCTGGGCAAGAGTTTACTATAAACTTATAAAAACATGTCCTTTTGCTATGTGGAAGTCCTTTATGGGTACATCCGTGCTCTTGGTTTTGACGTCATCTTTCTAGAATCTACGTTGTTAACAGTGCCGGATAAGTGTCTCTTCCTAAGTGAGGTATCATCTCATGGCACTTGGATGTCAGATGAATATGTTTGAGAACTTAGAAATGGAATCATCACAAGCCAATTTACTAAATGTGTATTTCTTGTTCTTCAAGCAAGTTTACTCTGACAGTCCCTTCCCAGTTGGTGACACAAGAAATCTAAATAGGAGGAGTTTAGGGGCCATTGATTTTGTAAAGAGTACAATCAAATGTGACACCCACAAACCAAAAAGCTGCCCCATGATGACATGAATGTTAATCATTCTCTCCACTCTCTAAACTCAGGCTCCAAATTCCAAATTACCCAGGCTGAAGAACTGACAAAAGAATCAAGTCTTGATATTCCATCTTCCCAGTGCCATCTATAACACAGAAAATGTCTTACTGGAAGAATACCCACAATGTCCTCAAACCCACACCTCTGCTTCTACCTGGGATTTCACTGCAGTCATGTCAGAAAAGAAGCTGTGTGCCTTCATCTCTAAATTTTACAGAGAACAGTCCTTTCTTATAATGTGCCTCATATATTTTCCATTCATTCAAAATATCCATGCAGAGTAAATACACTTCTGTCTACAGTGAGATATATTTTAAAGTACAGTATATGTTTACCATGTATTCAAGATCCTTCCATTATGTTTCCACTGTTTTATGGTGACTGTGAGATCCAGACTATTCTTCCTGTTTTATATAACTATATAAGAACATAAACATTTCTCAAATAGCATATCCTACAAAAAAAAATGCGAATTATAATTCTGTATCTCCCTTTCCATGGTTCTTAAAAATGATTGAGTCACTGTCATTCTGTTGCTTAACCTGATAATTATGCAAGCACTAAATCTTACACTGGAGCAGAAAATGTTAACACACATTGGAAAACCAAAAAGCGTAGAACTATAATCTGTATGATAAAATGCATTACTCTGTTTAAAAGGATTGTTTTACAGATGCAATTAACAATCAGCGATCATACAGTGTAGACCGGTGTTTTGATGCCATCTGTTGGAATAAGTCCTCTCACTCTCTAGAATGAAGCTATAATTTTCAGTTTACAGTTTCATTAGCCAACACAGTATTACAGTCACCAAAAAGAAGAGAAGTCCTAAACACTTTTAGTTTTATAGTCTTCCATAAACAACTAAGTATGTTGCTGAAATTTTCCACGACAGAGAATTTAGAAAATTAGCAACATGACCACAGATTATTCTGTTTTATTTCACAGCTTTAAAATATCACCAACAATTCAAATGGCCCATACTGTTTTCTAACTTAGTTTCAATCTTTTAAATCGACCTATCTCTGAAGGTGGAAAATTGTAGGTTAGTATGTTTTACCTGAATTTGAGTATATCTGGAGTCCTGTTAGTCTTTTCAAAGAAGAAAAACTAAACCCTAAAAGAGGAAAGAAAAAATATACCCCCTCCCACTACATATTTTTAGATGTGACTTCCATCCTTTTAGTTTATTTATGCTTTATATTAAGTTAGAAGCATGTTTGCCCTGTGCCTAAACAAGTTACGCCATAAAGCCAGTGCTAAAAATGAACAACCTGTCCACATTCCTGTTTGTTGTCATTAGCTTATTAAATGCCAGATCAAATCTTTGGGGGCTTTTAATACACTAGGGGGTGCTAGTTCCCTACATGTGCACATTTACAAAGCAAAACTTTTTCCACAATCTATTTTTGGGAACTATAAAAGTTGACCTAAAATTCTAATACAGTGTGTAGGTTGCATGCTACATATAAAGGAAAAGGGAAAAAGAGAACTCAAAATGGTACTATGAATTAAACAGTAAAAGTCCAAGTGGGAGCACAGTTTTACATTGCAACAGGTAGGATGGAAATGGTCTTGTTTCATTCTTCAGACTCAGTTGCTATTATCAAACAAACCTGGAAAGAGAGTTAGCTTTTCAAAAAGTACAGCACTAGGCCTGAATTTCTTAATGCCATCTATTATGTCTCTGGTGCTCCAAAAGAAATACAAAGCAAAACCACCACAGAAAAGAGCTTTCTTTACTAAATTTAGACAACTTATTTGAAATCCTCTTCCTTTGATATGACATTCTAACAGTCCCAAATGACAAGAAGTCACAATTAAGAGCTGAACTTATGCTCTACAGTTGGCTGCTTAATCACCTCAAGTAACTAATGGCTCTCCCTGGTTATGTCTTGGAACATTTGTATGATGAAGTACACACACACACACACATACACACATCAGTGTGAAAAAGACCAGGGACATTATCCAAGATTACATTCTATATGTAGTGGGAGGGGGTATATTTTTTCTTTCCTCTTTTAGGGTTTAGTTTTTCTTCTTTGTAAAGACTAACAGGACTCCAGATATACTCAAATTCAGGTAAAACATACTAACCTACAATTTTCCACCTTCAGAGATAGGTCGAATTTCAAGTACCTTTCTTCTAAAATAGGGGACCTAGCATTTCTTTGTTAGTACAGGATTTACTTCCACCTCATTTTGCTTCCTCCTCTTCCCATTCCGCCAAACTGCATGCATTTATCTAGTCTCTCCCATCTTTTCTCAGTACACCAGAAATATTTCTCCCAGAAAGTTGTTCCCAGATTGCCACATTTCCTGCCCCACCCAAATGCCCCAGGAGTCCTTGGGAGATTCTATAGACTTGCAATACTGAGCCAGAGTTGTTCAGAACATTTTGGTGTTATGGTAAAGAACATTTAAACATATTTAGATACAGTCATATCTTTGGATTAGCTCCCAAAGCACTGACCAACCCACAGCTACAGCAGGTACAGAGCCACGCACTTCTCACAAACAGAAGCACAAATATAACGCTCCACTGGTATGTCATCAACACACACACAGGGAATAGCACCAGGAATCTATGAACAATGTAGCCAAGACCCCATACAAGTACTAAAGGGCTCTATGCAATGACTTTAGGGAACCCTAATTTAACACGTTATCTATTATGTTATGAATTTATTTATTATTTGGTGAATTTATACTCTCTGAACTCTACCTAGTAGCAGCATTTGCACTACAAATATGCAAATCTTTTAAATTTGCATTTAAAAGGACAATTTCATGGGTTCTTTTGAGTCACAACAGAGATTTGTCAGCTATATCAGGTTTTCATCCTTTCTTTGAAGACAGAGGCCAAATTTAGCATTGCTTATACCTTGGTATATGAGATGAAGACAAAAAATGGTTTTCAAAATAGTACTAGTTATTAGAGTTGTCAACTTCTGTTGACAAACAGTATAAACCGTGTCGTTCTGTGTTTGGATCATAGAATCTTAGAGTTAGAAGGGGCCTTGAAGTCATTTTATTAATCTCCCCCTTTTGAGTTTCCCTTACTCATCACAGACAAATAATGTCTTTCTAGTTTCAACTTACATCCCTCTAATAGAAAATCACTGCGTTCGAGGCACAATTATTAGAAACCTCTGCCTTTTGTTGAGTTGATGCCTGTTTTCTCAGCATCTCTTTTCATTGGTCAGGTTATGCTCTGTATCAAGCTGTTCTTGAGTTTGTACTGCCTGAGTTCAATCCCCCTGCACCCATTTATTACCTCTGCAACCTTAGATAAATTACTTTGTTTTCTGTTCCTTTCGATATACACTTAGAATCTGACCACTTCTCATTGCCATCATGGTTGTCATCCTTGTCCCTATCACCACTGTCTCAAAAGTCTCCTAATTGATCATCCTGCCCCACAGATCTGTTCTCAACATGGCTGCCTAGAGTGACCCATTTCATATTTGGTCAAACCAAGTCACTCTTCCAATCTTAATGGTGCAAGGGCTTTACATTAAATTCAGGGTAAAAGTACGAGTACCCAATGGTGTATAGTGCCCTCCATGCGGCTCTGTCTGCTTCTGTCCCCTCCCATCTCCCGTCAGACACTCAGGCAGCTTCAGCCACACGGGTCTCCTTCCTGCTCCGCACGCACAAGGCATGCTCCTGCATTCAGGCTTTTGCTCTCACTGTTCCCACAGCCTGGAAGCCTCCTCCCTGCCTGCCTGCCTGCTAATACGTCTTCTTCAAGTCTTTGCTTAAATCTCACTTTCTCACAGACGCTTCCTCTGGCTTCTTGATTTAATAAAGGCAAATTGCTCCCCATCCACCTCACCCACCCAGCATCCCCGATGATTCCCCTTACGCTGGGTACTTTTTCTCTCTTTTTTTTCTGGTTTTTCATACCCTTTCTCAGTTTTCAACTTACTATGTAATTATTTTTAATCAAGTATACCTTTCTTCACTAAAATAATCTTAAGAATTTTGTTCACAGCACCTTACATATGGTAGAAACTCAATAAGTGCTTATAAAGTGAGTGAACAAAATTTGAGGATAATAGCCCTGGCCGCTTTGGCTCAGTGGTTAGAGCGTCGGCCTGCGGTCCGGAGAGACCCGGGTTCGGTTCCCGCTAAGGGCACGTACTTCGGTTGCAGTTTGTCCCCGGCCCTGGTTGGTTGTGCGGGTGGCAGCCACTCGATGTGTCCCTTCACATCGATGTTTCTCTCTCTCTCTCCCTCCCACTCTATCTGTACAAAAAATGGAAAAATATCCTCGGGTGAGGATAAAAAAAAAAAAAAAAAAAAATTGGAGGATAATAAATAAGTTAATGCATATATATAGCACTTAAAATAGCTAAAATATAAATTTTCTTATAGTTACTATTATTACTGTTATTACTATTATTACTTTTGTTGCCATTATTATTATCTGAAATATCCATGCCTGCTTCCAAAGCTGTAGTTACAAAAGTCTTTGATCCACAGGGTCAGATCACCTTCCAACTACTGGTTTAGTCCAATCAAACTTGACACTATATTGGGAGCCTGATCTTTGACACTGTTCCTGCTTAAATGTAAGACATAATACCATAAAAATCCTAGAAGAAATGAGAGGCAACAAAATCTCAGACATCTCATGTAGTAGAATTTTCACTGAACATCACCTAGGGCAAGAGAAATAAAGGAAAACATAAACAAATGGGACTACATCAAAATAAAAAGCTTCTGCACAGCAAAAGAAACCACCAACAAAATGAAAAAGGATCCCACTATAAAGAAGAACTTATTTTCCAATGATACCTCTGATAGGGGGTTAATTTCCAAAAGAACTCATGCAACCTAACAAAAGGAAGACAAACAATCCAATTCAAAAATGGGCAAAGGACCTACACCAGACACTTCTCCAAAGAGGACACACAGATGGCCAAGACACATATGAAAAAATGCTCAAAATCACTAATCATCAGAAAGATACAAATTAAAACAACAATGAAGTATTACCTCACACCTACCAGAATGGCTACCCTCAATAAATCATCAAGCAACAAGTGCTGGTGGAATTGCAGACTGGTGTAGCCACTATGGAAAACAGTATGGAATTTCCTCAGAAAATTAAAATAGAACCGCCATTTGACCCAGTGATCCTACTGCTAGGAGTATATGCCAAGAGTCCTGAAACACCAATCAGAAAGAATATATGCACACCTGCGTTCAAAGCAGCACTATTTACAATACCTAAGATCTACAAACAGCTCAAGTGCCCACCAGGAGATGAATGGATAAAAAAGCTGAGGTGCATTTATACAATGGAGTACTATGCAGCTATAGAAAATTTTATCCTTTGAGACAGCATGAAGAGACCTGGAGAGTACTATGCTATATGAAATAAGACAGTCAGAGAAAGGTACGTATCACATGATCTTACTTATATGTGGAATCTAATGAAAAAATAAACTGATGAACAAAATAGATACAGAAACAGGGAAGCATGGACAGATTGATGAATCTCAGAGGGAAGGAGGAGAGATGAAAAGAGATTAAGCGAAGAACTTATATATATATATATATATATATATATATATATATATATATATGCATAACCCATGAACACAGACAATAGTGCACTGAAGGCAGGAGCAGGGAGGAGGGGGTCAATGGGGTAAAAAGGAAGGGGGGCATCTGTAATACTTTCAACAGTAAAGAGAAGTTTGAAAAAATAAAATACACTGTTGCATTAAAATTTGTTAAAGGAGCTGTAAACAATATAAATGTACCATGCTTAACAACTGGACAAAATTGAATACATGGATACAAGTGGTTTCTAAACGTTTTCCTGAACCAACCTTTCCACATGGTAGATCTTAAGTAAATATTTGTTGCCCAGTTTGTCTGGCTCAGTGGACTGAGTATTGTCCCATGGACTGAGGGATCCCAGTTTGATTCCCAGTCAGGGCACATGCCCAGGTGGTGGGCTCGATCCCCAGCAGGAGGCAGTCGATCAAGGTTTCTCTCTCTCGTTGATGTTTTTCTCTCTCTCCTCTCCCCTCTTCTTGCTCTACAAAAGAAATCAATAAAAAACATAACAAAAAATAATAATAAGTAAATAAATATTTGTTGAATGAATGAATCTTCAAAGTGGCAAAAAAAGTTGAATTAATATGTTTATTAGAATGACTTCTAAAATTAAATATATATGTGTGTGTATATATATGTATATATACACACACACAAATATATCTACACACATGTATACATTCATTCTAAAATTAAATATATCACCAAACATATGAATTGTCCTTAAATACAATTTAAATTTATATTACATATGGTAGAGAAAAGTAAGTTTCCATTTAGGTGCACAGAATGATAATTTTTGCCTGATAGTAAGGAGTCATGGTGCCAATTCTCCATGTTTCTACTTTAGTCATGTAATTCCTCTTCTGTTTTATACATCTCTGGAAAAAAAGACTATATAAGTTTCTGGTTGTCTCTTTTACCATAAATTTCATCCTTTCTAAAAGAAATAGGCCTATTAGGCACATCAGTGATCAAAATATGCGACCTGGAAGTTTTTCTGCGTGTCCTTAAAAGGGGTGTATATATAAGGCTGAAAAGAACATGGTCAACATAAAGGGAGGGCTTTATGTATATGAAGACAGTAAAAGGAATTGTGAGTGAAGGATATTTCTGGGGATAAAACACAAGTTGTACTAGTAATAATTACAGCTATTTGAGAAATATCATTTGGAAGAAGACTAGATTTATTTGATATGTCTCTAGAGGCCAGAATTACGTCCACTGAGAAGACATTATAAGGAGGATTTTTTGGTTCAATATGAGAAAGATCTATAAAATAATTAATTTAGGCCAATTATAAAATGGGTGGTTGAGGGAGGTCATAAGTTTTCTGTCACTGGACAAATTTAAGCAAAGACCTGATAACTACCTGCCTCAGTTTGGAGGGCTGCCATAACACTATACCTCAGACTAGGTGGCTTAAATAGCAGAAATTGATTTTCTCACAGTTCTAGAAGCTGGAAGTCCAAGACCAAGGTGTTAGCAGGATTGGTTTCTTCTGAGGCCTCTCTTCTACGTTTGCAGATGACACCTTCTCACTATGTCCTCACATGGCCTTTCCTCTGTGTACACACATCCCTGGTGTCACTTTATGTGTCCAAATATCTGCTGCTTATAAGGACACCAGATTGGTTAGGACCTACTCTAATGGCCTCATTTTAACTTAATCACCCCTTTCAATATCCTATCTCCAAATACCATCACATTCTGAGGTTCTAAGGATTAAAGTTTCAACATACAAATTTGGGGGCAGGGATGTATGGTGGTGGAAGGGGTTGTATTAGATACTACCAATGATCTACCTTCTCATTTTCAGTTCAGAAACTTGGAGGACATAAACAGAAAATAAAATCTCCTTTATCCAAGATCTGATTATCTGGAGTCCTGTTTCAGCAAATAATTTGCAATTTATGGTGAGATTGTATCATCTTTATCTCAGGTAAACAGCATGAGCTAAGTGCAACACAGTCTGATTTAAATTGCTATTTGTTTTACACAAATAGTATTGAAATACATAATTTCAATGATATTTGTTTTTAAATTACTACTTACTGCATAGAATTTTCATAACATTAAGATGTCAAAAGTAGTCTGGCCGGTGTGGCTCAGTGACTGAGCATCGACCCATGAATTAAGAGGTTGCTGGTTCGATTCCTGGCCAGGACACATGCCCAGGTTGTGCGCCCGATCCCCAGTTGGGGGCATGCAGGAGGCAACCAATCGATGTTTCTCTCTCTCTCTAAAAAATCAATACAGGAAAAAAAAATGTCAAAAGTAAAGAAAAATATTTTCCCACCATTCTGTCACCTATACTAGTGAAAGTCTTCATTGTGAATTTTCTCCTCTTCACCTGTAAGCATGCGTAACACACTGAGAACAGACTTAGTGACAGCACTGTGTACTAAGGAACTCAGGACCTTTTACAAAGAAGTAGCTACAAGGATTAAGAGTGAGCCCAGCCAGTGTGGCTCAGTGGCTGAGCGTCAACCCATGCACCAAGAGACTGCCTGTTGGATTCCCGGTCAGGGCACATGTTCAGGTTGTGGGCACGATCCCCAGTGGGAGGCATGCAAGAGGCAGACGATGTTCTCTCTCGTCATTATTTCTATCTCTCTCTCCCTCTCTCTTTCTAAAAATAAAGAAAGAAAAAAAATTTTTTTTTAAAAAGGAATTAATCAAATAAGATGGAAAGGAGAGGGGAAAGCCTTGGAATGGGTCAGAAGTAAACTGAAGGGTACCAAGTGTCTGAACATTCAACAAGGATTTATTAATAGCTAGAACTAAAGGGAAAACCAATTAAGCAGAGGCAAAACTTATTGAGCATTGTCATGTTCTGATATAAGCAAATCTGTCCCCTAAATTCCCCCCTTGAGTAGGTGGCTCTATATACCTATGGTTAGAATTCAACAACCATAGAGTGTTTTGAGAGAGCCTGTAGAGGTGCAGGTCTTCAAGGCGTCCGTTCTCCTAACGGATGGATTTAGCAGCAATAAAACTCTCACAACTAAACATTTACTTGTATTACACTCTAAATATTTTGTCCCTGAAGAAGTAAAATCCTTAAAACTGTATTCCTCAATCAACAAACCATGAAGATCTGCATCTCTTTAATGAGAACAAAAACCCTGGCTGCTGGGCAGCTCCCTCAAGGATCAGATGGGATAATACAATCTGAAGTTCTTTGTAGCCTTGAAGTTGCCAGACCAATGTTAGAGGATGTTTATATAGGTAAAGCCGTCTTCTAAGTGCCACGGAGAGAAGAGAATACAGACAAATGTGAACGTGGTCTCTGACATTACATCAGGTAGAGGCCCTGCCAGTCAGACTTCTGGGCTCAGAACCTGGCTTTGCAGCTTAATAGCTCCAACCTTCCGTAAGTTGCCTAACCTCTTAGTGCTCAGCTTCTTTCATCTGCAAATGCAAATAATGATCCTACCAACACTCAAAGAGACTGCTGTGAGGAAAATAACAAGCTTATCTGTAAAGCTGTTAGAACAACACCAGATGTATAGTAAATTACAAATAAATATTAGCTATGATTTTTGTTATTATTTAACTTAAAATTTAATTTGGGGACAAGATAGATAGACAGACAGGTATGATATACATATATATGATATGTGTGTATATATTTATATTCATATACTCTGCATGCATAAGGTAATAAATGAAAAATGTCATGTGTAGAACAATGTCAGCGTCTGAGTGGATGCTCTAAATAGAATCTCACTATTTGACATATGCAAGAAACCATTTTAGGATATGAGTATCTGATCTAGAAAACAGGTTTATTTACTTCCCTGTCTTTCCACTAAAATGTGAAATTCTTGAGGGTATGGGTTATATCTAATTCACCATTTAATTCTCAATTATCAGCATGTTACTGATACATACATAGCTCTAATAAATATGTGTTGAGTAAATTCAATAAATGAATGTAAGAAAAGGTAAGGAGCATGTTCTGGAAACAGAGGCAAATACTGTCCTAGAGCAGGGTATTCACATGATAATAAGAATAGTTACTACATTTAAACATTCAAACAAATGAGACTGTCCTGGGGAAAACTAGATTTGATTGTAGAAAAAGAGGGAACAGAGGAGAAAAAGACTAAGCCATTTTTGCAAAGAGAGACATTTGCACTAGCATAAATGATCTTCTGAATCCTGGACCCATGGCCCTCGGCATTTCCAGCATCTCTCTGCACTGTAGTTGTAGGCACTTATGACTCCCTCCTGCCCTGGAGAATTCTAGACCAGCCTCCACAAAAGTCAAGGCCCTCCCATACTTCCTTTTCCCCAGAAGTAAACAGCAACACCTTTGGCACCTATAGGCAGAGTCAACTAACACTCTTCCCAGCTGGGAATGCATCCCACGTATAAAGCCTCTTGAAGAGGAAATGTCAAAACCACTAAGGATAATGGTCTTCATGGTCAGGAAGTGCTTGTTTCTCCATTCAAGCCCTATGGATACCTTCAGGATGAAATCAAAGAGCAATAAGTCATTCTATTCTTTGAAAGAGTTTACTTTTTTATTTTTATTAAAAATTTTTTTTGCCTTTATTGATTTTAGTGACAGGAAGGGAGAGGAAGAGAGAGATAGAAACATCAATGAGAGAGAACATCAATTGGCCGTCTCCTGCCCCCCCCCCCCCCCACTGGGGATCTGGCCCACAACCTGAGCATGTGCCCTGACTGGGAATCGAACCAGCGACCTCATGGTGCACAGGTCGATGCTCAACCACTGAGCCACACTGGCCGGACAACTTTTTTATTTTTAAAACAGCTTTTAATAGGTATTCTCTTTTCTTTTCCAAGTTAAATAATCTTATTTTTGTCTACAATTCCTCTGAGGTATTTTTTATATTGCTTTATTCCTCCTTATTCTTTTCCTCTAAACTCTTCAAGTTTGTGTGGCCAAGGGATGGGCCATTTTTTAAATCTTGTTCCTTCTGTTTAGTTCAGGACTCACCTTTCAGGGGACTGTGGCTAATGTGCCTTTGTGAGAACATGAAAAAGATGCCACCCTGCACAGACTATTTAAAAACCTGTCCCCTCTGGAAAGGCCAATTAGAAAGGCCCCCTCTGAGTGAAGAAAAGTGTTCCTTCCTAGTCCGTGGTCAGGCACCTTTACACTGCACAAGGGCAACATGCAGCCCAGCCTTTGAGGCATCTGTGTTTACAGAATAGGCTTAGTTATATAACATCTATCAACATCTATGTGTCTTAGAGTATTGCTATCTCAGAAATCGTACCCTTCCCAGGGTCTTACCTTTACTTAAAAAAAAAAAAAATAGAGTCCAATGCTTAGCAGAATCTTGAAAATAGCCTGATAAGGACTAAAAAAAATTAATAAATGTTCTGGTTTTTGCATGCCATTTTCCTGTTTATTTTTATATTATGCTTGTTTTCTAAGCTACAGCTTCAGTGATGTTAATTTATCTTTTTTTGCTCCATGTATACATAACCAGCCAGACCTTCCAATGATCCAACAGAAAAAGCAGCTGAGCATCTCTGACACAGAGTCCTGGGCACTTTGGAGAAAACGTGGAGACAGGGTCCTGCCTTCAGAACTATTACCTAGCTGGGGAGACAGGACGTCTACATTTGAGGGTGGGGAAGGGGGAAAAACTGAAATCAGCTTGGAAGCTTTGATGGACCTCAGAGTACGGAGACTTCTAGACACGGAGAAGAGGAAGGAAGAAAGACTTGGCCGTGCTTTCTTTATTCCCCAGGGTGTGATGCCCACTCTGTATCGGATGAAGTGGGTGCACTGGGCAGAACACTGGGGGGGGGGGGGACTGGAAGTCTGGGTGCTAGCACATCTATTGATAACTAGTAATGTAACCTTGGATCATTCATTCCACATTTCTGGATCTTCTCGTCCCCATCTACGGTGTTGGAAAAGATTATTTTCAAGGTGCATTCCAGCTCTCAGTTCCTTTGATGCTCTGTATTCTGTGAGTTTTTTCAAATTTAAGATTCTTAATTCTGGTCCTTATCTTCTAAGATGCAATCTCAATTTATCCTCTCCCCTCCTTCCAACAACCCCCCAGTACCACAGGTGTCAAAATCAAACAATTCTAGTCCAGTCTGACAAGTTTCTTCATTAGTATATCTGAGAGATGAATAAAGTTAAAACTTTCTCCCACTTTATGTTTCCTCAGCTTCAAAGTAACCAGTGTGGTGGGGCATGGAATAGAATCATGAATTCTGTATACTCCTCCATAATCATTTTCTTGGTCAATAAATTCATCACAAGATTGCTTTAGAAATATTACATAAACTCAGAAAATAATGTAATATTTTATTAAATAAATTTAAATATGCAGGGGTAATTATTCAACCCCCAAACATCACTCTCTTTATATTAAAACCACATATAAGGTAAGCCTAGAGTAGACATAAGCCATTCCATAAATTGGTTAGGTAGACAATGCAATTAATTTTACCTCAACACCTTCATTTTACATTTTCACTTTTTAAAATGGGACCATTTTCCACAAGAACTCCAAGAACTTCATCAATTGTTTCCAAGTCATTAAGTAACAAAAATAATGAAGATACTACAGCTGGATATATGTAACAGGTGTTCTAAATATCCTTTTCCTATTGAATAAATATTTCTAATTTCTTTGTAGAATTATGTGTCATTTAATATGTTTCAATTAAATATCCTACTGAAAATAGGTAGCAATCTAGCTTCCACACATTGGCAAATATATCAAACCAACACAAAGTATGCTTACTCCCAAATATATGTCTATAACTCCTCTGCCTCTCAAATCTCCACTAATGTGACAGGAAAGGAAGGAAATAATTAATAATCCACAAAGGAGTAAAGGAATGGTAGAAGATATGACAGAAAGCCAAGAGAAGTGATTATCATTTTGGAATTGAATAGGTGGTACGGAGAAAGTTGAAACCTAGGTATCGGCCTGAAAAGCAAGAAGAAGTCTGCTAAGTCATGAATCCAGGAGGAAGTGGTAGCTGGAAATCTGTTTGGAGAAAAATTAGACTCTCAGATCCTTCTTTCCCGGTACCAACCAGGAGGCTTGTCAGATAAACTCTATATTTGGAGATATTGGGCATAACAGAGAATGGGGATATGGAACCATAAAAAACTAAGGGT
Organism: Molossus molossus; assembly: GCF_014108415.1. NCBI lineage: Eukaryota > Metazoa > Chordata > Mammalia > Chiroptera > Molossidae > Molossus > Molossus molossus. The sequence continues at coordinate 46,384,132 of NW_023425388.1, read as the reverse complement.
TAAGAAACTGTCTATATGAGATACTCTCAAACATTTTGGTTTCAGGACTTTTTACACTCTTAAGAATTGTAAGAACCTCAAACAGTTTTTCTTTACATTGGTTATATGCATTAATATTTATCTCATTATAAATTACAACAACAAAAATTTTATTTAGCAACTCATTTAAATAACAATAATAAGCTTGTTATATGTTGATACAAATAACATTTTTATAAAACATAATTATTTTTCCAAGACAAAAAGAGTAGTGAGGAATGGCACTGTTTTACTTTTTTTTTTTATCCTCACTTTAGGACATTTTTTTCCCCCATTTTTTTGTTCAGATAGAGCGGGAGGAAGAGAGAGAGGGAGAAACATTGATATGAAAGGGACACATCGATTGTCTGCCACCCACACGACCCAATGAGGGCCAGGGACAAACTGCAACCGAGGTACGTGCCCTTAGCAGGAATCGAACCCGGGCCTCTGTGGACCGTAGGCCAAAGCTCTAACCGCTGAGCCAAACCAGCCAAGGCTGTTTTACATTTTAAAAAATCTTTTTCACGCCCAGCTCACACATTAATGATTCTCAAATCTGCTTCTGCATTAGATTTGTCATATGTTGATCTGTTAGAAAAATATTTAGAAAACCCAGCCTCACAGAGCTATGTAGTTAGAAAGAAAGGGAGGAGTATTTTAATAAACTTTCTACATAATCACGAATAATTTTCTTTGATGCTACAATAGAACTCAACAAGTGGTAGTTTCTGAAAGAAGAGCTGCAATATGGAATTTGAAACCATATCAGTGAATTTTTTTACTCGATCACATTATAATCCACTGGTCGATCTTTCATTTTACCCATGCATTATTTTATAATGTTCTGCATTGGCCATTTGGAAAGTACCAGTTTACTGATTTAGGTAGACCTCTCAAATAATGGTACTTTTAAGAATACAATATCCCAAAATTACATTGGTGACTATCATTGCTGAGCTCATTATTGGGAAGATTTCAGGTTCATGGTGGTGAAAGATGTAAGTCTTCCAAAATTCTAACTTTCTTTTGAAAACTCAAATTCCATTATTGGCAGCAAATACCACCAGTCATTTGTTGTCTTGAAGTGACAGGATTACTCTGTCCCTTTTTGAGAGAGCATCTGCCAAATAGCCACATCAGAATGACCATCCTTTGTTAGTCATTCTTTCAAGTAAAAATGGCTTTCGAGGAAAAAAAACACCCCCACAACAACATGTAGTTCAGCTCGCAGCCCAGTTGCACGAGTGCTTTTCCAGACACCAGGTATGCTGTGGTGTGCTGCAGAAGTGTTTTACATGTACTTCCATTTGTCAGAGAACAAAAGGGAGTGCATTCAAGGGTCAAGATTAAACAATAAATAATAACTTTTACTTTTCATTAAAGACATTCTTAAGTGCAACTGGCTTTATTTTTTAACTGCAAGCGGGTGGTGGTGAAGGATACAGTGGCAATGGCTGCTCCTAGAGTTCCGTGCCACTGACTGGTGCTAGGCACCAGCGATTTTATCTGTGGTTGCTTTTGCATCACCACTGCAAACATCAACACAGGAAAAAAGGCAAATATCATCTTATTATTATGAAAATATTTTTGACTTTGGAATGCTTAAATGAGTCTTGGGAAGCCCTGGGATCGATCCATAGACTACATTTTGAAAACCACTGGCCTAAATACTTTGAGTTCTTCAAAATATGGCAGTCAGATTTTCACTTCCAGGCAAGATACTAGATGCTTTCTTTCTGGAGAAAGTGGTCAGCTCAAGATTAAAGACCAGTGGGTAATGATATTCAAGAATTTACAAATAAAACAGTCAATGAGTCCTATCAATAGAAAATCCTCTCCTGTCCATCACACACACAAACATGCACACGCACACGCACACGCATACATACGCGCGTGCGCGCGCGCACACACACTGCTATCATATTTTTTTGGTGCTTTGTGTTTTGAATATGAAATGAAGGCAAAGATCCCCAAATATTTTAGATAAGCCTCTAAGAAAAATATCAAAAGATTAAGATAAACACGCAAACTGAAAACAGAGGCAATGCAAAGAGCAACAATTAAATATACAATTAGGATCCTAAAAGATAAAAAAATTATTACGATCATAGATTAAGAACAAATCAATAAAGACCTCTTGAAATCTTAAATAATATAATAGCAAAACTTTAAGAAATTCAGTAGGATGATTAAGAGTTGAAGACATCTTCTAGAATGTAGTACAGAAATACCAAGTAATGAAAAAATCAGAGAGAGAAAACCAGAAGAGTAGAGAATCAATCCAGGAAGTAGAAATCAATTAATATGACAAATTGAAGTCCCAGAAAGAGAAAACACAGGGGAAAGAAATTACCAGGAATTAACCCACAATATTTGTCTAATCTCCAAAAGACTTGAATTTACAGATCCCAAAATAGACAAAAATTGTATACCAGAACCTACCACTGTGACATTTTAGAACTTTAGGAATAAAGAAAAGCTCCTAAAAGTTTCTAGAGGTGAAAAAATAAAAGGTGGTAAAAAATGAAGGCTCAGTAATCAAATTTAAAGTTGTCAAGAACTATAAAATTTAAAACATAATGAAACAATGTCAAAATATTGAGAAAATACCTATTCCATAACAGAGTTCTACAACTAGCCATGTATTAAGACAGACTACAGATATTTATTTACCTCCTTTATTCACTGTAAACTGGAATTACAAATAAAATATAGATCAACCTGAATAATCGACTGAAGACTAGCTGAAGAGAACTCTTACAACCAAGGATTTATAGAAGAAGATACACGGAGACTGGTAGGAAAGGCAGAGACCCATAAAGGGCTGGCCTCACTCCCATGGGTGGCAGTTGAGATTCTCAGCTTCAATAGTTCCCGCTGAGAAGATGGGGTCTCAGCCTCAAGCTGGGCTCCCCAGCCCAGAGCACAGAGTTGAGAAGAAGCTGTGAAAATCAGCAGGGATTCTGTCCTCCAGGGAGAGATGGAAGTCCACAAGAGACAAAGGCACACTCTTAAAGGGCCCCCACACAAAATCTCATTTACAGCCACTCACCCTGGGCTCTGGTAGAGAAAGAGTGGAAAAGACTAGAATTACACAAGGAGAGACAAGTTCGTAGCTTTGGGGAGAGAGCTGAAGAGACAGCTGCCAGAATTTCTGTGCTGAGTCACTTTCCCACACAGCCCATCTACACCATCTTTCTTGGGTATAGCACATCCCTCCATATGGCTGATGCAATTGCTCCACCCTTTGGACTCTTTGTTACCCTACCTGTGAAGCTTGGACCCTACTGAGGAATCAGCTGCCAGGGCCAGGGTGTAGAGGTCTGGGTAGATTCAGAGGGGTCAGTGACTGAGTTGTGTGGCTTTGGATGGAGGCCATTCCCTCCATTTTCCCATGAACTTCACTGGTGCCTCCCCATGTGAGAGATTCACTAGCACCACTCTCTGGACTCATAGTGGCCCCATCCTCCTGATTCCAGGAGGCTCTGCTCTGCTGAGGTCTAAGCAGACTCTGAGACAGACTGCATTGTGTGGCTCTGGCATGGAGGCCACTCTCCTCACCTTCCCTCATGGGAGATCCACTAGCCCTATCCTCCCAACTCTAGAAGGTGCCACCTTGATGAGATCCAACACTGAGCAGAATCTGGGACAGGCTGAGTTGTATGCTCTAGTACAGGGGACATTTTTCTATCACACAACCAACCTGTGCAGAGCTCTCCCTTCTCATGCCCAAATCTTGGTCCTTTTGGACCAGATCAACTCTGTTAATCTCACCCTAATGACTCCTTTAGACCCCACCCCACCACAAATATGTGTGAGCACCCAGCAGGTGATAACTAGACTTGGTATAACCTGGGATATTTGCTGAGTAGCCTCAGATCAAGTACTGGCACAGATTTGAACCTGTATCAATCTGGTAAACACCACTTACCCCTACCTGGTGACTCACTGAGAGCCTACTTCATGCAACTTGAGTACTGCCAGAGGCTCTTACAGTGACTGAGTCTTACAGGCAGCTGGGAGGCAGAGGGAGGTGAAATTAGATCTGGAAGTGCCACAGAATTTTTGCTAACCAGCTCCCAGGCCCAGTGCTGGTAATAGCCAACCTTGGTGCACAGTTTGGTCCTTCACAGCAGAGGCAGCCACAAACTGTGAATGCTTTGTAGCTCTGAACAGGTTGCCCAGGGTCAGTTACAGGCAGCATCTGACACTTGTCTACACCAGAGTCCCTCCCAAAAGACCCCAGAACCAACACACCTCATAGCCACCTTCAGACAACATCAGAGCAGAATCTAATAGCTTCACAAGCACCATAACCAAGGGGAGATCTCAGCAGGCACCAGACTCTCTTGGGGTGAATTCTGCTTTGTATGGTCAGCACCTTCACAGCAGCTTGTACACTCTGCTCAGGGCTGATCCTCACAGTCAGCCAGTCTGAGAGTCAACCTCACACACGAATAAGTCAATAGCAATCAAGAACCAATTAAAATAGGAGGGCCAACATAACCCACACAAGGGATATTCCTGAAGGACCCAGCTCAGGCAGTTGAGAAGACTGTGCCACTAGGTCCCAGAGGACATCTACTACATCAGTGTACTCTACCAAGACTGGGAATCATAGCAGATCTACCTAATACATAGAAACAAATACAAAGAAGCAGCACAAGTGGAGAGACAAAGAAACAGGCCCAAATGAAACAACAACAGAAATCTTCAGGGAAAAAAAAAAAAAAATCTAAATGAAATGGAGGCAAACAACTTATCAGATATAGAGTTCAGAAAAATGGTTAAAGGATGCTCAAGGAACTTAGTGAAAACTACAAAGTACTTACAATACCACAGAAAAGGGCATAGAAACCATAAAAAAGAACCAGTTAGAAATAAAGAATACAATATCATAAATAAAAAATGTACTTGAAGAAATAAATAGTAGATTGGATGAAGCAGAGGCTCAAATCAGTGATTTGGAAGACAAGGCAGAAAATAATCCAATCAGAGCAGCAAAACCTAAGTGTTTTCCTTAAGATTGGGATAAAGACAAAGATGTCCGCTTTCACCACTCTTATTCAATATAGTACAGGGGGTCCTAGCCACAGCAATAAGATAAGAAGAAGAAATAAAAGACATCCAAATTGGAAAGGAAGAAGTAAAACTGTCATTATTTGCAGATGACATGATACTTTATATAGAGAACCCTAAAGATTCCACCAAAAAACTACTAGTACACTGCTGGGTGGAATGTAGACTGATGCAGTCACTATGGAAAACACTATGGTATTGCCTCAAAAAATTAAAAATTGAACTGCCATTTGACCCAGTGATTCCACTTCTAGGAATATATCCTAAGAAGCCTGAAACACCAATCAGAAAGAATATATGTACCCCTACGTTCATAGCAGCACTAGTTACAATCACTAAGATCTGGAAACAGCCCAAGCGTCTATCAGTAGATGAGTGAACAAAAAAGCTGTGGTACATATACACAATGGAACACTATGTAGCTGTAAGAAAGAAAGATTTCTTATCCTTTGAGATGACATGGAGAGACCTGGAGAGTATTATCCTAAATGAAACAAGTCAATCAGAGAAAAACAAATATCACATGATCTTACTTACTTGTGGAATATAATGAACAAAACAAACTGATGAACAAAATAGATCCAGAGACATAGAAGTAGGGTATAGACTGACAAACTTCAGAAGAGGCAGTTGGGGGAGGGAAGAGATAAACCACAGAACTTACATGCATGTATGTATAACCATGCATAATGATGCTGGGGATAGGGTGGGGGGGTGGGGATCAGGAGGAGGGTGTCAATGGGGGAAAAAGAAGAAACATCTATAAAAAATATTTTAAAATTGGCAAAACTAAAATAAAAAATTTTAAAAACCTAGTAGGACTAATAAATGAATTCTGTAAAGTAGCAGAATGCAAAATAAATATCCAGAAATCAGTTGTATTTTTTTATCTTTATTGTCAGAAGTATTAAAGATGCTCCCCCTTTATCTGTTGTATTTTTACATACCAACAATAAACTATCTCAAAGAGGAACTAAGAAAACAACACCATTTTAACTTGATTAAAAAAATAAAATACCTAGGAATAAATTTAACCGAGGATGTAAAAGACTACATTGTACTCAGAAAATTATAAGACACTGAAGAAAAAAATAGAAGAAATAAGTGGAAGCATATACTGTGTTCATGGATAGAAAGATATAACATCATTAAAACGGCTATTCTACCCAAAGCAATCAATAGACTCAACCAACTCCTATCAAGATATCAATGGATAATTTCACAGAACTAAACCAAAATGTATATGGGCCCTGGCTGGTGTGGCTCAGTTCATCAGAGTGTCATCCTGTACACTGAAGGCTGGAAGATTTGATTCCTGACAGGGGTACATACCAGGGCTGTGGGTTCAATCCCTGGTCAGGGTGTGTGTGGGAGGTGACCAATTAATATATATTGATGTTTCTCTCTCACACCAATGTGTATCTCTCTCTCTCCCTTCCTCTCTCTAAATCAATATTAAGAAAAAAACATTAAAAATAAAATAAATTCCATAGGAAAAAAGAAACAATTACCCTATGCATATCAAGAAAAGTAATCATTATTGACATAGCATGAATAATTTGATGAACATTAAGACCCTGAATAGCCACAACAATATTGAGAAAGAAGAACAAAGTTGGAAGAATCATGCTACCTGATATCAAACTATACTACAAGGCCACACTAATCAAAATAGTATGGTACTGGCATAAAAACAGACATATAGATCAGTGGAACAGAATAGAGAGCCCAGAAACAAACCCATGCCTTTATGGTCAATTAATATTTCACAAAGAAGACAAAAACACACAATGGGGTTGGGAAAACTGGACAGATATGTACAAAAAAAATGAAACTAGACGACCTTTCTACACCATAAACAAGAATAAATTAAAAATGGATTAAAGACATTAAATGTTAGACTTGAAACCATAAAAATCCTAGAAGAAAACATAGGCAGTGAAATCTCTCATATTTCATATAGCAATACTTTTTATGATATATCTCCTCAGGCAAAGGAAACAAAAGAAAAATTAAACAAATGGGAATTCATCAAACTAAAAAGGTTTTTCACAGCAAAGGAAGCCATTAACAAAATTAAAAGTCAACCCTCTGAGTGGGAGAACATATTTGCCAATGATTCATCTGTTAAAGGGTTAATCTAAAATTTATGAAGAATTTATAAAACTCAACACCAAAATACAAACACTCAAATTAAAAAATGGGCAAAGGACCTGAATAGACACTTCTCCAAAGAGGACATACAGATGGCCAATAGATATATGAATAGGTGCTCAACGTCACCAATCATCGGAGAAATGCAAATTAAATCCACAATGAGGTATCAACTCACACCTGTCAGAATGGCTATCACCAGTAAATTAACAAACAACAAGTGCTGGTAAGGATGTGGAGAAAAGGGAACACTCATGCACTGTTGATGGGAATGAAGATTGGTGTAGACACTGTGGAAAAATAAAAAATAAAACTGCCTTATGACCTAGCAATTCCACTTCTGGGAATATAACTGAAAAAACCCAAAACACTAATTCAAAAGAATATATGCACGCTTATGTTCATTGTAGCATTATTCACAATAGCCCACATTTGGAAGCAGCTCAAGTGTCCATCAGTAGATGAGTGGATAAAACAGGTGTTGTACATTTACACAAGGGAATACATACTACTTGGCATAAAAAAGGAGGAAATCTTACCCTTTGTGACAGCATGGATGTACCTAGAGAATATTATCCTAAGTGAAATAAGCCAGAGAAAGACAAATACCATATGATTTCACTTATATATGGGATCTAATGAACAAAATAAACTAGCAAACAAAATAGAAACAGACTCTTAGACACAGAGAAAAGATTGACAGCTATCAGAGGGGAGGGGGATAAGGGGCTGCATAAAAAAGGTAAAGGGATTAAGCTAAACAAACAAACAAACAAACAAACACCTCATAGACAACAGTATGGTGATTACCAGAGAGAAAGGGGGTAGGGGAGGTAGAAGAAGGTAAAGTGGGGATAAATAGCGATGGCAGGAGATTTGTCTAAGGGTGTTGAACACACAATATAATATTCAGATAATGTATTACAGAATTGTACAACTGAAACCTATATAATTTTATTAACCAATGTCACCCTAATATATTCAATAAAATAAATAATATTTTTTCTCCTCTTTTTATTTCTTTTCCTAGGCCATCTTCCACCAAATTCCACAGTTCTTTGCCTAAAATATCTCATCTGCTCTTTCCTTCCGTCCTCATTTCTACTACCCACCTCCAGGTGTTCGCCACCTCCTCATGACTAGATACTCTCTACAAAATGTCAACACCCTAGCCAGTCTTCCTAATGATGGTCATTGTATTTCTTTTTTTTTCAGTCATCTGGCACATTGCTGCCAAAATATTTACCTTAATATAAGGTAATATAGTGGCAATGTCTGTTTAAGAACAACCATCCAGTCTGGCCAGCGTGGCTCAGTGGTTGAGCGTCGTGGGTTGGTCCCCAGTGAAACCATAAAAATCCTAGAAGAAAACATTGGCGGGGGGGGGGGCATCCAGGAGGCAGCCAGTTGATGTTCTCTCTCATCGATGTTTCTATCTTTCTCTTCCTCTCCCTTTCTCTCTCTGCAATAAAGAAAAAAATTTTAAAAAAAGAACAACCATCCAGAGAAGCATGATCTAAAGCTTACCTCATAAGGTTCTTTGATGAGGATAGAGTGTCACAGCGTGGAGTGGCTCATGGTGATAAGTGCTATTACTATCAAGATCTATTGGGTGCATACAAGGAAGAGCATACACTGTCAATAGGTTCCACTGAGGAAGTGCACATCAACCAGATGGGTAGGGGGAGGTGAGAGAAAGTAGGAGCACGTGTACCTAGACACAGAGAAGGGAAGGAAAGCACTTTGAGGGCAGACTCAGGTTAAGGGTTGGGCTAGCCAGTCTGTTGTCTTAGATCCTATTCTATAAGTGACACTAAAACAAGATGGAAAAAACTCTAGTGAGCAAAATTCCCTTCAAGCAAAGGACTACAATGTGGTTGGAGGAACGGCTTTGATAAGCCACTTGAAGTGAGCACAAGGGACTGAAGTGACTCTCAAAGGTCAGACCAAAGGCTTCATAAGAACAGGTCACTTAACTGCAGGCTTTGTGTGACTTCAGAAGGTGGGCAACTTGGGCCAGAACTGGCTGTTCAGAAAAAAGGCAGAAAGGCTGAGCACTGCCATAGAGGGTCCGTTTCCCTGCTGCTCCCACACATTGCTAATGCGCGTCGACCAAATATTGGTTTGAAGAAGCAACTGGTTATCACCCTGTCTGGGGTGCCTGCATGTCTCAATCCTGCCCTGGATCAGGAATGCTAAGAAGTTTAGGGTACATGTAGTGGGATGCTGGTAAATATTTAATGATTGAGTCTCCAAGGGAAAAAAAAACCCTAATTTCTACTGTTTACCAGTTTCTATGGTGGAAACACTTCCCCAGGGCTGATTCAAACTACCAATATGACATCACGAAGCATGAAGCTGGGAAGAGGTATGTGTGGTCAGCTCTCACAAGCGGCTGTGCTCCAGCGCACCACTGATGTATAAAAGCGAGTGGACAAGAGGGGAGAAAGAACAGTAGAACCAGAGCATGGTGGACCTAGCATGCCAAATTTGCAAACGTAGACTTTATGGCAAAGAAAAACTATCAAAGGTTTCAAAGCACGGGTAGAACACATTCACATTTGAATTATAGAAAAAAATCTCCATGTTAACTTCCAGTGGATTCAAACTCATTTATTCCTTCCCCTTTTCAAATTCTGACCAAAATACATATTTTTTAAATATGGCAAAATAGCCTTGGCCAGATTGGCTCAGCAGTTAGAGCATCGGCCTGCGGTCCAGAGAGTCCCTGGTTTGGTTCCTGCTAAGGGCATGCACCTCAGTTACAGTTTGTCCCTGGGCCTGGTTGGGGTCATGCAGGAGGCAGCCACACGATGTGTCCCTTTCACGTCAATGTTTCTCTCTCTCTCTCTCTCTCTCTCTCTTTTTCTCTCTCTCCCTCCCACTCTATCTGAACTAAAAATGGAAAAATGTCCTCTGATAAAGATAAAAACACACACACACATAAATAAATAAGTAAATAAATAAATAAAATATGTGAAAATAAAAGGTTACTACCATAATCATAAAAACGTCTTTCTAATAAAACACTTCAATATTTTTGGAATTAGTGGAAAGAAAATATAAATGTTTAATAAGATATTAAAGTTTTATGGTCACTAGTAATAAGGCAATTCCACATGATGATATGGCATTTCATAGTTCAGACTGGAAAACATTTTAAAGGATGGTAAAAACTAGTGTTAGCAAAGGTATGGAGAGATGAAAAATATCATACACTGTTGATGGAACTGGAAATGGTTAAAAATTTCTGGAGGATGCTTTGGCAATATGTATGGATATAATAATACATTCGATTAATGGCATAACTTTGTCTTAGGATTTAGACTTCTGGGAATTATCCTAAGAAAATAATTCTATAAATTCATGAGGTTATTCACTACAGCACCATTTGTAATAACAAAAAGAAACTAGAAATAGCTTACAAAAGTAGGTGATCAGTTTTATTTTCTATACTACATTCACATATCAGGTTACCACATGACCACTAAAAACTATAATGTGGCTGTATGTGTTAAAACAGAAAATGTTTCTGAGAAAAAAATGTTTAAGTGAAAAGTCAGGTCATAAGACATGTATTCATAAATATATATTCTGAAAAAAGATACAATGAAATGATTATGTATGAGAAATAAGGTAAAGATATTTAATTTCCTTGTCTGTATGTTCTATTTCTTTCTGTAATGAAATAGATTACTGTATATATTATCCTCTCAGCTTTAACTGATGGTCAACATAAGAAGTAGTTATATAAAGATTCTGTCTTCCACAAAATCGATATCCATATGTTACTTATTTAATAAGAGCAAACACACATAACACATGCCTACATACATACTGAATGGTATTCTAAAGCATGTATAAATGTAAATTAAACTCATTGGATTCTTACAGTAAATCTATTGGCTGGGTATTGCTATTATTCCTCTTTATTGATGAGGAAACAGGAACACACAGAATGAGAAATTACCCAAGTTCACACAGCTGGTAATTAGTAAAGTTGACATTCAAACCCAGGCAGTTTGGCTATAGTGTTGACACTCTCAACCACCAAACCATACTGACTCTCCTGTCAACTCACTAAGCTTTAATTCCTCACCTGAAGTGTGGGACTAATGTTAGCTATTTCATGGGCTTGCTGTTGGGTTTAATTTAAATCACACATGAAAGAACTTAGTTTAATGGCTGGCACATGATTAGAGCTAATAAGTGATAGCTATTAATGATAATAAAAATGATAATATTATTAATACCTCAACTACCACCACCAACTTAACTTCATTTAATTTCCCACTCTGTCCCAATAAATACTCTTTACTATTATTTCTACTATCCCCCAAATACATCCTTCTTATTCCATATATCATATGTCATACTCATGTCTCTGCTCATGCTATTGACCTCCCTGAAATCAGGTGACTAGACTTACCTAACTCACATTGAGCTAGGGCCCTAAGAGCCAGCTCAGATCTCTTCTCCAATTACTCTAGTCCCTTCTAACCTTCTACTACACTACACTCTTTAGTATAGTATTTAAAGAGTTAATTACCATTAACTGCTAATTCTTGCTACCCAACAATGCAGCAAGTTCTGTGAAAGCAAGAATAAATATTAGAGTGTTTTTACTCCCGACCCCCTTTTGTCATCTCCAAACACAGAAGGACAAGATGTAGGTATGTAACACATATCTGCTTCATTTCTGTTTTTATTCATGGAAATATACACATAAAAATAGAAATTCACAATTTATCTAAGTTTCCAAGCCAGCTTCTTTCCAAAAGAGATAAAATCACAGTATTAAATCAGGAGAAGCCTGACATGCAAATGCAAACCCAGACAAGCATGGACAATTATAATTGTTATTAATATGTAATATTAATAGTTAAATATACAATATTAGTCATATTGTAACTAACAAAAACTAGAGATAGTTATTGGATGTCTCCTTTGTGTTAAATACTGTATCAAATGATTTATAGGTACAACAGCTTACAACCCTAACATCGACAGAAAGTGTCCTTGTAAAAACGACAAATGAGAAAGGTTAAGAACTTGCCTGGTAGAGCTAAGAATCAAATCTAGTTTGGTCTGACACCAAAATACACTTTTGCTTCTGTATATCTCCCTTCCTCCCCTGTCCATATACAAGGTGGAGATTACGACCTGTTCTCCTATTTCTCTCTCTCTTTTTTTTTAATCCTCACCCGAGGACATTTTTTGTTCAGATAGAGTGGGAGGGAGAGGGAGGAAGGGAGAGAGAGAAACATTGATGTGAAAGGGACACATCGAGTCGTTGCCACCAGCACAACCCCAACTGGGTCCGGGGACAAACTGCAACCGAGGTACGTGCCCTTAGCAGGAACCGAACCCGGGTCTCTCTGAACCGAAGGCCAACGCTCTAACTGCTGAGCCAAACCGGCCAGGCCTGTTCTCCTATTTCTCAAAAATACCAATGAAGACTACTTTGCCAAAATTTGTCTTTATGAAAAGTAGGTTCACTACAAAGCACTCTGTTTCAGATATTCTCCCAGATAATTGAGTTACAAAAATACCAGAGACTCTTTGTTTTAAGAAGAATCATGAATTAAAGGCAGTCCCACACGCTGGGCCCTGTTCCCATGAGGCTCTGAGTATCTACAATTATTAGAGCCATTAGGGATCCAAAGAGCACAGCTGTTTTATGGTCAAGAACAGGAGGAAGTGTCTGAGTTAACATTTTAGACAAAAGTATGTCTATATCTTCCTCTGAATAAGATGGTGAAACCACAAATGCGGCCACTAAGGACAGTCCCTAGAGTCTTTGTTCTGTTGATGTATGGATGACTTTATCCGGATATTTCAGCCTGAGGCATTGACGTGTAAACAGAAGCAAAGTAGTTCAGAAAGACTCCAGGCAACCCACAAGAAGTGGTTCTTTGATTTCCTGAGTGCATCCCACCTTCCAAATAAGTCTCCACATCCATTCAGTCCCGTACCCTGAGCCAATCCCAGACCACTCAGCTTGACTCTCCCAGATTGAGAAATTGCGTGGAATGGACGAAAGAACTTTCACTTTCTTCACATGGAAAGATCTGTTGAGAGATCCACACCTCTGATAATCACTGACAGCCATACAGCCTTCACTTATTAATAACTCTCACTATCTTCAAACCACATCAGTAAGTTTGAACATAACACAAAGTTGAATTTCCACAGTAGGAAATGTGAATGTCCTCATTCTCTTTATTTTGTGCTTCTAAACGGTCTGTGATGCAGCCACTAAATATTTAATATGATGTAAATACTTTAGAAAAAAGCTATTTTTAAAACGTAGATTTTAGTTTTATGTAATATTAACTTTTCCAATTTTTTTTTTTTTAACTTAAAAAAGTCCTTGTTAAATAGTTTTTATTATTTGGGTAAATGTCATAATGAATATGATAACATTAACTACTTTTATGGGCATAATAGGAGAACAACTAATTCATTTTCATGCAGCTTAAATTCATTAGAGATTGGCATTTGAAAACTTAAAATTTTTTCTGGTAAAAAAAAAAAAGAAAAAAACCTTTGCAAAAATACAAAGGCCTTCCCTCCCCCTTCAACAAATGTTGGCTTTTGTTATTTTTTTTATAAGCTGCATATTGAATTTCCCAGGCTGTGTTTCTGAACAGCAATCTACTGAAAAAAAGTGCAATTATTTTTTTTCACTCAAACATGCATTTGAGAGAAATGAGTAGATCAGATAAAGAGCTGAGATGCTATTCAACTCAACCTTGAGTCACTCTCTGTCTCTTTAAAAAAAAAAAAAAAGGGTGGTAAAATCAATACAAACCAATAATAACTTCACATTTGTGGAAGCAACATGAATGGCTCTCCAAAATATTGAGACACATCCAAGTACATTTTCGTAGAGCTGATATTTATCAGAAGTCATTTGCCCTCAAGCAGATGCTCCCTTTCATTGTGCTCCTGTCACAAATGACTAAGATTTATGACAGACAATTACAGCATCTGCAGTTAGCAGCCTTATAATCAGCACCATTATTTAACGATTGGTGCAATAAACTGACTCCTGTTACTGTTTATCAGATATCAGTCAGTTCTGGCCATTTTCTTCAGCTTCCAAATCACAGTATGGTGCAGCCACTGCCTTTTAATGGCCAGGGAGAAGCAGGGGCATTTTCACATTTTTTACAGACTGCCGAGGAAAAGGGAAAAAAGCAACCAATTACATGTATGTATGGTGCCCTCTCATTTGAGATACCGTGTATGTAACTATCTCTATACAGTTCTAATACTCGTACGGGAAGGGGGAAAAAGCTTTCACTGTTGAAGAGGGAATTCAATATATGAAAAAGCAGCACCAACTAAAAACCAAAAAAAAAAAAAATCTTCTTAACTATTTTTTTAAAGCCCTATGTTTAAATTTGCATGTCTTTTATAAGTATATAATGTTGCTTTAGTAGGTCCACTGTGTTCTCTTGTATGATTTCAGCTTGCTTTTCAGAACCCGAAAGGCGCTATTGTTGCTCAAAAATATTGGTCAGGGAGTAGGATTTTTCTTCTAAACCCTGTGAGATTTCTTTGCAGAGGGAAGTGTTTATAGGCTCGACAGAATTAAGTTTTCATCAGTCAAAGAGCCCATATATGAAAGTGGCCATGTATATGTATTTAAAAGTCATTCATATATTAAGGAATTCTATCTTTCTAAATACACAACATGCAGAGGTATAAGTACTATTTAATGTCCTTCCACAAGAAACACCACACATTTATATATCAAACAGAAATAGCAGGCAACAAGTCAGAGGCTATTTGGAAGACAAGACTTCAGTAACGCAAGAAATGGTATAAAGATGTAAAATTACTGTCAAAATAAAAAGCTTATGAAAGTTTCTATAGAAGTTCAAGTGTGCAATGCTAGCCAAATTATTTAGAGGAAAAAAAGAAAACTGACCTTTCTTATTCCTGCCTTTTGTTAATTTTTCCATAACCAAACAAGCTAAGTTTCTTATTTAGATCAAAATGCATTCTGTCCAATGGTTTTCATTTTATGTATTTGATAATGTCATATACGCCCAAGTGGAAATATTGATGAAGCTGCCTTTGTAATATGAGGTCTATGTTTCATTCACAAAGTTGCATGCTCCTCTCAAGGGAGACAAGACACTGGAGACCAAACTAATGCATTCTTTTAATTTAAAAAAAAAATGTGACCCTCATGGGGGTCAGATTTCCCTCCTGAAAAATGCATAAGGGGCTTCATTCAATCAACATGTAGAACTGGTTATTTTCTAAGCTGAAACTTTTACAGAGAAGTCTTTGTAAAAAACCTTCACAAACTAGACCTCACAACTCCACAAGAGGCTTCAGTGGGTGAATGGTTCTTAGACTTTTCAAGTTAGAAAGGCTTTAAGTATCATTTCTTGAAACTCCCTCTCCTTTGAGAGATGGTGAGGGTGACAGTCAGAGAATTAAGTGATTTTCACCAGGGCACAGAGCTAATGTTAGCACACTATGATTAAAACCCAACTGTATGGCTTGGCTAACAAGGTCCTTCCTGTGAAATGCACCCCAGAGGACCCAGCGGCTCTCTCTGTGCCTGGCTCTGCTAAACCAAACCCCACATTGGGTGTTCTGTGTCCAGGACTGCTACAGAGCACTCCAATCCTTGACTGAAAGAAACAAAAGTTGCCATGAATCTTCTAGACACTTACTTACCTACTTCAATAGCTGGATCTGGAGCCAGAAAAAAACTATTCAGTCATACAAATGAAAGTTTTATTCCATCAATGGGTAACAAAGTTAACTCAAGTTGTTGGTGTTTACGTTTTTTTAATTTCCTAATATGGTAATTTGGTACCTTGTATAGATTTTGTTTATTTTTCATTTGTTGGTTTTTTTGTCCTTTAAAAAACTATTTTGCACAAATGATGGCAAAGTCACACCAAAACTATTCCACCAATTTGGCAGAATGGAATAGTTCACAGAATTTTTAGAATCAAGAAGAAGGCAGCACCAAACTTTCATTGCTGGTAATGTACAGAAATATATTAATGCACAAATAGGTCTCTCATTCCATTTCAGTAAGATTAGGCAAGTACTTTGGATGTATCACAGAAATTGGTATATTTTCTGCCTATATCCTGCCCTTTTCTGCTGGGTTAGAAGGAGAAATTACTCAGCCTACAGCAAGTCACTGCCTTTGGAAACTAATGACAAAGCCATTGGCACTGCAGGTTGTTAGCAGGTGCTCATCAGAGGCTCAATCTGGGTCAACACTATTCACATAAACATGTGCAGGTGGCATTTCAGTAACACACCTAAACATCAAGCCCCAGTGCATAGCTGATGGTCTTGATGAGCTCCAACAGATTTGTCTGTTTCTTAGCAAAAAAAAAAGAAAAGATGTGGCAGGAGGACATTTTTCTTTGAGACCCTTCTGTGAGGCTATGTGGGACACAGGACGGTGGAAAGAAGCACCCAAAGAAAGTAATGCAT
This sequence comes from Molossus molossus, assembly GCF_014108415.1. Classification (NCBI taxonomy): domain Eukaryota; kingdom Metazoa; phylum Chordata; class Mammalia; order Chiroptera; family Molossidae; genus Molossus; species Molossus molossus. The sequence goes on along the minus strand of NW_023425388.1, from coordinate 46,367,395 downwards.
TGTTGATATTTGGTGGCTGGTGGTCAAGGGCCACATAATACAACAGCAAAATAAGGGTCAGGCTCCAAAGTCAGCCAGACTGGGGCTTGAACAGGGCTGAGGTTTGGTGAGTCACCGAGGAGTTCCTTACCTCAGAAGTCCCCTCATCCACACATGGGGGTGAGAATGAGATAGTGCACCTAAAGCAATGAGCACTGTGTGGGGCACAAAGCAGTGTTCCTTAAACGTTAGCAGCTGTTATTGTTATTCCTTAAACGTTAGCAGCTGTTATTGTTATTGCTGTTTATATATGAGATTCCAGACTGAATTCTTTTGCAAGTAGAAATTCGAAATTTAGAGTTAGGTTTAGTAAATAATTCCCCCTTGAGCTTAGCTGTACAAAATTGTCACATTAATCCCAGAAAAGGTCTATATACCTCATCTATCAAACAATGAATCTAAACAATGTATATATATGTGTGTATGTACATATGTGTGCACATACACATATATGATTATTATTGCATTTCATTGACTTTGGTTTGGTTCCATTGCGAATAAACTAAATTTGTAGAACATAGAGAAAACATGAAAATATTACAAATGACATGATTTCACAATTTTTTATTCGGTACCAACAGTCCTCTGAATCATAATGGGGCTGTCCATAAGACAAAATCCTGTCTTGTCTATTCCCAGATATAGAGTATGTTCCTTTTAACATCTCCCTATCTTCATTTTTTAGTTTTGCACAACCATCTATTCCTAAAAATACGATTGAGGTGAGAAGGAAAGGACCCAAGGCTTTCCTCGAAAATTAGAAGTGTCCTTTAATTTTACCTCCTAAACAGCAAAATTAAGTCAAATGGCAGTGATGGAAGGGCAGGCAAAGTCATAGCACTGTTTAATGATACAATGAAGACTTGGAGAGAAAAGGCTTCGGACACTCTGGGTTCTAGTCCAGGTCTATACTTATTAACTGTGTGACTTTGAACCAGTTACATAACCTCTCAGGGCTTCAGTTTTCCTATATGCAAAAACACAATCATAGTGATCCCTAAATTGCTGAGAGTAATTAAATGAGTCGATATATGTAAAGTGATTAGCACAGAGGTGGCATATGGTAAATACCCATTAAGTGTTTTCTCTTATCTATAAAGTGCTACCAGCTTTGTTTTCATATGTTGTTCTGTGCAACTGTGGGATGTCTAATAGCTGTGTCTTGGTCTATTCCAGAAATACATCTTCAATAGCAGAAAGTCTACTACTTTTACGAGAAATTTTTAAAACTATGTGCAAATCTGTAATTTTTTCTCAAAAACAACTTTTTTTTTCCCCCTAAACATTAGCCTACAAATCAATTCCATTAATTCAATTCCTCTGCAGGTGTTGGCCAAGCATCAGCCTTCGCTGTAACAGTGGTGGTAATTGCTTTGGTGCTGAAAGGTGCCAATTTTTCCATATATTACTTAGCTAAATATAAAATAGGATCTTTATGAAAAGCATTTTAAATCTCATCTCTGCTTTTTATCTGATATTCTTAGATACTGGGTCATTTTAGTGTCTACTACCAAGGATTAATTTCCTACATCTAGTGATACTTTCATAACTCTGAATAAAGACAGATTATGCAGAATTGTTCTTCTTATAAAATAAAGGACACAAATAGAATGGATTATTTTTATCCATTACACATCTAATGAGCATTCATTAATCTCTGGGTATGACAGCAAACGGTGTGGCTAGCAATATAAGCAAGGTAAGATCTCAAGCATTCCCCCTGCCTTCAAGACGCTTCTAAAATACTACTAATATAAAACTTCACTCAAGAACAAACATTTTAAACTGTGATGAGAAATTCATTTTATAAAATACTTTCACTACACTTGAGTTTTGAAAACCACTGGGTGTGGGCAGATAAAGAAGGAATTTACACAGTTGAGGTAAGCTAGAATTCAGGCTGTTTGCTTCTGTCCCCCTCACCCCCCCTCCCCCCACTATTCTTACAAGACATGATTTTTGTTTGTTTCTGGGCATACTAAGCAGACTTGGTGTGAAAAATTTGAGTTTTAGAGAGAGTTCCATCCTTTCTCACTAGCAGTGTGACCTGGGGCAACTCACTGACAACATATAGATGGGTGGTAACAGTGCCAACCATGGAGCCAGACTGCCTGGAAGCAAAGTCTAGCACCCGCCCCACCCATCCATAGATGTGTGACTGTAGACGGTAGTTTTGCTTTCTGTGCCTCCACTTCCTAGTGTGTACAATGGAGAAAAGTCTGACATCATGGGGATATTATAACAGGAATGAGACACTCTTTCTAAAGGTGTTAGCATAATACTTGTTATACAGTAATGGCTTGGGATCTATTAGTTATTAATATAATTGAACTAAAACACCTAACTCAAGGTTGTCTGCTGTATTAATAAGATGGCACACTAAAGGACTTTGTGTCAGTAAACTACTACGCCAGGTTTAAAAAATCATTGTGTTGTCTTTCAGTTGGCAGCAGCTGCCTAAGCTCATGTTGTCTGATTTTTGTTGAGCCTTTGATCTAAGGCCTTACCTTGGTCCAAATACTTCAATTCCCAAAGTTGCTGAGGATTTTGTTTGTTTAAAAAAGAAGGATAGAATGTGGAAGAGAATCTTGATTCCTCTTTATTGCACTGAGATCTGAGTTACTTTTAGCTCTCCCTCTGGGCAGGTGCAACGTGCTGAGAAGCCACCAGGAGGACAGTGTAGGTGTGACCTCTTGAAGCACAGGGCCAGTGGAAAGACCAAGAGGGGCCCTGCTAGCTCAGGAGGAATTCAGGCAAAATAGAGAGAAGCCTGGAGACATTCTCCTCATCTTGGTAATTCGTCTGGCTCCAGGAACACACAGGGACTCAATTGAAACTCTCAAAGACCCCAAGGCATTTCAAACTCGCTCTTTAGAAGACTCTCCCCTAGTACACCCAGTGTGGGAGTGAGCCTGAAGCAATGTACTGGTGACTGGGCCTTTCCCTGGCTTTCCAGTTACCCAATGTCAAATCCATCTTTTCAAGTTTTACTGTGACCAGACTTTGTTTATGTTTTGTTAACTTTTTCATTATCAATTTCTATTTTATTTTGTCTGTGATACCAAAAGAAAAGCCTTTCGTAATGACTGCTTCATGATGGGAAGGGCTGGCAGGGGTTGTGTCGCAACAGCGCTCAGTCAGTTGCTCTGAGGGGCAAGCTGGGGCAAAGGTAGTGACTCTTATATTTCAAAAGAAAACTGAAATATAAAACTTTCATGGGCCATCTGCAAAGTCTTGAGAGCAACCTTAGCTATGCAAGGTGCCGAGGTATTTGTCAGATTTTTATAAAAATTGTGATCTATTGTCATTTCTTTTTATGTTAAATAATATTGTTTATTTCATCTTGACTTTATAACTGTGTATTGCTTTTTTTAAAAGGGTGACCCGCAATTGTATAAGATTTTGATGCACCCTTGAGTTAGGGAGAAAGTCATGAGCACAGAGCGAGGCAAAGAAAAGCTAGTCCTTTTGGAATTCTAGGGAGAGAGACTGGAGGCACACGGCCCCCTGGGAAAAAACTAGAAGCATTAGATTGTTGGTAATTTAGCAAGTTACAAGAGTAACCTAGCATAAAGGATGTATCTGAGAAGGAAGAGATATCGATGCTTGTTGAATAATGAGGGAGCTAAATACAGTAGGCTGGTCTGGCCTGTTTCTATTCTTGTTTGAACTTAGAGCAGCAGCTCCTGATAGCTACTTCCAGCATGGGAACTGGTCCACATCATCCCAGAAGTAAACATAGCTTCGTGTTAAGAGCACAGATTTTTAGCCCTGGCCAGTTTGGCTCAGTGGTTAGAGCGTCAGCCTGCGGTCCGGAGAGACCCAGGTTCAGTTTCCGCTGAGGGCATGTACCTCGGTTGCAGTTTGTCTCCGGCCCTGGTTGGTCGTGTGGGTGGCAGCCATTCAATGTGTCCCTTTCACGTTGAGATGTTTCTCTCTCTCCCTCTCCCTCCCTCCCAATCTATCTGAACAAAAAATGGAAAAATGTCCTCGGGCGAGGATGAAAAAAAAAAAAAGAGCACAGATTTTTAGATCCACACCAACTGGGTTTGAATCCTGACGTGGCCACTAACCAGCTATGAGACTTGGGAAATCTGTTGGCCATTTTTGTATCTGTTTCCTGATCTGTACAATGGGATAATACTGGCATCTTGTTAAGAGATTTGAATGCAATAACGCTTAGAGCACACTTCTCAGTGTCTAGAACATAAATGTAAAAAAAAAAAAAAAAAAGTTAGTTCTTTCAATCACTCGCCAGGTCTCCTCCTCCAGCAACCACAGCTACCAAGCCCAGTTCTCTCTCTGGCACCCTCGTTTTCCATGTTTTGTTCTTGCTGTATTTTCTTTTAAATGATGCTGTTTATAATTCTTAAACCAATATAACCTGGTTGTATTATTCTTGGGAAAAACACAAAAGAATGAATGAAAAAATTAAAATAAGTTAGAAATTTCTATGGCAAATTCACACAAGCCATATATTTTAAGGGTCTACATGGGTTAGGTACTGTGGTGGACTCTGGCACCTCTAAGACCTATCTTATCCCTGGTCCATTCCTATTCAGTTAAGTTAAAAGGAAAGGTGCTAACACTTTGAAATCTACTCAATCAAGTAACTGAGGCTAATCCTGCTTTTAAGTAAAGTGCAATTTCTTTACCTTTGTTTTAACTTAATTAACTACCTACACTAACATTAAGATTAATCCTAAACATTTAGTATTGTCCTATGTGGTACACAAAGTTCCTTCATCCAGTTCACAGTATAACCCTGCACAGAGCATGGAAGCAGCAGCACGTCTGCAGTTTCTTGAGTCTTATAAGGGCTAAGGGCAATGCCCAGGGAAGTTAGTCTATTTAGACCAGATTACAGAACTAAAGTACAATGGACCTAAAATTCACCTCCTGGTGAGCATGGGGCGGTGCCTTCAACCTCGGATCTTCCTGTCAGTTCTTTGCAGCATTCAAAAGGTATTCTGTTTTAAATGGTATGCCCTCCATCCACTGGACAGCCCCTTCAACGCCCATTTCCAGTCCCGAGAATGTCCAGGACCAACTCCCACACCCAAATTTTCAGATGAGCCATTGAGGTAAACCCTGGAAAGAGCCCACTCAGAATCCTTTACCCAGTCAGACATGAAGATGAAAAGCCATCTGCTGCCAGTTCTCTCTCGATGTAGCCATCAGGATTCTTTTCCAATGTGCAGTTTAAAAATTAAATAACATGTACTACCAGCATTCTCTCTCCTTGCACAACAGAGAGAAAAGCAGACGAAGATGAGCAATAGGTTGAGGAAAAAGAAGATAGGTGTAAGAGTCTAATCAAAGCCTCACTGGCTTTCCCAAAACGTAAAAGCTTGGGTACTTTACCATGTATTTTCCTATACTGAGTTTTAAAAAATAATGGGCCACTAGCTGCCGTAAACAATGCTTATAATATTTTGAAATAAAAGAATATGTCTAAATGAAGGGAAGGAAAAGAGAAAGTCTAGTGAATTAGTCAACCACTTGTTTTCATTAATACCAGAATGTTATAACCAATTAATAAGTAATTACATACCCATCAACTGAAATGCCCAAGGGAAGTGCCATCTAATGCATTTATCATGTTAACCCTATATTCTCTGAGCTGATATCAATTGAGAAATGTAAGGAATAAAATAAGAAAACTGGGAAAGATTTTGCAGACTGACTTTTGAGCTCCAAATGCTATCTAGAGTAAAGAAGAGAGGGTAAGAAGGACAGGTTCAATTCAATATGAAGCCAAAGGTGGCCATGGGTATTCTAAAAGAAGCTTGGGGTAAGATCTCCGAAATTCCACAAAAATGTGACAGAAATTAGTTTGTAATTTCTTCAGAAAATTCCTTTAACTTCTTAACAGAGTTCTGCAATTTCACCTAGTTGTACCTAGAAATAACATTGTCAAAATGTTTTGTCCTGATATATATAGCAATGTTAGTCCCTGCAGGCTCTGGGTAATTTCAGATCTCAAATACATCTGTGAGAAGTTCATGAAATATAGAAAAAAATTCCTAGAGAATTTCCCTTCTCTAGACAAACTCCTCTGTTTACTGGTCAAATATGTTTAAATGCTTATCATGTATCACATACAGGGTCATTTAATTTATTCATCACAACAACCCTCTGAGACAGGTGCAGAGAGGCACAGAGGTTAATTTGCCCAAGGCTATAAGAGTGAAAGGGGGATCTAAACTCAGACCATTTGGCTCCAGTATCCAGGTGCCTAACCACGTCTCTCTCTACTTCAAAGAAGGAATGAGTAAAAAATAAAGCCATTTATGAATACCTTACCTGGAACTTTGCTTCATCATTGGTTCTCTCCCTTTCCACCAGTGCTTTGAATTTTGTCCACAAACACTGAGGTTCTCTCTTTCAAAAGGTAACCCTTCAAGATAACATTCTCGTAAAATTTCTTGAAAAGAAACCTATCCTCAGCTCTTCCACTTGTCTACCAGCTATTTATTCCATAACTTAATGCAACCTGCTTCCCTACCACCTCCCACTTCTCTACTGACACTACTCTCTTGGAGGACCTCTACACTGCTAATCCAGTGGCCGGTTTCTCAGAATCATCCACCTCTCCCAGCATCTTCTCTATCCTTTTCTCTCTTGGTTTCAGTTATCCTGGTTCTTCATCTTCCTTTAGCATTCATTCCTCTGCTCTTTGCTGATTGACATTTTTCAAGATTTATCTTTGGTCTCTCTCTCATTCTTTTTATTTCTCTCTCTCCAGACATTATTTTAAAAAACAAAACAAAACAAAAACAAAAAAAAACATTCTTATATCCTCCAGTGGCTTCCACTCATAGTTTCTGGAGTTTGGTTGGTGCCCCCAAAAAATTGCCTGCACCCAGAGAGCTGGGTGCATCTCTTTGGGCATAAGTCACACGAACTAATCCACAACACTAATAAAGTATTCATTTAAAATAAAAAGTAGATTATTGAAGGGACTGTTATCCAGAGCATTACATAAGGAACTAAATTGTGATCAATGTACCAGTTTGTTAATTTAGAACAAGTGGTATTATTACAAAAAAAGAATGAACACTAGAATTCTCTAGTAAGCACATTTTTTTCCAATGGAAATTCTAGGTGGGAAGCTAAATTATAATCATTAGACTGCTAGGTTAGGATGGAATAAGAAAAGGGAGAAAAAAATACATGACATATATATTCACTTCGGACTGAAATGCACAGGTGTATCCAGGTCCACAATAGGGCGATCTCTGTTATGGGAACCCAGCAGGTAGAGTAACTGGGTCAAACATCGTCTCCCAAGAATGAATGAATGAATGAATGAATGTTGAACAATGGTCTTGAGATTGCTTATATTTTGCTCTTTCATTATAGTTGTTTGGTGAAATTCTGACCCCTTTGCAAGATTTGAGCTGCAAGGTGGCAAGGGCCACATGTGTTCAGCACTGTATCTTACCATCAAGCATAGTGCTTGCCACTTAGTAGAAAGAAGCAATAAATGTTTATTGAAATTAATGGAAGTCACCCAGATATTTATAAATATAAATACAATGCATTCCAAAATTGGCTTTCATGTGAGTTATCCAGAATGTGCTCATGTATGTTTTGTCTTGCTTTTCAGAGTTTATTAGGTCAAATAGATAGAATAGTGAATGCCTTGATATCAAATGTTGACATTTGGCTTACATTTTTTAAAGTCGTAAGATAGTAGACTACCGAGTTTTTATTTTGTCTATCTTATTTCTATAAATTTCAAGTACTTATTTCTCCTAGCCAGGGACCAAACCCCATTCCAACCCCCACCCCATTATCTTTGATGTTTCTCATTCTCAGTAGGTGGAGGATGGGACAGCAAAGAGAGAGAGGAACAGATTCTGCATGCCTGTGTGGGCTAACTGGGGCACTCATGGGGTTAAAAGCACTGCAGTAATATTAAGCACATGTTTCAAGTCAGCAGGGTGCCAGCCTGAGATGTCCTCAAAGCCTAATTTGATAGATATTATGCCATACACTGCTGCAAGTAGTAATGAAGAAAGTAAAAATTTTATGGATGAGCAAAATAGGAGCTCTTATGAATGGAGTGTTTTTAAATCAGGTGTATAATTTACCCAGTGTCAGACCACATGTAGAGTGCATTACTCAATTGAACTTACAAGCAGATAGGAAAGCAGTTTCTTTTAATAAGCACTTCTTCAACTTATTGGCTCTACAATTACTTGCACCAAATTACCAGCAGCTGCTGCCTGTTTGGTATTTTATCCTAGACAAGGAGTTACATTAGTTTCTAATCAACAAGCCATTCAAGGACTCTTTATAATTTTTAGCTTAATTCCACTTTTATTTGGAATTTATTAATTAAAATATCCAATATTTTCATGACAGTATTTTGCTTAGCTTCTCTTAATAGGAAACCTATTCAGCTGCTGAAGTGAAGGGGAAAAGGGAGAGAAGATGCCCCAAAACTTACTTCTGATATTTATAAAATTTGGATTCATGTTACCTTATAGTCTGAATTTTGACATTTCAATTGCTTTTGTAAAAATAATTATATTGTATTTAAACTACTTTATGTTTGAAGTCAATAAATTATTTTATGTCTTTAACTAGCATATCATCCTGCATAGAAGTTAACTGCAAGCTTATAAATTAATCACATAAACAAAATGAAAGATAAAAATCACATGATCATATCAATAGATACAGAAAAAGTATTTGTCAAAATCCAACACCCATTTATGATAAAAACTCTCAGCAAAGTGAGAATAGAAGGATCATATTTCAGTGTAATAAAGACCATATATGACAAACCTATAGCCAACATCATACTCAATGGGCAAAAACTAAAAGCATTTCCCTTAAGATCAGGAACAAGACAGAGATGTCCACTTTCATACTCTCATTCAACATAGGACTGGAAGTTCAAGCCACAGCTATGAGACAAGAAGAAGAAATAAAAGGCACCCTAATGGGAAAGGAGGAAGTAAAATTTTCACTATTCACAGATGACATGATATTATACACAGGAAACCCTAAAGGCTCCAACAAAATACTACTAGATCTAATAAATAAATTTGGCAAAGTTGCAGGATACACATTAACACCCAGAAATCAGTGGCATTTTATACATCAATAATAAAATAGAAACTAAAAAACAAACAAACAAAAAAAACCCATCTACTATTGCAACAACAACAAAAAATAAGGTTCCTAGGAATAAACTTAACCAGGGTGGTAAAAGACCTGTACTCAGAAAACTATAAGACATTGAAGAAATAAATAAAGGAAGATACAAACAAGTAAAAGCATATATTGTGTTCATGAACTGGAAGAATTAACATTTTTAAAATGTCCATAATTCCCAAAGCAAACTATACATTCAATGCAAATCTTATTAAATACCAATGGCATATTTCACAGATCTAGAATATTCCAAAAATTTATATGGAACCAAAAAAAAGACCCCAAACAGCCTCAGTAATCTTGGGAAAGAAAAACAAAGTTGGAGGGGTCACAGTACCAGATATCAAATTATACTACAAAGCCATGATAATCAAAACAGCCTGGTACTGGCACAAGAACAGGCATAGAGATCAATGGAGCAGAACAAAGAGCCCAGAAATCAACCCACACATTTATGGTGAATTAATATTTGACAAAGGAGGCAAGAACGTACAATGGAATAAAAACAGTCTCTTCAATAAATGGTGTTAGAGAAATTAAATGGACAGGTACATGCAATAAATGCAACTAGACCACCAACTTACACCATGCACAAGAATAAACTCAAAATGGATAAAAGACTTAAGTGTAAGTTGCAAAACCATAAAAATCGTAGAAGAAAACATAGGCAGTAAAATCTCAGACATCTCACATAGCAATATTTTTGCCAATATATTTCCTAGAGCAAGGGAAACAAAGAAAATAAATAAACAAATGGACTACATCAAACTAAAAAGCTTCCGCACAGCAAAAGAAACCATCAACCAAATGAAAAAGGTAACCTACTATATGGAAGAACAAATTTGCATGAGACATCTGATAAGGGGTTAATTTCCAAAATATATAAAGAACTTATACAACTCAATGCCAAGAAGACAAGTATTCCAATTATAAAGTGGGCAAAGGACCTGAATAGACACTTCTCCAAAGAGGACATAAAGGTGGCCAATTGACATATGAAAAAAAAATGCTCAACATCACTAATTATGAGAGAGATGCAAATTAAAACTACAATGAGGTATCACCTCACACCAGCCAGAATGGCCGCCATCAATAAATCAACAAACAACAAGTGCTGGCAAAGATGTGGAGAAAAGGGAACCCTAGTGCACTGTTTGTGGGAATGAAAAATGGTGCAGCCATTATGAAAAACAGTACTGAGTTTCCTCAAAAAATTAAAAATGGGCCCTGACTGGGTGGGTCAGTTAGTTGGAACATCATCTCATACACCAAAAAGGCTGTGGGTTCGATTGCCAGTCAGGGCACATACCTACAATTCAGGTTCAATCCCCAGTTGGGGTACATACAGGAGGCAATCGATTGATATTTCTCTTTCACATTGATGTTTCTCTCTCTCCCTTCCTCTCCCTCTAAAATCAATAATTATATCCTTGACTGAGGATAAAATAATTAATTAATTAATTTTAAAAATTAAAAATGGAACTACCTTTTGCCTCAGTGATCCCACTTCTGGGAATATATCCTAAGAACCCTGAAACACCAATCAGAAAGAATATATGTACCTTTATATTCACAGCAGCGCTATTTATAATAGCCAAAATCTGGAAACAGCCCTCGTGCCCATCAGTAGATGACTGGATAAAAAAGCTGCAGAATGTTTACACAATGGAATACTACACAGAGGTAAAAAAGAAGGAACTGTTACCCTTTGCAACAGCATGGATGAACCTGGAGATTATTATGCTAAGTGAAATAAGCTAGTCTGAAAAAAAAATACCGTATGATCTCACTTGTATGTGGAATCTAATGAACAAAATTAACTGATGAACAAAATGGAAGCAGAGGGACGCCTGTAATAGTGGCTATTATAAATAGGTTGCAGTTTGTCCCTGGCTCTGGTTGGGTTGTGCGGGTGGCAGCCACTCGATGTGTCCCTTTCACATCGATGTCTCTCTCTTTTCCAGTCTCTCCCTCCCACTCTATCTGAACAAAAAATGGAAAAATGTCCTCCGGTGAGGATAAAAAAAGAAAAAAGGAAACTAAACCTATTAGATTTTTTTCAGACAGCTCTGGTATATTTTGACCAGGCTGATATGAACATATCATAAGTCAGTTATTTTATCAGGAAAGAAGGGAAATAATAACAAGTTAATGAATATATTCCTTTTCCCTAAGACAGGAAACATGATCTCCCATCACCTGAAAGATTCAAAGAACTTTCAATTTCTAGAAGACTTAGATGTATGATTTAAAGCCAGACCTATAAATGCACCATTAACTCTTCATTATAGTTTACAGATAATCCAGTTCCTCTGTTTTACACTGGTAGTTTCACTTCAACCTGTTTTATACTTATCGTAGTCCTCTACCCAGGAAAGAGAACTAAAACGTCAGTTTCAAACAATGCATTAAAACCCCAAGAGCTCAAATGTGACCCTGATGTCATTTAATGATTTGGGGATCACCTTAGATATCCGAAATATTAACAACAAAGAGTGCTTGGGCTTCAAGAAATCAGAAAAGAAACCTCAATGAATTAGAATAGACACCCTCCACAAGCCATCAACACAGCCATCCTGGACATGCTGGCTATATGTCAGCTTGCCCCTGAACAAGCAGAAGAATGATATCCCCATGGGACGGGCAGTGTGGGGCCATAGGGCAGTTTTATCATGGGTAGGCAGAGACCAGAAAAATTTTTCACTCAGAATAGGGACATAAGTGTAATTTCCTCCAGAGTGAAGTTCTTTGTAAATCAACATTGATGCCAACATTGAATACATTTATAAATGTTCAGAAAACCTCAATTTATTCAGTGTAAAAGCTCCAAATTTGTAGCTAAGAAAAGAGGTAATATATAGGTATGAAATCTTACCAGTTGGTACAAGTGGCTAGAAAAATGGTAACTAGGCTTCAACTTAATAAGTATAAGGAAACATATTTCATGATAAATGAGATAGGTATAAAATTAATAGCTCTGAACTATCAGCTTCAGGCAGAGAAAGTAAATACCTGGAAGTCATTGTTAGTCCCCTGAGGATGCTGATTGAAACTTATGCTAGGATTGAAAAGTGAAGAAAATGTTAAGTGCATTAAGAATACTAGAAGCCCAACTGAAATCAGCATCCTATAAAACTTCAGTGCTTGCACTTTTAAAATGCCATGGGAAATTATGGTCATCACATATCAAAAATGTTAACATTGAAGCCAGAGAAGGCACAAGCAACAGAGGAAATAGCGACTAACGTTTGGAAGGGCTAGGGTGTTGCTCTCTGAAGCATATTGAAATGCTGGCCTCTTCAGCCTGGAAAGGCAACTGTTTAATGGGAAACTTGATTAAAATTTATACCATTATTAGTTATATGGGTAATGTGGTCACAGGCTTGTTCCCCAATAGACTGGTGGAGGAGAATTCTTTGAAACCTCAATAAATAAGTTTGGGATGCCAAACGGAAGTAGGTAGCAAATTTACAGAACTCGGCTTCACCAGCCTCATTCCCCCCACCCCTTCCGCTTACAAGTCAGCACAGAAAGGAAATAAAGACTTCAGGTAGGAGTTAATTAGTCTAGTCAATGTTAAGCAATAGGGTAAACATTGAGGCAATGACAAAGAACAAAATATAAGTGGTTTCTTCACTAAGTTTAAGGTTAACTGGAATTAGTTGAGCGAGTGGAGGGGCAGATAAATAGATGCAGAAGTTTGACCTCAAAGAAGAATTCCTTACCCATAAATAGTACAGAATTAATTAGTATCACCTAATTGGTGCTACCTAGTGGGAACAGCATTTTGGATAATGTACACCACTTCCCAGAATATGGCTAACCCATCTAAAAGATGAGAAAGCTACACTAAATTATAGTGGTTATATAAGTGGCCTCATAGTATGAAGCATGGAACCAGTTGACTTACTTCCAAAATTCTCTATAAGGGAAATTATCAGAATGTGATATGGCCATCCTAGCACTTTCTAGTTTGACTTATATCATAATTGGTTGTGAAATGCCTGTTTGTTAGCAGAGTGTGGTGGAGGCATGTTTTTCATTTGTAAATCTCCTGCAGAAAGCAAAGGGCCTTGCATGTGGCAAGCAATCAATAAATGTTTGTTGACTTGAAAGACAATGGTTAAGGCTTTAATTCATCTAACACAAGTCATTGACTAACAATTATTATCTACTTCATTTGTGTTGGTGAACACTACCATTTAAGGCTGTTCTGTTGGTACATACACCAGGGCCCTCCCAAACAGGAACACAGCCCTGCTCTCAAGTTTGACAGGGCTGTCTTTACCATCTGATGCTCTCAATCCCAGAAAATACTCCTTCTTGCCAAACATAGTCATTATGTCCAAGTGCCTATTTGGGGGCTGCTAAACTGTTGACTTTGAACTTCAACAAAAACCATTTTAGTTCTTTTATTTCTATTTTCTCTTTAAAGATACCACTCTGCAGTTAGCAAAATTCTGCTCAAATTGATGACTGCTATCTTGGTCTCCAATTGTATACATCCTTAGCACATACTACCCTGTGAAGGGGTGGAAAACTGTTGTGAGAATTATTTTTTTCTGAAAAGCTAGGGCTTTCAATATTTACACTGTATGTACATACAAAATGTTTATTTGTATGTGAGATCTAGTCCATATACACAGTAGAAATTCTCTTAAATAACCTCCCCTTATTCAGCTTACCAGCTTAACATACACTCTTCCGTACCACTGTGAAATATACTGTGACTGATGCCTAAGGCACACGTAATGGTCACAGCTAGTAGATCACTTCCTGGAAAATCTAAACACAATGGGCACCTTCCAGTTGTATTGTAGGCTTACCAAGAATCAGCTGAATTTGTTTCCACATCTCTTCATGTCAGTTGTACTCGCTATTGTCAGTGTGTAATTTTAACTAGTATTCATGTACATCTGATAATATATGAGTAGAAGAACAAAAAGATATGATCTGAAAAAATATATTAAGTGCTTTGTAATAAGAGCAAATAACTAAAAAAATAATTCCTGTTGAACTTGTGTGAGGGACACAACCATGAAAAACTGGAGATAATTATAAAAGTCTAGAAGTTTTTTGCATTGGGATTTCTTCATATGTGAATTTCAGTTCGGGCTCAAGTTTACAGAAATTAAAATTAAAACTACTACACAATATATTATGAATGTGGTTTATGTAAGAAAAATAAAAACACTGTTATCAATGAATCTGTACCCAAGGAATAATCTTGGCCCTACATTTAAAAACTGGTGAATGAGCCCTCGCCAGTTTGGCTCAGCAGTTAGAGTGTTGGCCTGCAGTCTGGAGAGACCCAGGTTTGGTTCCCACTAAGGGCGCGTACCTCAGTTGTAATTTGTCCCTGGCCCTGATTGGGTCATGTGGGTGGCAACCACTCGATGTGTCCCTTTCACGTCGATGTTTCTCTCTCTCTCTCTCCCTCCCACTCTACCTGAACAAAATATCAAAAAATGTCCTCAGGTGAGGATAAAAAAAAAAACAACGAAAAACTGGTGAACGAGCCCTGGCCTGTTTTGCTCAGCAGTTAGAGCATCGGCCCACAGACCAAAGAGTCATGGGTTCAATTCTAGTCAAGGGAGCATACTTCAGTTGTGGTTCGGTGCCCAGAGTCATGCGGAGGCAACCAATCGATGTGATCTCGCATCAGTGTCCCCACCCCCCCCAACTCTGTCTAAAAATAAATGGAAAAATATACTTGGGTGAGAATTTAAATATATAAATCAATCAATCTGGTGAATGAATATACATATACATGTTCTTGGTTAAAATAAAACATTTTAATTCTACAAGTACCATTCTTAATGAATCTGTTCTTTAACTGACTTTTTCAATTAATCAACTCACTACATATCCCAATCACAAGGAATCAAAGATACTGCTATTTTGGTCCTGAATTTGCCATTTTTACCCTCTTCCATGAAAAATGGAAACCAAAAGAGGTATTTTTTTCTTTTATCACAAAAGTTTCTCTTCCACAATATCTACTTGATGTCCATTCTTTTGACGACTAGACCTTAGCAAACTACCATCCACCTGGTTGCTCAAACCAGAAACCTATGAGTTGTCCTTCATCCATTGCTTTTCCTCATCACTTACATCTAGTTCATCAACACATATTGTTAATTCAGCTTATATAATATATTATAAAAATTTCACTTCTCTGAATTACAAAAGGCAGGGTGGAGCTCAGTTCAAAATGAAGAGGTAAGTGGGGTTGGTCACAGAGTACCTTAAAATTCTAAGTAGTTAGAATTTGATTCCAAATATGATGAGAAACTGATAGGTCACTCTGGCTGTTGTGAGGAGAAAGAATTGTGAGAGGGGTCAGAAGTGGGACACAGATAAAACAGGAGCTGCACAGATTTAATCCACGTGGTAGCTTGGGCTGGGTAGTCAAGTTAGTGTTAATTAATTAGAAGGGAGAAAATCCTTTCATTATGTGTATGTATATCAAATCATCACAATGTACACTTTGAATATCTTATAATTTGTATGTCAACTACACCACCATAAAGCTGAAATGGAAAAAACAAACAACTCTTGTGTCTACTTGATGTCTATAATCGTATTTTTAAGTAGAAACCAATCAACCAATCAATACATAAATGGGTTTTCCTCCACTACATTTAGTGCTCAGATTTATTGTATACATTCATTATACTTATTATTTATTTATTTATGTATTGTACATCTCCCCAACTAAACTATAACCTTTAAAGTATTATATGCACTGATCTACTCCTGGGACCCTCATTCATACTGCCTGGCATATAATTGGTGATTTTATAAGTATTTGTTGACTGAATAAATTAATTCAGCATCCACAAGTATATAAAACATGCTTAAAATTGAACTAATTATCTCTTCCTTAACACCTCCACATACACAAATGTTCCTCTACTTTTTAACCTATCATAGTTTATTCAACAAATTTCTGAATCCAGAAGCATAGAAATTCACTTTACAAACTCCCTCATTTCACTCTCCATGACCCACCAATCACCGAGTTCAGTCAACTCTGCCATCTAAATATTTCTTGGACCTATTAACAGTTCTCCATTCCTGCAGCCAATTTCCTGGTTCAGGTCACCATCACCTCGCCTGGATTAATGGGAAAGCATCGCAACAGTTCTCCTGGCTCTTATTTTATCCCCCTCTAGTCCATTCTCCATTTTTTACTTAAAAAAAAAAGTATACATTTTATAATGCCCTCCACTGCATTAAACCCTTTATTGATTCTTCAGCAAAGCCCTCAGGATAAAATTCTCTCTCTTTTTTTTAAAGGATATATGACACTTTTCTTAATCCAGCCTAGAACTGTAGTTGGCAAATTAATTTCAATTCCTTAATCGGTGGCCCTCTCTCAGCAGATGGGTCTTTGCACATGATTTTTTCTCCACTTGGAATACTCTCTTCACCCTCAACTCCAAATCATCCTTTCTTTCTCAACCTAGAAGTCATTTCTTCTACGGAATCTCCCCTGACTTATGGCATCAGTCAGGTACTCCTCTTAAATGCTTCCAAAGTCTCCTGTGCATGTTGGAGTTCTATATCCTTCTATTGTAGCATTGGTTTATTTTTAAACCAGAGAGTAACAAATAAACATAGGATAGAGTCTTATGGTTATTGTAGTAAATTTATCCCTCCATCTTTCCCCCTAGCCTCTTATCACTTAAAAACAAAACAAAACAAACAAATAAACAGGCTGGTGTGTACGTGTGGAGGGTGCAATAAAGAAATGCTTATTTTCTGAAGAAAAGGAAGGGCATTTCTCACAGATGTCCTCTATAGGGGCAGGAGAGGTCTGAGCAGCTCTGTGACCATGGGTCAAGGAGGAAATGGTGAGGACAGCCTCTTTTATTCCCTCTATTTTTTTTTCTTTTCAAATATGTTAGAATTTTATAAATAAATTTCTGAGAGTTTGTGATCTGAGAACTACTGACATTACTCTCCTTGGGAGTGAAACTCAGTGTATTTGTGTTTCTAATTGACCTCAGTCTCTTTAAATAACTGATATCCATTTTAAAGTATTTGAGGACACAAAGAACAGTGTGGTGACTGCTGGGGAAGGGGAGGTGGAGGGAGGGAAAGGAGGGTGTAGGGGTATAAATGGCGATGAACAGAGACTTGGGTGGTGAACACACAATACGATGCACAGATGATGTGCTGTGGAATTGTTTACCTGAAACCTGTATAATTTTGTTAACCAGTGTCACTCCAATAAATTCAATAAAAAGGAAAAAATCTTAAAATAATTTATATCTTTAAATTTTTTAAATAAAAATAAGTAAATAGTTGGGGAAAATGAGAAGTATAATTTTCATCTCACAAGCATTATAGTAAGTCGCAGAAAGTAAGATAAATCATTTTGTAAAATCAAAGTAGCATGCCTTATAGCAAAAGATACAATTAATTTTAAGTGAACAAAGACAAACTAACCACTGCAGTTTCTGCAGCAAATGAAACCACACAACCAGATTTATAAGGAAAACTTTTCAGTTTTCTCATATGCACCATTATTTGGTTGTGGGAGTTCAAGACTGAGGCAGACTGGTCCTATGATGGCTTCTTGTCACACTCCAAAGGCATAGGAATAGATGAACTGGGTAAAAAAAGCAAAAAGGACCCCATACATAGATTTAAAGCCTGAAAAATCATGTGGTATTTAATTTCATCTCATGTCATTCCCTAGTCATTTGAAATGTCACTGTGATTCTAATTATTTTTTAAATAGTTTGCGATTTTATTTCTTAGAGTATAATCATATAAACTGTATATGAAAACACATTATACAAAGGTAAGTAAACAGAGAGGTTTGTCATCTGCATGAAACAAGCAAATATATTCATTATGTCTTAATCTTAAATAAAGTCATTAAAATATCACTTTGAGAAACTGTATGTGGGGTTGATCCTCTCAACATCTGTCCACTGTTACATACTACATTGCCTGTGGCAGTGTTTACTCCCGATGTACTGGCTTATATGTTCTTTATTAAATCATTAACTGCAAATCCTTAGCTCAAGAAAGGCTTTTGAGAAACACAGTAGACCAAGTTTTAGGCAACCTATACCTCACATCAGGGTGATTATGATCTAACCTAGCTTTAAAGATTTCCGCAAAAAAACATGCCATTAAAGACAACTGAGTTAGTGTTGCCATATTTAGCATGGAAAAACACTAAGTTTGAAGTTAAGATAAACAACAAATACTTTTTCAGTATAAATAAATATTTGGAACATGTTTATGTTTAAAAAGTATTTGTTGATTAACTGAAATTCAAATGCAAGTGAGTGCCCTGTATTTTCTCTGGCCACCCTAAAGCCAAACCCAGCCAAGGATCATTTCTGCCAGATGACTCAATTTCTCTGCTATAGATTGCCACATCTGAGATCATTCATCCATGAGAAAGGGTGATCATAAGCTGACAACCTGAGGTTAATTAAGAACTAATTCTTGGACAAGTTGTCAAAAGTCAATACTTCTATCTCCATTGTAACAGTCAATTCAATCAATACAGATTTTTAAAAGGGTTTTAAACAAATATGATTTTTGTAATTCTTTTTCTCTGATAACCTATAAACATGGTACTTATTTCATTTCTATGTGAGATTATCTTTAATGGACAACATAAACTTTTAGCTAAATGAAAAATATAAAATTAGAACATTATAAAAGCCAACATAAAAGGCGAAGCAGTATATTTTAAATAATAGATCATTTTCTTGTATGTCTTAAATTTAATTAAACTGAATTTATCATTCAGTCTCCCAACCCCATTTTCCCTCTCCCTGAATAATATCATAGTTAACTGATGGCCAAGTGAGAAACATGAGTCATTCTCAATTTTTTTCACACAACCCACATTTTTAAATAGTTTTTTAGTATCTACTATATTTACCAATGTTACATTGTGTTTACTATACCACTGTAATAGAAATTTAACATGTATTCTCTTGCCTGGCACAACAACCCAACAAGATCAGAATTATCGTGACTCTTACTCTACAAATGAAAGAACTGAAGCATAAAGAAGATGAATAGCTTGTTCAAGTTCACACAGCTAAGCAGTAGGAGAGCCAGAACTAAAATCTAGGTGCTTCTTAAGCACCATGCTCACTCCACATAGCCAATTGGTCACCAAGTTCTGTCAATTCTACTCCATGAATAGCTTTCAAATCCTTTCTCTTCACCCCCATCTCAACACCTTAGCTCAGGACTTCATTAGTCTTCATAAATGGTCTACAATTTTGGGTTCTGTGTTAGTTTCATAGGGCAGCCATAACAAAGTACCATAAATTGAGTGGCTTAAGTAACAGAAATTTATTGTTTCACAGTTCTGGAGGGAAAAAGTCCAAAATCAATGTGTCAGCAGGACTGGTTCCTCATGTGGGACAGGAGAGAACAACCTGTTCCAGACTTTTCTCTTTGACTAGTAGACGGCCACCTTCTCCCCATGTTACTTCACGTCATCTTCTCTCTGTGCATGTCTGCCTTTATGTCCAAATTTCCCCCTTTTTTTATAAGAACACTAGTCATACTGGGTTAGGGAACCTCTCCACTTCAGTATGACTTCATCATAACTTAACTAATTACATCAGCAATGACCTATTTCCAAACAAGGCCACATCCTGAGATACTAGGAGTTAAGATTTCAACCATCTTTTTGGGAAGAGGACACAGTTCAACCCATAACTGATCCCTTCTAGTTTGCTCTCCCTTCCCACCAAAACACTTTTGATAAAATTCAAATCTAATCCTGTCATTCCATTATTTTCATATTTGTAAGGACAAGCCACAGAATAAAAGGCTAAATTTGGGGTGTGGAAATAACGGGCTGTTTTACAATCCATCTTATGCTTGTCACTCCAGCTTTATTTCTAGTTTCTTTTTCCTCTCCTTGTTCAGCCCTTGAACTTTAAAGTTCCCAACAGACATTAACTTCTCTTTCACCTCTAGACCCTTGCTGGGGCTCTACTGAGTGGTGTTCTTTCACCTCTACCAAGAACACCCTGTGCTTCTCCTTCATCTCACGTTTTAGCCCCGCCCACAGAAGGGGAGCTCTGCTTCGCTCCCTTTTCAGTAGTTTTATATCGAAGACATCCCTGATGCTCTCTTCTCGCGCCATCCTTATTCCTCATGAAGAATGAATTTTCTGAGCTCATTGTTCTGAGCCACATTGTGTTAAAGAAGAAAGTGTAAAACAGTGATTATCATACACCTTCAGGTCTACAAGGCTTAGCTTTGGGGTAAATGTCAAGATTTATAAATGTGACATTTGTTAGAATATATTTTACTAGTGGTTTGAACCACTGTGCTAAAGGTGAATGCTCATGTATCAAATGCATCTTTGCCCATTTTTTCACTTCCCCTGTTGGGGTGTGGCAGGCCTGCTTGTGCTTCCTGCCTTTCTATATTAAACACCTCAGAACAGGGCCTCCCTTTATCTCTCTGTTCCAGGTTCTCTCCTATTGGTTAAGTGAATGAGGACTTTTGGGCCCGGGCCATTTCAATTTGGTGGGAAAGAAACCCCATTTCAATCTCAAGCCTAGGCTAGCTTCTATAACAGAATTTTCCAGAAGTATTGTTTGGGAAGTTATAGGGCATCTGCGTCTAAGAAAACAAAAGTTCATTTCTCTTGTGCTCATGAATCTTTGTGTATGTACTCCACTGCTCAGAAGCGCAAAGGGGAGAAAGAGTGAGTGGTGCACCACGTCATCAGTAGGCTCTCTAAACAACACTTTACTGGAATTAACATGGACAAGTGTCCCTTGAATATATATAGTTCTTGTCTCCAGAGAAGGAGGGTCTTTGTACTGATAACCTGGTCACTGGACTGTTAACTTCTTAAACGCAGACATGTGTCTTCATCATTTTTATAGATACAGCACCAGACACAGGGCCCTTGGAAACATAGTGAGGACTACGCTTCTACAATATATCTGTAAATGAGCCTTACTACACCATAGAAAAATGAACCATTCAGCTCGGGGGGTAGGGGGGAGATAAACCTCTTTTTTTTTTTTTTTTTTATCCTCACCCGAGGATATTTTTCCATTTTTTGTACAGATAGAGCGGGAGGGAGAGAGAAGAAGGGAGAGAGAGAGAGAAACATCGATGTGAAGGGACACATCAAGTGGCTGCACCCGCACAACCAACCAGGGCTGGGGACAAACTGCAACCGAAGTATGTGCCTTTAGCGGGAACCGAACCCGGGTCTCTCTGGACCGCAGGCCAACGCTCTAACCGCTGAGCCAAACTGGCCAGGGCAGACCTCTTAAAGTCTAATATGTAGTATAATAGCTAAAGGCACAGTAAAGCATGGCAGAAAATGTTTGTGAAATCCATGTTAAGGTGCAAGGTAACTAATTACCTATTCACAGAGAAATATACAAAAACACTTATAAAGGTTAAATACCCACGTTGTCAAAGCATCCTGAGTCACAACATCAAACACAATCATCTTGATAAATTAATAATTTGTCTTTCTAATATAATCATAAAACATTTGGCAATATTGAGCATAAATTAGGTTGGAATAAAGTCGATGTGTTGGGTGTCATTTCTTGGTTCTATTCAGTTATTGTTGCCATTTAAACATTACTATACTGGTGCCTTCACCATCCTATTTGCTATTTAACATTGTCTAACAAATAACTAAACAATATATCTTTAGTCTGATCTACAATATCCGAGGTTTTTAGGAAGGTATTATATCATAAAATTGGGAAATTCCTATTTTGTGAGTTGGCAATTCCACTTGACAAAACATACATATGGCCTATTTGATCCATTAATTTAATAAACAATTTAATTTGAAACACTTAAGTAATTCCTTAGGCATCCATAAATCCACTCCAGGGATGACTGTCATTGGCCCTGCTGGGGTCAGGTTCCCATTCCTGAACCAATCATTGTGTCCAGGGCAATGAGTTTATGAATGACAGCTCCACCAGAAGGCCAAAGTAGGGGAGACAGGCAGACAAAACCTGAGGGAAAGACAGTGGAGCATGGTGGGAGGCTCACAGACTGGAGAATCAATGGCTCCACAGCCATCTGTGTAGACGCTGTTCCTCCCTCAGAAAATTAAGGGTGTTCCAGTCCAATATTCTCTCATCCTACATGAAACCATTAACCTCACAATGATCTACTTATCTAAATAATAAAGATTCTACTCTCTTGATGGAGAAGGTGAACAGTGTTTGGCTGGAATATGAAATCTGTGCGATTCTTCCCAAATACGTAAGACTTCAGTGCCTTAAGACAAAGGAACAGAAAAGACAAATGGGGGAGTTTAATCATAGAGTAGGTGAGGTTTTAGCATCTCTTATATCACAACAACAAGAATGTGCTGACTTTCTGCTCCCAATGCCTACGGTCAAGGTGATCTTTTACTCCTGTCCAAAGATCTAACTGAAATACCTGCCGGATAAAATCCACACCCTTTAGTAACTTACAGTTAAAACCCTGACTGTGCCTCTAACTTTCTTTCCTCCGCCCCATCAATGAGCCCTGGTCTACAGCCACACAATCTTTATGATTCACCATGTACTTCCATGGCTTTATAACATTAGCAGTAATGGTAATATTTATTAAGTACCTACTATGGGCCAGGCACTGTTCGGGTGCTAGAGATACAGCAGTAAACAAAATAAATCCCTGCCCTCATGATCCTAACATTCCAGGGGGGTTGGAGATTGGTAGTCATTATGTAACCAAATAAATAAAGAACCCAGTTGGAGTGAGAGGCAACTTAAGAAATGGTGCTCAGGGGTGACATTAGAGCTGTACATGAAAGACCTGAATGAAGAGAAGAAGTCCTACCATGAGGAGATCTGTGCTTAGCACTGGGCCAGGGATATTATGTCTGTGGTCGTTAATCCTCCCAGCAATTCTGCAAGGTGGAAATTACTGTTCTAATTTTATTCTGAGAAGACTAGTAGCTTGTTCAGATTGCACAATACAAAATTAAAATTCAAGCCTGTGCGATTCCTCTGCCCCCTTCCTGGACTTTATGCCTTTCCTTCGAGCTGACATGCTCTTCCTTATACTCTCCAACAGACTGCTCCTCCTCCTTCCAGGTGCTCAACTATCATTTCCTTTGCAAAACTTCTCCTGGCCAGCAATACTCCATTATTTCTCTTCCTCTCCTTCTGCCTCTGCTCCCATGGCACTTTATGTGAGATTTCTCTTGCAATGATAAATACATGGTAATTTTCCATTTACATATCAGAAATGGAAAATTTCTCCTCTCCTACACTAGTAGCTCCTTCAGGTCAGGGCCCATTTTTTACTTATGAATGTAGCCCCCAAATCTTGCCCAAGGTCTGGAACATTAAAAATGCTCAAGAAATGTTTGTAGAAGAAATGTTGTTTGGCTATGGAATGAAATGGATAGGTTGCAACTACTCAACACATTGTCATTGGGAATGTGGGAATAATCAGAGACAAACGGGTCCTTCTTCCTCAGAAAAACAATCACGGGTCCTTCTCTGGAAATGATCAGTGACATTAAAACTGAAGAGATCTTAAGTTTGTCTTACAATAATACAAGGGTGGCCACTACTGAAAACTAAAAATAAAAATATTTTAAAATTCAACCATCAAGCTATTTTTAAGTTTTCTAAAACTTACATTTCCAAAAGATTCAGTAGAAATGGCATTTTCCTCTTCTGTACCTGGAGTAGAGAAAATTCCTTGCCTTGAGCATTTTTCATTCTTACATATTTCTCCATTGATATAAGATGCTTTGTTTATAGAAATACTTAATTAGCAAGACCTTTATTTTTCAGAGAAATCTCACTCTTAAGAAAAGGGGCTTTTAAATGGTATTGGAATTTTAATTTTAAAAATGGGAGTTGAAGTGCATGGCATAGAGCATATTGTGAAACAGGCAGCGCATCATTATCACCTCCCACTCAAACCCATTTCAACTATAATCCCTGTATTTTCGTAGTTCAGCTAATTAACAACCTGGTATTACTGTGAAGATGAGATTGTCATGTTATTTGAAGTAGTTTTTCACAGTCTTTAAGTACTAACCACTCAATTTATTAACAGTTTGCTCTACCTTAAGTGAAGGAAATTACCTAATTATTGTGAGTCTGAAAATGAGAAGAAATATATATATGTATATTTTATCATTACCTATAAAGAATACTAAAATTAAAATGGCATTTTTAAATATAAGTAAAATTCCTGAAAATGCATATTAATAGTTTGCTGCCAATGGCTTTGACAGGTATGTAAACATTTTCCTTATACATTTTTGTTAACTTTTAATTTGATGTGATCTAACAATAACAGGGCAAGAGAGAGGGAAAAAAAACTTATTTTGGAAGCAGAATGAGCAGTGATTTAAATTGTGAACCTTGCAATCAGATTGGCTAGGTTCAAATCCTGGTTCTACCACTTGTTAGTTCAAAGAACTTAGGCCTTACTTAGTCTCTCTGTCCCTCTCTTTCACCATCTGTAAAATGGGGAAATTAATAATAATAAGGTTCACCTGAGGGATTGCTGTGAGAAGTAATGATTTAATACACGAAAAGTATCAGAACACTCAGCAAAAGCTAGCTATCATTAATTTGGTCCTGCTCTCCCTACAAACACCCTACTTCCCCATGGTAATACTTTATAGTATAATTTCCCTGCCTTTGCAAGCACGGAGAGCTCTTTCCAACTCTAAAAAGTTCTGGGACCATCCCAAGATGGCAATTGCATGTTTTTAATCCATTACTTGAGAATGTGCAAAAATTACAAAAAGCTACTCTGAATTTAGTCATAATTTTAAACAAATGCATATTTCCCCCTTCCCCATTAGCAATTACATACACTTGAAAAGTTGCAGAATATAGAGGCATAAAACAGAGCAGAGCCCCCAAGTCTACAGTCGAGAAGCCATGAGTGTGTGTGTATAAGCCTCACGGGCTCCCAGCTCACACACTGGGATCTACTCACATAGCAGCCCTGAGGTGTATCCTATTTGGAAGGTAGTGTATGCAATGAAGCCTATTCCAGGTTAATGTATGGAATAGATAGTAAACAATACAGCAAGATTCTTTAGCTTTCACCTAAAGATTTTCCTATAAATATTTTTTGGTTCAAAAATGACATTAACTTTTTTTTAAATGTTAGGTTATTTGGTTTTAGGAACAAACTGGGAATCAGAAAGCCACTATATAGGGATGTTGGAAGAATTAAATGACATAATCTATATGAGAAGCTTCACATTTGGCCTGGAACATAATAATGCCTCCATAATTCCTATTGAAATGATTGCTTTTCTCCCTACCCAGGTAGACTTGTAGCTACTAAGAAACGAATAGGACAACCTTGGCAAATGATGGCTGAGTCTTGGTGTCCTCTGTACATTGGTAGGTGAAATAAAAACAGCTAAGATGACCATGCTGGTTATTTTTATATTTGCTCTCAGACCCATTCCTACATACCCCCATCTCTGCTCTGTATCACTAAGGGCTAATCCCTACAAACTTCATCCTTAGGCACTATGTTAACTAGCCCACAGCTAGTTTGGCCGATGGGATTCAAGATCCTGATTCAAGAGCAGACAGAAAGCAGACTAGGGAATTTCTCCCCGTCTCTCTGTTTCCAGAGTGTCTTTGGCAGTAGCTATGTATCCTCTGTGGTTTCAGCTCCCACGGCTCCTGGGCAGTCCTGGCTTCTGGACTTTGTAACACCTCAAGCCTTTGTTCTTTCGGCTGGAAGTGTTGGCAGTTTCCTCTTAGCACTAATTGCTGATTGCTTTCCCCTCTCTGGTTTCTTTTAGCTCTTCCAACACCATTGGAACTATTTCCCCATATCGAATTTCCTCCATCAAACTACATGCCACGGGCTCTGCTGTCGACTGAATCCAGTCACGATCACTGACAGCTTTTGAGCATTCTGTTCCTACCATAGGTTAAGTGTGGGTAGGTTCAGAATTTTACTGGCGTTTTTGCTTATTGCTCATTCTACCTAACCCCATGCTTTCTATCCACAGGTCAGATGTTCTTCCAATACTCTCTGCTGTATCTCTATCATTCCATTCGACATGCTGTGTCCTAATAATCTGTTTGTGCATCTAAATACTTACTATACTCTGAATTCTTTGAGGTAGGGCTGTCTTTCCTCCTTTTGATAAATATAATGCAGTATTGGTGCATAGTAGAACCTCTATATAAATGAATGAATGTACGAATGGAGCCAACATTTCACGAGTCCAGATGTAAGCAGTCTCTTTTACTTGTTCTTGATTGCAGATCACCAGGAAAAACACAATTCAGCCGTATCTCCCACATCAGCCTGCCACAGAACCCAAAAATTCGACCATGGAATGGAATGGGGTATTTTATTTTTTATCTGAGTCCATTTGAAAAGGTTAATTTCCCAGAGAAAAGTGAGGTCATTATCAGTCAGTCACACCTCAGAAGGGATTTGCGTTATAGATTGTTTCCTACAGATACAGACTGCTGGACAGGAGTGAACAAATCTAGACAGAAGGAAAGGAATGTCCGGAACAAGCAGTCAGCCTAGAACATGCAGGGCAATCGTCCCCTGACTGGCCCACATAATGTTATCATTCCCCATTTTGCAAAAGCCTCAATTTGCAGTTTGCCCTATAGAAAGGTGCCAAACGAGTGTGAATTTTGTATCCACTGAGTGAACGTGGAGAGAGGAGGATAAGAGGAGAAGTCCCATGAGGAGAGAGTTTCCTCAGCTGAGAACTAGGACAGAACTGGCTGAGGATTGAGAGGAGATATGAAGTGTGACAAGTGGCAGGGGACGGAATGCGTTGAGAAAAAGGAACCCAGAGGTAACCTTGAGTGACTCTTAGCAAGAAAACATAAATGGTCTGAGTTGGGGAGAAAGGTCATCATAACAAGGCTTCTCAACTTGACATTCACCATATGCTCTGAAGAGAGTCTTTCAACTGGTTACACTCTGGTTGATTTTTTAGGAAATGTATGCTATTATCATATTACCAAATTTAGATTTCTGATGGCCTCGGGATATGGTAATTTGATCATTCATTCATTGATTTAATAGAATGTTATTAAAAGCTGACTATATATTGAGCACTATACTTAGAGTCAAGAAGATGCCTCTCAAGTATCAGAGGTCTACATTTCTTTCACAGACAGGTTAGTAGATGAGTACCCAGGGCTTAGGGAAGAAAAGAGAACAGGAAAATGAATAAAGTGAGAGACAAAGACAAGCTCAGTTCTGAGTCTCAATTCAATAATTATTTTATAACCTGGGGCTGTTTGATAGTTTAAACTCATCCCCCAGCAATGGGGAAAGGTATTTGTCCTTGAATACCTAGTTCCTAGCATAGCATCTGGAATGTAGCTGGTGTTTAATAAATATTGGGTGAATAACAGATATATATGGATGGATGGATGGATGGATGGATGGATGGATGGATGGATGGATGGATGGATTGAGGATAAATGGATGAATCCATTTCCAAGCAAAGGGCTCTGAGAATGACTGATCAAAGAGAAATTCTCAATTTCAATCTTCCCCCCTGTATTTCAGATAAAATAATTTATTCTTTAAAGCCAGTTCTGAGAAATGTAGAAAGCTTCTTTAAATGTTTTTGGAATATGAAGAAAGATACATGATGAATGAAGAGAATAAATGGATAAATGAGATATCCCCTCAGGCATTCTCGTCAGATGAGTCATCTTACCTAGATTGACATTAAAATCTTATAGAAAATGTCCCCCCAAAATCTATGACTGCTTTTTCATTCTTACCAGCATCTCTTCTACTCATTTTCAAACTGTGTAAATTTGTTCCTGATTCAACCTCAATTACCCACCCACACCAAATCACAAAAACTACTTCAACCTCACAGATACTCTCATTTAATTTTTGTTTCAAGTTATCCTAAAGATCACATGTTTTTGTGTTCCTGGAAATGATATCGTGTGTGTGTATGTATGTACACCTATATATGTGTGTGCATAAAGTATCATAAATAATGTCCCAGCCATAGATCACTCCAAGTACCTGGAAATATGGGACAATCTGTTCTCTTTTCTGCAAACACTATGATCTATTCTCTTTAGGACTTATGTCTATCTTTGATCGGGACTCAGGGACACTGAGAACTGACATCCACCAAGTGAATCTGGGAGGAGGGGCAAACTTGAAGTTGAAGTGGCCCAAAAGAGGTTCAAAAAGATCACTGGGCTGCAAATTATGAGTGAAGGGTCTTAGCAGTCACATTCGGGAAGTCATTTGGGATAACTTAAGCAGGTAAGTAATGGGATTTGATTTATTTCTTCATAAGATTTTGTGTGCTATATGGAATGGTGATTGGAGGGAACCAAAAGTAGATGGGAAAAGACTATAATATATAAGTTAGGGCAAAATTGAAAAAAATTAAATTCACTATTTTGTACCATTAAACTTCTACCATTGTTAATCCATTTTAATTTAATTCCAGTTTTCCATTTTACTTTGAAGTAAAAGCCTTAAACGTCTCACATCTTGGATTACAACATCAAAAAACCACAGATGTAGGCATATCCACATTTTTTGTTGTTTTTGTCCAAGTGTTCCAAGGTCTCAGAGAGTCTTGACATTAATAACCTTTAAAAATTTCCTAACACTTGTTTGATAATTTGTTGATGGTGGCCATTCTGACAGGTGTGAAATGATACCTCATTGTTTTAGTTTGCATCTCTCTGATGATTAGTGATGTTGAGCATTTTTTCATATGTCTCTTGGCCACTTGTATGTACTGTTTGGAGAGGTGTCTCTTTAGGTCCTCTGCACATTTTTTAAGGTTCTTTGTCTTCCTTTTGATGAGTTGTGTGAGTACTCTATATATTTTGGAAATTAACCCCTTATCTGATGTATCATTGGCAATTATGCCCTCCCAAATAGTAGGTTCCCTTTCCATTTTGATGGCTGTTTCTTTTGCTGTGAAGAAGCTTTTTAGTTTGATGTAGTCCCATGTGTTCATTTCTTTCTTTGTTTCTCTTACCTTAGGTGTTGTATCAGTGAAAATTCTGCTGCGTATGATGTCTGAGATTTTGTTACCTGCATTTTCTTCTAGGATTTGTATCATCAAACAAGTGCTGGTGAGAGTGTAGAGAAAGGGGGAGCCTACTACACTGCTGGTGAGAATGCAGACTGGTGCAGCCACTATGGAAAACACTATGGTGTTACCTCAAAAAGTTAAAAATTGAACTGCCATTTGACCCAGTGATCCCACTTCCATGAATATACCCAAGAAGCCTGAAACTCCAATCAGAAAGAATATATGTACCCCCATGTTCATAGCAGCACTATTTACAATAGCTAAGATCTGGAAACAGCCCAATTGTCCATCAGTAGAAAAGTGGATACAAAAGCTGTGGTACATATACACTATGGAGTACTATGCAGCTGTAAGAAAGAAAGATCTCTTATCCTTTGAGATGACATGGAGGGGCCTGGAAAGTATTATCCTAAGCGAAACAAGCCAAGCAGAGAAAGACAAATATCACATGATCTCATTTATGGAACATAATGAACTAAACAAACTGATGAACAAAATAGACCCAGAGTCATAGAAGTAGGGTACAGACTGACAAAATTCAGAAGGGGGGGGATAAACCACAGAACGTATATGCATGTATGCATAACCGATGGACATAGACAACAAAGCTGGGGTTAGGGTGGGGGAGATGGGGAGGAGGGTGTCAATGGGGGAAAAAAGGAGAAACATCTGTAACAAAAATAAATATAAATACATACATACATACATACATACATAAACAAATAAATAAAATAAAATAAAATAAAAACTTCTTAACTCTGGCCAGTGCGGCTCAGTGGTTGAGCATCAACCCAAGCACCAAGAGATCACTGGTTGGATTCCCAGTCAGGAGACATGCCCAGGTTGTGGGCCTGATCCCCAATGGGGGGCATGCAGGAGGCAGCCAATCGATGTTCCCTCTCATTCATGTTTCTCTCTCTCCCTCTCACTTCCTCTCTCTCTAAAATCAATAAAGGGAAAAAATATTTAAAAATAAATTAAAAAATAAAAACTTCCTAATACTCATTACAGAAAAAACAACTGTTTGTTCTGTTGAGTTTGAATGTATTGTATATTCCTATTTCAAAGGTTAAAACTGCTATAGACCAAATGTTTGTGTCCTTTCCAAAATTCATATGGTGCTATCCTAACCCCCCATGTGATAGTATTAGTAGGTGGGGCCTTGGGAGATGATTTTCTCATCAGGCCGAAACCCACGTGAATGTGATTAGTGCCTTAAAAAGAGACCCCAGAGAGCTCCTGCCATCTTCCCCATGTAAAGGCACAGCCAGAAGGTGGCTGCCGAGAAACCAGGAAATGTGTCCTCACCGGACACCGAATCTGTCAGCATCTTAACTTAAAACTTCCCAGCCTCCAGCACCGTGAAAAACAGAATTCTGTTGTTTACAAGCTACCCAGTCTATGGTATTCTGTTATATAAGCCTGAACAAACTAAGACATTAGTCTTATGGAACTTTGTTGCTTCATGTTTCTATTCTCCAAAAGGGAGGTTGTAACTATACAATCAAACCACCTAACCTCAACCCTGCAAGGCCCTAAGAGTGGGGGTCCCACACTCTCCCCAGCACACCACATGGCCTCCAATTTGCTGCGTCCCTTGGCATCTCTCTTCAGTGATGCTGCCAGTGCTCCCAGACATGTCTAACTCGCTGTGGGAGAGATGGCTGGATAACTGTTGTGCTCAGACACTGAAAGAAACACCTTGCTGGACCGAAATGAAATCACTTTCATCAGCAACTTCTCTGTTGCCAAGTCTCACTATTATAAATCACAAGAGACTTCAACTACTTTTTAAATGTAAATCTATAACAAATTTTTAATGTAAAGGAAAAGCATACTTTAAAAGGATATAAAATCACATGGGTTAATTAAGTCAAAGAATATAATTAAAAAGAAAAAATGTTAACTGCAGTTATTTCTGTTTGCTGGGATTATGACTTCTCTCTATATACCTGCTTTACTTTCCAAGTTTTCTACAATAAGCATCGATTACTTTTTGACACCATGTTTATCTTTTAAAAAGTAAATTTGATATTTCTACATAAACTTTTAAATTCATCTTTATGATTTCTAATATAACTGGTATATTCTGCAAACTCTGTGTGTATGTACAAGCACACATACATGCTTGAACATAATATTATTTCTGATGTAAGCATTAACTCCCAACCTTCAAGTGTAAGCAGTGGGTCCGGGTAACAACGGAAAGCCGTAAGCCTCACCCACCAGGAGCCTGGGCCAAGGAGAACAGAGGCCACACAGAGGCGTTTGAAGGGCAGGGGATTTGTGGAAACAAGAAGGTGGACAGGAAAACAGACTCCAGAAACAGTGCTGAGCTGTCACTGTCGGGCACAGAGCATGCCAAGTGAGAATTAATGAAGTGCTAGGAAAATGAGAAAATGAAACCCAAATATCCAGTGATTCATTAAGACAGATTCTTAGTTTCCTTAAGACAGATGCTTAGTCTCCCTTACCATCTTAGGGATGTTATTGTCAGACTCCCTTTCTAGTTTCAAAAATTGACAAACAAAGAATACTGGTGTTCTGTTATATGCCAAGATTGTGTAAAGTGCCTTATATATATATTACCTTATTTAAATTTTTCTTTTAATATTCATAATTACCATGTAAGAAGGCATTTATTTCACAAGCTTTATTGAAATCCCATTTCTACTACTTACTAGCTACATGGTCTCAGGCAATGATTTAACCTCTCAGCCTCAGTTATTTCCTCTGTAAAATGGGGGTAAAATAATAGTATCCATCCCACTGGGTTGTTAAAAGATAAAGTGAGATGTGTCTGTAAAGCACTTAGAAAAGTACCTGGTACATAATAACCGCTGGACACATTTTTGCTGTTATTTGCTATAATAGAGATAAGAAAATTGAGGTTCTGGAAAGTGAGTCAGGATTTCAATCCAGGATTCTCTGACTTCAAATCCACTGTAAACTCATAATCACTTTACAGATACTGAAACTACAGAGTAAATGCCTTGAAGGCCTCAAATGTGGCATAATGAACTATGAGTCGTTTGTTCTCAGTTGTTTGAGGTTTTCTTATTTTTACTACACTTTCTTAAAATGTGATATGCTATGAGATTACACAGCTCAGAATTTATGGGTATTGAGTTTTCTCTTTTCCTGGATTTTGTTAGGAATCTTATGTCAAATACACAGATATGTGCTTCTGTTTTATAAGCAAAAGCAGGGAAACATCATTAGGAATTGCAGGATCATTATTCTGAACACAGCCGGTCCCTCTACAGGACTCTAGCTGAATGCCTGGGACAGAATGAGGCTGGCTGTAACATAGAGCATACAAAATGCAGAAAAAGTGTATTTTTCTTTTTGTGTGACCTTCCCAATGATAGTTTTGTTATTCTCCTAAATAACATGCTGCTTTTGCTGTGGGAGTATACTGGAGAAGAACAGAGGTTTTTGGACTGAAAAGACCCAAATCCAGGCCCTTCCTCTCCTCTGTCCTTCCTGGCTGTAGGATCCTGTGCACATTGAGCTTTTTAAAATCTATTCGGTAGTGCCCCCCTTATTAGTGGGAGATACATTCCGAGACCCTTGGTGGATGCCTGAAACCTCAGATAGTACCGAACCCTATGTATGTCATGTTTTTCCCTATACATGTGTTTCTATGATAAAATTTAATTTATAAATTAGGCACATTAAGAGGTTAACAACAGTAAATAGTAATAAAATGTCAATTATAACAATATACTGTAATAGAAGTTATGTCAATGTGTTCTCTCTCTCTCTCATAATATCTTATTGTAATACATTTACCTTTTCACTTAAAGGAAGTACTTTATGGCTTCCCTTTGGCACATCTGAATTGCCGGCATAACTACTTGTGTGTTTCAGGGCCATTATTAAGTAAAATAAGGGTTATTTGAACACATGCCCTGCAATACCATGCAGTATATCTGACAACCGAGAGGGCCACAAAATGACTAGTGGGCAGGTATTATATACAGTGTGAATACACAGGCCAAAACTAAGGAATGATTTAAGTTCTGGGCAAGATGGATCTAAACAGCACGTGATCTCATCACATTACTCAGAAAGACGCGTACTTGAAAACTTATGAATTGTTTATTTCTGGGATTTTCCATTTAATATTTCCAAACTGCGGTTGACCTCGAGTAACTGAAAATGTGGAAATTAAAAGCATGGATAATAGGGGACTACTAGAATGAGGGTGATGGGACCCATCTCCTAGGAAAGGGGGTAAGGAGAAAGCTAATTGGGAGAATGTGTGCAAAGTCCAGGTACGGAGTCGGGCCTCAATCAACTCTTGCAGTATTATTAAAAGGAAAACATTTTCAGATTCCAAAAAAAACAACCCTATTTTAAGCGACACGTCCTAGAGGAAAGAGTGAGTCAGGAAATGTGCACCCTATTTTGGGCTTGAGAACTGCAGTCACAGGAACCAGCAATTTCCCCGAGAGTTTGTGAGTTGATTATAATGTGGAGAAAGTAATATTTTTTGGCTACCTGCTTAGATGCATGGAACGCAACTTTCTCCTCCTAAGAAGGAATTGTGTAAAACATAAATTTTTCAATCATGTGGCCTTTTTTCCATTGGGAGTGGGATGAGGAGAGCACTTCAAAACATTTTCCATTGTGTACATTTCCCTTTAAACTCTATCTGCACGTGTCAAATAGTCAGCTGCCAACTCGAGTCTACAGATCCAGACCAAACACTGCTTTAGAAGCTATAGAAGCTAGGGAAGCTCCTTGGAGAGGCTAGCAGCTACCAGGAAACAGGAAAACTTTTAATTCAGCAAAAATAACTCCTGAAAAATTCTCCTGCCGGTACCTTATCACTCTGCTTCCCTTTTCCTGTGCTGTGCATACTAAAAAGAAGGGAAAGAGAAATAATGGATTCTCTGGATTTCTTGTGATAATATGCTCAGACATGGTTTCTCTGGGCTCTAATGAGACGTTCTTTGCAGGAGGAACAATACAAATTCAATTCTAACCCAACTATTGAAGTATCATTTCAAGGAAACAATAATATTACCACCCTTACCTTTCTCGTATTTATCCTACAATAAGTGTTTTGTTGAATACTTTTTTTTTTAATCCTCACCCGAAGGACATTTTTTTTTTTTTCCATTTTTTTGTTCAGATAGAGTGGGAGGGAGAGAGAGAGAGAAACATTGACATGAAAGGGACACATCAAGTGACTGCCACCCACACAACCCAACCAGGGCCGGGGACAAACTGCAACCAAGGTACGTGCCCTTAGCAGGAACCAAACCCGGGTCTCTCTGAACCGCAGGCCGACGCTCCACATGCCGAGCCAAACTGGTCAGGGCTTGTTGAATACTTTTAAAGCTTTTCCTTTCTGATGAAACGTTAGTTTCTATAACAAAGCTTATACAAAAACTTAAAATAAATGGAAATTATCAACTGAACTCTCAGGGACGATCTCCCAAAGGCTTCAGAATTAAAACATTATACTTTAACTTCACTTTTCAAGATTTCAGGGTTCTACCCTGGCTGGTTTGGCTCAGCGGTTAGAGCGTCGACCTGCGGTCCAGAGAGGCCTGGGTTTGGTTCCTGCTAAGGGCACATACCTCGGTTGCAGTTTGTCCCCGACCCTGGTTGGGTCGTGCGGGTGGCAGCCACTCGATGTGTTCCTTTCATGTCAATGTTTCTCTCTCTTTCTCTCTTCCTCTCTCTCCCTCCTGCTCCGTCTGAGCAAAAAATGGAAAGGTGTCCTTGGGTGAGGATAAAAATAAGGTAGATAAATAAATAAATAAAATAAATAAGATTTCAGGGTTCTCTGCTATAAAACAGTAAATGTTCTATCCCCTAAAATGGGTGCTGTTGGTCATTTCATCATTTCATGCTACTTCTGTTCATTCAACTGAGCAGTTTCACTAGGTTGTGAATTTATCAACAGGAACAGAAAATAATGCTAGGACACAGACACTAATAGCAAAAATAAAAACAGAGTAACAGTTGAGAAGTCTGAATATAAACCTCTTCTCTTCTCAAGGAACCACTGGCAACAAGCTGTATGAACTATGTATTTATCATTTTATATTTGCCTACAGTGACACCTGCTGGAAAACACTGTTGAAGCTTTAAATGAAAATAAATTTAACAATAAAACAAGCAAGTTTTGCAAACATCAGCCACATGTTATTATTTTTTATTAAAAACACATTGCTTGCACTTCAATTTAATTTCTGATTCTGCTTTTGAATTTTTTGTGTGCAAGCTGAAAAATGAAGATTTTGTTCCATTTGATTATTTTAATATGAGAGAGTTGGAATTAACTCATATAATGCAAACTATTTTAAGATGTAAGTATTTATAAACATTTTAGTTACATTATTTTGCTTCTTTTTGAAATATTGCTTTAAGATATTGCTTTAAAATTCTGCATATCAACTGTAAAGTGATAAGTGATTTTAACAATCCTGCTGAAGTTTAAATATCAAGACACTGAATACTGTGAAAATGTTCAATAGCTCACATTTTCCTGAGCAGCATTAATGCACGAAGCCATTTTGTGTTTGGGTTTTTGGGTTGGTTTTCAGGTGCCAGTTACACTGTCCATTAAGCAACTAATGTGGATCTTATGCAAATTACCTTTGATTTCAACAGAGACTTTGCAGACTAAATTTCCCATCTCGAAAAGACACAGAAAAGGATTTGTGCACCAGAGTTCCATTACCATTAATAATATCCACACACAAAAACCCTGGTATATTAAGAAGGTACAAGCATTTGCTAGGAAATGGAAACCTTACCTTAGAATTTGGTATCTTACACTTTTCACCAGCATGGGACAATTTGCAAAGTAGTATCTCTATCGTTGAGTTCAATAACTTCAGTCTTTTCACAGTCTTATCTGTGTGCTGTTGGTGGCGAGTTCTCCAACTTAAACATTTTTTTCTAAGTATAAAGGTTGCCATCAAACTCAGAGCTCCTTTTTTAATATACCTTTGTGTATGGAAATGGTTTTTAATTTTTAAAAGTAAAGAATAATGTAAATATAGGTTACATACGTTATCATTATAATTGCCCATTAATGATCAATAAATTAGTAAATTATGAAACAAATAAAGTTTGTAAAGACTGACTCCAGTTCATTTTTAACTATGTCTTCATTCCTATAAAAACTCCCTCCAGCATTAGGGAGAATTTGTTACTTCGGAGGTTCTAACATCTTCAGGCCAGCTACCTAGCTGGTTCCCCATATTTACTATTTCACCACATCTGTTCTTATGGGAGGAAAAGGTTTCTTTGCTTGAAGGTCAAAATTTACAGGGAAACAAATATTCTCTGACATCTTATATTTACCTCCATATTAATCCATTCTCTCATTCCCTCAGCACTGAAGACCATGTCTTTATAAACTACTGAAGATGCCAGTGATTTCCAGCGATAATAGAGCCCAGAGGTAGACTAAGGTCAGGTACACAAGAAGCACTTGCTGAATTTGCTAGATATTCTCAGTCCTGCACTCTGACTTCTGTAGCTAAGCAAAGCTAATAACCCTCTTTTATCTCTGTCCATTTCATCCTAAAGCGATCAAAACTACCTTTAAAAATGAGATAGTTTGTGTTTTTTTTAAAAAAAGATCATTTTTTTCCAGGTGCCCAGATAAGCTTTATCTACAAATGTTCAAAATAAGTGAGAGTCTCTCAAAATGTTCCTTCAACTCCTGGGATTGAGCTTTCAGGCAGCACAGTAGACTTATCTGGTCTTTAAATTCCACCCCCAATTAAATCCACATTATAAAAGAGGGGAGACTGAGGTAAGGTATAGAAAATAGAAGTTTTTAGTCCAAAGAATCAAAAGAAATATTCAGAGAGACCTTGGATCTCTTACCACAAAGAAGAGAGAGTTCATAAAATTGGGTTTAAAGTCAACTTAATTAAGCTAGAGCGCATGTGGGCATAAGTGTTAAACTTGGCATGTAGATGTATATTTACATTTGTTTTAATTTTACCTTTATGTTTAGATTTGCTTTTATAAATAGCAAATTGTATAGCAAATTTGACATTCAATTTATTAGATTTTAAAACACTCCAATCATTAGAATATCACTAGCAAACCTCATTTTCCAATCATTAGAAAACTGTATAATGAAATTAATTATTTCATGTTTCTCTATGCTTTAAAGGGTTAATCTTCGAATTTAGTCTGCACAGACTATGGGGGGGTGTCTGGATGTTTTCTCTTAGAATATTTTAATCTTGAGTTCTCATTATTATGACAGTTCAAATTAAAATTACATAAGTATCTTCTGATTGTCTCCTTAGAACTGAGAACTGCCCTGTCATTTCAGTGACTGTTTCATTCAAGTAATTCTTCTTTGTGTTATAGTCTGACTGAAAAAAAGAGCACAGGCAGACCTAATGTGTGAATGATAAATTTTATCCTGCGAAGAACAAGTCACATAATGGTATACTATGTCCAAACTAAGATTTTTTTAAAAAATAATTCCTATAGACAAAAATAGTGGGAAAAATAAGTCATTCCATAATGGGGTGTATATCTGTTCGTTTTTATCTGTCTTGTAGATCTTCCTTTTGGGGTTTTTATGTAGGCCTGAAAATCAAGAAAGCTCCCATCCTCTTTTCTTGAAGTTGTGTATATGACTCAAGCTGGCTAATCAGAGGATTCAGTGATTGGTTAAAAAAAGAACGTGTGCTCCAAACAAACGATTCAGAGTCCTTTTTGGTGGGTGGTTATGGATACTGAGAGGGAACCAGGAGGTCCTTCTTTTTTCTTTCTCAAATGATCTTCATCTGTAAAGATGGCTTTGGCTTGGAGCTACCCATGAGCCATCTTTGCTATCAGAAGGGTGGAGAGAGATGATGTCTGTCTGAAAATGAAGCTATCATGGAAGAAACAGGAGCAGAGGTAGAGACAGATTTAAATGAAAGAACTGTAACCCCTGGGTCCACCCATTTCTTAAATACTAGTTTCATCTTCCCAATTATCTGTATGTAATCATATATATTTCCCAAAATTGTTTTTTGTTGCTGTTATCTTGCTTAAGCTAGTTTTAGTTGGGTTTCTATCCCTGTTACCAAAAGGGCCTTGACCAATATACCTGGCACACAATACAACATATCCTTATACAATGTAGCAGAACCTGCTTGTTGCAAAAGTCAATATCATATTCACACTCTTAAGTGGCCATTTAAAAAACATAACATCATTCATTATATTAAATTAATTTTGTTAATGCAATTGTACTGGGTTTTTAGGTTATATTTAATATATATATTTATTTGCTTTTCTTTTATAGTTTTATAAACTATAAACAAAAATTTTATGTATAGTTTTATATTTTCTCATATTTAAGTGATATAATAATAAAAGTCAGTTAAGTCCACATTGGGACTCTACAATAACTTCCTCCTTTAAAAGAAATCAACTTAAGAGCATATTCTATTGGCGAGTCCAGGAGAAACTAGCACTCTCTTACATGGCTGGCAGAATGCAAAATGATACAGTCATATATGGAGGGGAATTTCCCTGTGCTTTTAATCTTTGAAAGCTGTCCCAAAACTACTTTTTGGAATCTATCCCAAAAATAAATGAGCAAAATGTAAAATTTCTGTGTTCAAAGTTATTATAATGGCACTACTCACTACAACAAAATATTGGAAATAAACCAAATGTCCGTAAGTAGGGGACCAGCTGAATATATCATGGTATCAGTGCTATGCAAGTGTAAAAGGGAATGAGCAAGATTGCTACATACAAATAAGGACTGATCTCTAGACACATAATTAAGTTTTAGGAAACAAGGTGTTTGTGGTATGCTCTTTTCTTTTTGTAAGAAAGGTGAAGGGGAATATTCATGTGAATATACAGTTTTGCTTATACTTTCAAGAAGGAAAAATGGAAGGATAAACCAATATAACAAAAACTGATTCCTATAGGGGAGGAAAGGGCAATAAAGATGGGGCAAGGATGAAAATATTTGCTTTAGTGTATCTTTTTATATAGTTTTGAATTTGGAACCATGTAAATGTTTTACATAATTAAAAATCAATCAAAAAGGAAAAAAGGAAAAAAAATGGTGGCATAACCCCATAGAGAACAGAAATACTTAAAATTACTTCAAAACAGAATATTGACTATATATTTATCATGGGATACATTATAAGGACAAAAAGAATCTCCAAGGAATTTTAAATTGCATTCACTAGTCTTACTCTTAGCATTAATGTTAGTGGTATTATTATTAGTGTAGTTATTATAGGTACAGTGTAGCATAAAGCAAATAAGTAATTACTCTTATATTGTTAGGTGCCAAAAATTTTAGTGGGAAAGAAAAAAATACCATATAAAATATTTAAAAGTTCAGCAAAAAAATCCATAGTTTTCCATTTGAATTATAATATTAGCATGAACATATAAGTTTTTTCTCTAATGATCAGATTGTCATCTCTAAACACTATTTCCCAATAAAAGGAACCAGGAGCACTTGAAAAAAAAATCATTGATTCCAAGTGGAACAGGAAATGTATAAGACGAGCCTCCAGCATTTGCTGTAACAACAACAGAAAAACTAGAAATGTATCAAAGAGTCAAGTGGGAGAGAAGGGCAAGATGGCTGAAGCCTAAGGAAGTTCCATCCACTTGCTCCAAGCACAGGACCAGACTTGAGACTACACTGCACAGCATTCAACTTGAAACACCCCCTGAAAATAGCTGAGTGGGAACACTGCAAGCAGGGAGCATGGAGAGAAGAGGGAGGAAGACCGCAAGGTGGGAGAGCAAACTCCCCCAGCTGGGCAGCGGGGCTGGGAAGATGGAGGGAAGGTGCAGCAGCCCAGCTCCAGGCCCCTGGGAGAGGGAGACTCAGCCCCACACAGAGATACCCAAAGGAGAGCAACAGAGAAGGGAAGGGGAGCCCACATAGTCTCAGACCGTGGAAACTGGAGGTGATTCGGCCTACCAGGGGCGTTCAGCACTATCCCAGGCTAAAAGCCAGTGTGTGGTGTGGTGCCAGCCTAGAAAGCTCCTCTGATGGTGGGAGCCAGTGAGCGCACAAAGCAGAACAGCACACCCGAGGACAGGCCTGGGAGAATCACACAGCAGCAAATCTGAGGGGCTGGGTATTCCCCGAAAGAACTTTGATGGGGGCTGGCCAGAGAGCCCAGGGAAAGAGGCGCATTCCTCCCCACCTCAAGCGAAGAGGAAATGCCTCTTCCCCCACCTGTGGAACATCTCTGGGCTGGAAATCAGCACCAGGCACCCCAGCGGCAGCACTGGGGATTGGAACATCTGGCCTGGCGGGTTGGTTGAGGCTGAGGCTTTTATCATTGTTGATGCTGATAATTTTTTTCAGGTTCTTCTTGACTTGGTATGCTTGTGCCTTGCCTTCTTTACTTTCTTTTTTTCCTCTATCCCTCTTATAACTCTTTTGGTCTTGCACCTCCTAGTACTCTATGTGTGTATGTGAGTGTGTTTTTTTGTGTGTGTTGTGTGTCTTTTAATCTTTTTGTTGAGGCAGTTGCTTTTATTATTTATTTATTTATTTTAATCCTCACCTGAGGACATTTTTCCACTTTTTGTTCAGGTAGAGTGGGAGGGAGAGAAAGGACCAGAGAGAGAGAGAAACATCAATGTGAAAGGAACACATCAAGTGGCTGCCACCCGCACGACTGACCAGAGCAGGGGACAAACTGCAACTGAGGTACATGCCCTTAGTGGGAACCGAAACCGGGTCTCTCAGGACCACAGGCCAACGCTTTAACCGCTGAGCCAAACTGGCCAGGGGGCTTTTATTATTTTTAATGCTGATATTTTTTGAGGGGTCTGTTTTGGTTTGGTCTTGTTTTTCTTTGTTTTTTGTTTTTTTCCATCAACACCTATATAACGATTAGCATAAAAGGGTCAACAGGGTCGGGGTTGAGACTCATAGTTTACAACTCTGAGGACTGCACCCACCAGCAAACAAAACCCAAATTCAACAGGAGAGCCCACATAACCCACACACGGGTCATTCCTAGAGCACCCATCTCAGAAGCAAGGAGACTACTCCACTGGGTCCCATTAGAAGGCCACCACACCAAGACTGGGAGGCATAGCAGTCTTATCTGATACACATCAACCTGCCTATGAGTCCTAACATGCCTCACCTGGCCCTGAACTACCAGACAGCTAAAATGATGAAACAAAGAAACAACTCCCATATGAAAGAAAAAAAGGAGTCACCAAAAAAGGAACTACATGCAATGGGGGCAAGCAATTTGTCAGATAAAAAACATAGTTTTAAAGGTGTTCAAACAACTTAGTGAGAACTACAAGCAACTTAATGAGAACTATACCAGCATTAAAAAAGAGATAGAAGTTATGAATAAAAGTCAAGTGGAAATGAAGAATGACATAGCTGATATAAAAAATACATTGGAAGAATTCAATAGTAGATTAAAGGAAGCTGAAGACTGAATCAGCAAGTTAGAAGACAAGGTAGAAAAAAACACAAGTAGAGCAACAAATAAAAAAGTAATTAAAAAGCAGGAAGAGAGTTTAAGAGAGCTTTGGGACAATACAAAACATAACAACATCTGCATCACAGGGGTACCAGAAGGAAAAGAATCAGAGAAAGGAATAGAGAGCCTGTTTGAAGAAATAATGACAGAAAACTTCTCTAACCTGGTGAAGGAAAAAGACACACAAGTCCAGGAAACACAGAGAGTCCTAAGCAAAATTAATCTAAAAAGACCCACACCTAGACACATCATAATTAAAATGGCAAATGTTAAAGACAAAGAAAGAATCTTAAAGGTAGAAAGAGAGAGTAAGAAAGTTACCTACAAGGGCATTCCCATTAGACTGTCAGCTGATTTCGCAATAGAAACACTGCAGGCCAGTAGTGAGTGGCATGAAGTACACAAAGGAATGAAAAGCAAGGGTATGAATCCAAGACTATTCTATCCAGCAAGGTTGTTATTAAAATTTGAAGGTGAAATAAAGAATTTTACAGACAAAAAAAGGCTAAGGAAATTTACCAGCACTTCAAGAAATGCTAAAGGGACTGTGGTAAGAAAAGAAAAAGAGAGAGAGGAACACAGGCATAAAAAATAAAAAATGGCAACAAATAAGAACCTATCAGTAATAACCTTAAATGCAAATGGCTTAAATGCTCCATTCAAAAGACACAGGATAGCTGATTGGATAAGAAAACATGACCCATACATATGCTGTCTACAAGAAACCCACCTCAAAACAAAAGACTCATACTGACTGAAAGTGAAGGAATAGAAAAAAATTTTCCATGCAAATGGAAATGAAAAAAGCCGGTGTAGCAATACTCATATCTGATCAGATAGACATCAAAATGAAGGTCACAATAAAAGATAAAGAAGGTCACTACATAATATTAAAAGAATTGATCCAACAAGAGGATATAACCCTGGTAAACATATATGTACCAAATGTAGGCACACCAAGATATATCAAAATGCTGCTGGAGAACTTTAAGGGAGAGATCGACAGCAATATAATCATAGTAGGGGAATTTAATACCGCATTGACATCACTGCATAGATCTTCTAGACAAAAAAATTAACAAGAAAACAGACACCCTAAATGATGTACTAGATCAACTGGATTTAATCACTATTACAGAACATTTCACCCCAAAGCTGCAGAATATACATTCTTCTCAAGTGCACATGGGACATTCTCAAAGATAGACCACATGTTAGGACACAAACTTAGTCTCTACAAGTTCAAGAAGACTGAAATCATATCAAGCATCTTCTTGGATCACAATGGCATAAAACAAGAAATCAATTACATTAAAACACTCAAAAACATTCAAACACATGGTGGCTAAATAGCGTGTTATTAAACAATGAATGGATTAGCAATGAAATCAAGAAAGAAATAAAAATCTTCCTGGAAGCTAATGAAAACAAATACACAACACAAAACCTATGGAACACAGTGAAAGCAGAGAGGGACGCTGATAGCACTACAGGCCTATCTCAAGAAACAAGAAAATTTTCTAATAAACTGTCTAACCCTACAACTTAAAGGATTAGAAAAAGAACAAATGAGAAACCAAGAGAAAGTAGAAGGAAAAAATAATAATTAAGATTAGAGCAGAAATAAAGAACAAAAAGACTAAAAAGAAACACAAAAGATCAATGAAACCAGGAGTTAGTTCTTTGAAAAGATAAACAAGATTGACCAACCTTTATCCAGACTCACCAAGAAGTAAAGAGAGAAGACCCAAGTAAATAAAATCAGAAACAAAAGAGGTGAAGTAACAAGTGACACCACAGAAATACAAAGACTTGTAAGAAAATACTATGAACAGTTATATGCTAAAAAATTGGACAACCTAGTTGAAATGGACCAATTCCTAGAGTCACAGAGTCTTCTACAACTCAACCAGGAAGAGTGCAGAGAACCTGAACAGACGAATAACAGCTAAGGAAATCAAAGCAGTAA
Source organism: Molossus molossus (assembly GCF_014108415.1). NCBI lineage: Eukaryota > Metazoa > Chordata > Mammalia > Chiroptera > Molossidae > Molossus > Molossus molossus. Next base: position 46,323,651 of record NW_023425388.1, on the reverse strand, counting down.
TCTATAAACTCCTAGCAAACAAACGCCCTGGTCTGAACAGCTTGAGAGGGGAGCTTTACCAAGCATTCGAAGAACTAACACCCATTCTCCTCAAACTATTCCAAAAAATTCAAGGGGAAGGAAGGTTTCCAAGCTCTTTTTATGTGGCCAGCATAGTCCTTTAATTCCAAAACCAGGTAAAGACACTAAAAGGAAGGAAAATTACAGGCCAATATCCCTGATAAACACAGATACCAAAATCTTAACAAAATATTAGCAAATCAGATCCAGCAATATATCAAAAAAATTGTACACCATGACCAAGTGGGATTCATCCCAGGGATGCAAGGCTGGTACAATATTTGCAAATCAATAAATGTAATACACCACATAAACAAAATGAAAGATAAAAATTATATGATTGCACTAGCCAGTTTGGCTCAGAGGTTAGAGTGTCAGCCCATAAACTGAAGGGTTGTGGGTTTGATTCTGGTCAAGGACATGTACCTTGTGCAAGTTAGATCCCTGGCCCTGATCGGGGTCTTGCAGGAAGCAGTCAATCAATTTCTCTCTCTCACATCCATCCTCTCCACTCTATCTAAAAAAATTAATGCAAAAATATCCTCAGGTGAGGACTAACAAAAATTATATATATATATTGCTAAAAAGCATTTGACAAAATTTATCCCCCATTTTTTATAAAAACTCTCAGCGAAGTGGAAATAGAAGGATCATACCTCAACATAATAAAGGCCATATATGATAAACCTACAACCAGCATCATACTCAATGGGAAAAAACAAAAAGCATTTTCCTTAAAAACAGGAACGAGACAGGGATGCCCACTTTCACCACTCTTATTCAACATAGTACTAGAAGTATTAGCCACAGCAATCAGACAAGAAGAAAAAATAAAAGGCATCCAAATGGGAAAGGAGGAAGTGAAACTGTCATTATTCATAGATGGCATGCTATTGTACATAGAAAACCCTAAAGACTTCACCAAAGTACTACTAGATTTAATAAATGAATTCAGCAAAATAGTAGGACACAAAATCAACATCAAGAAATTGCTGGCAGTTTTATACACCAATAATAACATACAGAAAGAGAAACTTTTTTAAAAAGTCCCATTTATCATTGAAACAAAAAAAAGATACCTAGGAATAAACTTAACTAAGAAGGTAAAAAAAGACCTGGTTTCAGTAAACTACAGGACCTTGAGAAAAGAAATAGAGGAAGATATAAAAAACTGGAAGCATATACCATGTTCATGTGAACATTATTAAAATGTCCATATTACCCAAAGCAATCTACAGATTCAATGCAATCCCTAGTAAAATACCAAAAGCATATTTCACAGATCTAGAGCAAATACTCCAAAAGTTTCAGGAAGCAAAGAAGACCCCAAATAGCAAGAACAATCTTTAAAAAGAAGAGTAAAGTTGGAGGGATCACAATTCTGGATATCAGGTTATACTACAAAGCCATTACAATCACAACAGCCTGATACTGGCACAAGAACAGGCATATGGATCAATGAAATAGAACACAGAACCTGCCCTGGCCAGTTTGGCTCCACGGTTAGAGCGTCGGCCTGTGGTCCAGAGAGACCTGGGTTTGGTTCCCTCTAAGGGCATGTACTGAGGTTGCAGTTTGTACTTGGCCCTGGTTGGGTCATGTACGCGAGGCAGCCACCCAATGTGTCTGTCTCCCTTTTACGTTGATGTTTCTCTCTCTCTCTCTCTCTCTCTCTCTCTCTCTCTCTCTCTCTCTCTCTTCCTCTCTCTCCCTCCCACTCTATCTGAACAAAAAATGGAAAAATGTCCTTGGGTGAGGATGAAAGAAAAGAACAGAGAACCTAGAAATTGACCCAAGATGTTATGATCAATTAATATTTGACAAAGGTGTCAAGATAACACAATGGAGTCTCTTCAATAAATGGTGTTGAGAAAATTGGTCAGCTATATGCCAAAAAATGAAACTAGATCACCAACTTACACCATACACAAGAATAAACTCAAAATGAATAATAGACTAAAATGTCACTCAAGAAATCATAAAAATCCTAGAAGAAAATGTAGGCAGAAAAATCTCAGACATCACACATAGCAGAATTTTTACTGATACATTGCTAAGGCAAGAGAAACAAGGGGAAAAATGAATAAAAAAGAGACTACATCAAACTAGAAAGCTTCTGCACAACAAAAGGAACCAGCATCAAAATGAAAAGGGATCCCACTCTATGGGAGAACATATTTGCAAATGATACATCAGATAAGAGGTTAATATCCAAAATACATAGAGTAGTCATACAACTCAACAAAATGAAGACAAATAACCCAATTAAAATGGGCAGAGGACCTGAATAGACACTTCTCCAAACAGGACATACAGATAGCCAAGAGACATAAAAAACTGCTCAATGTCACGAATCATCAGAGAAATGCAAATTAAAACAACTATGGGTTATCACCTCACACCTGCCAGAATGGCTGCCATCAACAAATCATCAAACATCAAATGTTGGCAAGAACATGGAGAAAAAGGTGCCCTTGTATACTGCTGGTGGGAATGTAGACTGATGCAGCCACTATGGAAAACAATATGGAGTTTCCTCAAAAAATTAAAAATGGAACTGCCATTTGACCTAGTGATCCCACTTCTAGGAATATATCCTAAAAAGCCTGAAACACCAATCAGAAATAACATGGGCACCCCTATGTTCATAGCAGCACTATTTACAATAGCTAAGATCTGGAAACAGCCCAACTGTCCATCAATAAATGAATGCATAAAAATAAAAAATAAAAAAGCTGTGGTACATATACACAATGGAATACTATTCAGCAATAAGGAAAAAAGATCTCTTACCCTTTGAGATGATATGGAGGGATCTGAAGGTATTATGCTAAGTGAAATAAGCCAATCAGAGAAAGACAAATATCATATGATCTCATTTATTTGTGGAATATAATGATCAAAATAAATTGATGAACAACATAGGTCCAGAGACATAGAAGTAAGAAACAGAATGACAAACCTTAGGGGGTAGAGGGAAGGGGTGGAGACAGGAAGATATAAATTACAGAACTTATATGCATATATGCATAACCAATGAACACAAGACAACAGTATGGTGAAGACAAGGGTAGGGAGGGGGGCAGAATTGCAGGATGGTGCCAATGGGAGAAAAAGGAGGGACATCTATAATTTTTAAAAATTAATTAATTAAAAATTAAAAATAAAAAGACTAATGTGGCCTCAATGCGTCATTATGAACATTAAAAAGAATAGTGATTATGCATGGGTTAAATACATCAAATTTTACACACACACACACACACACACACACGAGTTCAGAATGATACTGAAAATATTTCATTGGTCACCATTGGAGGCTGCTAGAGTACCAACCCTTTACTATGAAAATTGATAAATTACATAAAGGAATCAAACATGAATCTTGCCCTACCAGTACAAACTGCTTTTCAGAGTAACAAAGAGTCAGTAAAAGAATTATTTACAGAAGAATTCAAGCAAATGCAAAAGAAATAATAATAATACAAAATCACCATTTTCTAACTCTTAGTAGAATAACTGACCAAGGCAAGGAATATTAACACCTGCTTAACCGTAAGCAAAATGTTGATGGGAACATTTATAATGGAAGGATCGAGCCATCATGCCACAACCACTGCAAAAACTAAAAGTAGAACAACCAAATATAACGTGATTCATGATGTGAGACAATAGGAAGTAAAACTTTTTTTTCTTCAAAAAACAAAGTGAACTGAAATTTAATAAAGCCTCTAAATTTAATCACCAGTTTATAGTTAATACAGTAAATTTAGGAACAATATCTAGAACATAAACACCACCAAGATGCAATCAGCCAAATGCAGAATGTGGGAAATAAATTCTATCGGGCAAATGGCCACATCTCCCCAACAATTTCATGGCATGCAAGATGGGGGGTGGGGAGAGCAGGAGAAAATGTTATAAAATAACTGAGGCTTAAGAGATAAAACAATCAAATTCAATATATAGGCATTGTTTGGATCTTGATTTAAACTAAATATAGGACATTTTTGAAGCAATCAGAAAAATATGAATATGGACTGGAGATTAGATAATACTAAGACGTTATTCATTTTATTAAGGGTAATAATATAATTATTATATGTTTAAAACCATTATTATTAGAGATACATACTGAAATATTTACAGGTGAAACAACAGAATATCAGATTCTTTAAAATACTCATGCAAACAACAATAAAGTTCAGAAAATGGATGAAATAAACTGGCAAAATGTTGAAAACTGTGGAAGTCGGATAATGAGTATATAGGAGTTTGTAATATAGTTTTTTATACTTGAGATTTCTCATAATAAAAAATCCTAAAATAATAATAATTATTATTATATAATTAAAATAAGGAGTCTTGATATTCAACTTTGAGAAACACTCTTGATGCATTAAAACACCTTAATATAAACTCAATGAACATCTAACCTGGGTTGCAGGTTTGATCCCTGGCCCCCACTGGGGAGCATACAGAAGGCAACCAACTGATGTGTGTGTCTCTCTCTCACACATCAATATTTCTCTCTCTCCCTTTCTTTCTCTCCCTCCCCCCTCTCTCTCTTCCTATTCCTTCCCTCTATCCCTTCCATTCTCTCTACAAATCAATGGAGAAATATCCTTTAATGAGGATTAACAAATAATGATGATGATGATGATGATGATGATGATGATAATGGGGTCCACAGAGAAATGCTTCCTCAATGCTGTGTATGGCATCACTATCTTCCAATTTTCTCAAGCATTTTATTTTCCCTGTCTCTGAATCTATTGTTAGGTTCTATAATTATTTCATCTATTATATTTACATATCTACCTTACTAAAAATAAATGCATGAGTTTTAGAAACAGAAACATTTTGGTTCAAGCCCTAGACTCTTCCTTGTTATCCATATAATGTTGGAAAATATAATTAAACTCTCTGAGTTTTAGTTTTCTCATCTGTCTCCTTTCTATTAAAAAAACAACAACAACAATATCTGGATAAGCAACCTTCATATTACATACATTCCTTTTGCCATCCTCTCTTTAAACAGCAGCAAAAAGAACCTATATCAAGTGCCACTGTCTGACCTCTTTCCAGAATAAAAACTCCAAATTTCTCCTAGTACTTATTCAAAATTCAAAACTAAGTTCAGCATTGTTTTCTGCCAATTAGTCCCTCTTTTTCTCTAACTGTTCTCAATTCTTAACATATTACTGGATAGGACTCTACGCTTCCAGCAAAAATCTACTCACCTCACCATATTGTCTCTTAGGCTTGGAGACCACCCCCCTCAAGAAACTGACACTTTGCAATGCAACTTTCTTTCTTTGGTCAACAGACTGTCCCCTAAAATAATTGAAGTATAGACCCTGTAGGCTGATGCAACCTTATTATATTATATGAGTCTTCATTTGAGCCCAAATACAATATTTGAAATATGTTTGTGACTGGTATCTAGCTATAAATCTAAAGGAATTTGAGAGGTCGTTTTCATCTTCACAGTCCAGCCACTGACCATCCTGGTCACTTAGATAAAGATCAGTAGTACAGCTACTGGCCTGATAAGAGAAGATACATACCCAAGGGCTTCCTCTACAAACCAGCCTTCAAAATAACAGCCAGTCTATACCACTGCTTATCTACCCACTCATACGCTGACAGAAGTGCTGTCCCTCCCCTGACCACACAAGAAAAGACCCATTTTCCCCAAGTTTCTTACAATTGTTGGAACAATTCCACCCACCCTCTTCACCTCTGGTGGGCACAAAACCCTATTTGGAGTGGTGAGAAACTGTAACCCATCGAACTTCCTTAGTTAGAGAACATTCCTTGATCTTGAAATACAGGAGTTAGCAACAATGCTTATACATACTCCATGAGCTTTTGTCTCTTCATAAATACCCCCTCATTCAAAAAGCCAAGACTCTGATGCTTGTTTCATTTCTGAAATTAGAAGAGTTTTTTTTTTTGTTTTTTTTTTTTTTTTTACTAAGGACCTAGGACTTGGCTTCTTCACAATTCCCCAGAGCGTGGGGCACCATGTTCTGGTCCCAGTGGTCACTCCGTGAACAGTGGTAACTGACTGAGTGCTGGTTTTCTGTTGAATAAATATAAAAGGCAGTGAAAGGGCAACACTGAACAGTAGCACAAGGGAGGATATTTGGACAAAAGCTCTGGGGCGTTGACATGAAACATAACTCTCTACTATTTCCTTATTTTGAATATTTAATGTCAGACTCAGAACTTCATTTTTTCTGCATATTTGCTAATTAGAGTCAATGATTTTGTGGTTTTCGGATTTTAAAAAGTTAATGTACATGTACTATGTATTTCTAACCTCTGTTTAACAAATAATAAACCTGAAAAGAATTGATGAACAGGAAAATATATAACCACTCCCCCAATTATACTCCCTGCCAGCTCATTGAATATGCCTAAATATTAAGGATCTAAAACCCAGGAACTTTCCATAAAAATTTTTCTAAAATTAATAGTTCATTACTACCTGATATGTTAGTGCTTAAGTAAAATATCTTGTTATTCCCCTTTCAAATTCCACATATATCTTAAGTTATAGAATGGATAATAAAATGTAGAAATGTTTCCTTGAAGTCACAAAAGTAAGAAACCAAGTCCTTACAGATTTCCTCATCGAAAAATGGAAAGAACAACAAACAATAAACATCCAGAAATGTTACTTGCAATGAAGAGTTAATTTAAATAATATTATTGTAAAGTATCTGTGAAACTAAACACAATAAAAAATACTCTAACCATTATTATAACTATTCAGCAGTTGGGGAATAGAAGAATTTCTTCTGGGACTCTTGATTAACTGGCAGTATTGCTGAATTATTCAGCCATGTGCTTACTGTGTTAACTGATCTGCAAACAATACCAGGAGATCTTGGAACTGCCACTCACTCCTGTGTGGTTGGGCATGCTTCATCTCGGCCACGGACAGTCTAAGCAGCATGCAAATCTGTGCAGGAGGAAAACCAGATGCCTCTACATCTGAGGCCCCATTCCAATATAGAATATTAAATAAAAGACCTGGAAAATTACACTGCTACTTTACTCAACAGCAATTAAATCCATGGTGGAATGTACAAATCCAGTCTAAAGTATAAGGAAGATAGTTCAGATTTAGACTCTTTATTTCCTATTGATGATTAATGAACGGATGCAGAACAGTGAGTAGATGTAACCACTTCCTTAGATGAGCTGGATTCCTAAAAGTGAGAGCAGAGACCAACTGAATTGTCCTCCCCACATGGCCTTTCATCCCTGCTTTGTCAAATCTCCCCTCTCTGTTTAAAATATCTCAGGCAGCAACCATAACTTCTCCAGTCATCTTTAGGTGTTAACAAATAGTCTCAGCGGTGGGAAAGTCTGGTCCAATCTCATAGCATATCTTTAATATGTTTTACTGTTGCTTAACCCTACCCTTCCTTTCCTGAAGTGGGAGCTTAAAGAGCTTGCAGGAGGTCAAAGGAAAGAAACATTTGTGTTGGTAATTAGTCCTGCATACTGAATTATCCCAATGGATCAATGCTAAGTGTTTTAGATCTTTCCCAAATGATCATCTCCTGTCATGGTGTGGGACATTGGTTCTCATATCACACCCAAAAGAAAAATCATCTCAAAGATTAAGAGAATGCTGAGTAAGTGAATGTCAAGAATATTACTAAAGCATTCTGAGAAATAAGAACTGCAAAAGAGGTTTTATTTTACCCAGTAGATGTAAGATAAAGGCTAGAAAGGCTTCAAAGCAGTCACACAGTGAGGATTGAGGAACACAGGAAAATTTACAAAATATCATAGTTTCCATTTTTTATGGTGTTTCGTCCCTTTTGCACTAACTCTTTTCAAAGAATCAAAAATATTCATGATAAAATTCAGCACTGCATGCCAACAATAGTATCCCTGTTTTATAGATGAGAAAGTTGAAGCACAGAGGAGTCAGGTAACTTACCTAAGATCCCAGAGCTTGCAAAGGGCAGAGCAGGGACACAAACCTGGAGTATCTGCTACTGGAAGCTGTGCTGTTAATTATGTGCAGTACTGTCTCTTCTGACTACTAACCAAGCTAGGAAAATGGTAGAATATTTTAGAGTGGCATGTTAATTACTGCTTTGGTATTGGTATTTATAAAGGTATTTTTACCTAGAATGATAATAACCCAGAAGAATGATTATAATAGTAAAAGCTTAAGATGTGCTAAAGCCATTTGGATTTAGAAAAGGGATTTGTGGTGCCTCCCCACCCCAAGTATCATCTACAACATCTATACAGTCAGTATCCTGAGGAGAGTTACATTGTCCAATACAACTCCCTTAAAAGATATTTTCAACAATTGGTTACTGAGGTAACTTCCCTTTCAACTTCCAATTACATATGTGAGTGATATCACATATGCAATTCAACCTGAGCAATTTTGCTTAACACATTCTACATCTAAAATATTTTTATATTGCCAGTGATTCAAGATCTTCATTGGTAACTGTATGTTTAAATAGAGTGCTTCCCAAAGTGTACTTCATGGAAAATTAGCCCCTTAATTTGCTCCATAAAAAGAGGATTGCATAGTCAGATACATTGAGGAAATGCACATATTATTTCTCCTTGTTAAAGGTTTGATAGTAACATTAGTATATTTACAATTGTGGGGAGAATTGAACTATATAAAGCTATAATTTCAGCTAGCTCTCTATTTCCCAAGTTCATTTAACATTTGTACATTTTCCTCTTCATAATCACTAATAAATTCATATGGAACCAGTATATCTCTAATGCACCCTTTGAGACTAGATCACTCAGGCCATTGTTTGTCCCTGGAACCATACAGAGAATTTAGGAGACAGACTGGGAGAACCAGACTGGGGTAGGAGGTCAAAATTCTGCCTTGACTCAATGCCTATAGGTTCTTGAGCAAGTCACTTTATTGCTTTGAGGACCAGTGTCTACACCTACAAAAAAGAAAATAAGTTATACCAATGGTTTTTAGACTCTTGGTTTTTCAGCCAAAAAGTACACCGTACAAAAGAATCTTACCTGGGGTCCAGATGGAAGTAGAGCTCCACATCTAGTGATGAGGATGAGGACAGGGCCTGAAAGCTCTCCCATCAGACCTCCGTTTTCATCCTCCAAGACAATTTGAAACTAATAAACTTTAATGTTTATCACCCCTTACAATCCTAAGTAATTCTATGTTCTCAGCATGGCTCCCTGACTATGTAACAAAAAAAAACATCTGAGGATATTTAAAAGCTGTTAGAAAATAAAATTCATGAATAATGATTAGATAGGATTTTAATCTTTTGGAACTTTTTCAGAATAAGCATATCAGCCCTGCATATGTTTTGTCTTATTTGTTTGTTTGTTGTTTGTTTATTTTTTAATATGAACCAAAAACCTATTTGGCCTGTGAAATGTGCCATCCATGCTGTCGTTAATCACCCCGCCTTCTGTCAAAGATCCTGAATCACTCGAACAAGAGGCCACAATTATCTGCTAACAGCAAATTCAGAATCACCTCCCAAGTAGATTCCCACTAAAGCCAAAACAAGTTCCTAGAGAGGATAGAAAAGTCCATTAAGTGTCTTTTAGGATTTCTATCTAAATGTAATCAAGACCATCTTATGAAGAATGATGTTCCTTAGGACCATTTAGAGGGAATGCCCCAAGCCAGTCTGCTGAGGTGGTCAGGTGGCTAGGCACAGGAAGTGAACTCATGCTCACAAATGTTCCTGGCTAGACCCTTGTGTATGTTACACACAATCATTCCTCCTCAGTCTCTTGAAGGGGATTCTACCAGTGTATGTTGCTTCTTGCTGCAGGTGCCAACTTTCAGAGAAATGCAGAACTAATAGGAACCTGGAAAATCAAGCAAGAGGCATTCCTTATATTGTACTTACCTAGGAATGCTCAATGATAAAATGTGCGAGTCCTCTGTCTTCAGCACAGGAAATACCCTGGTTTTCTTATAGCCCTGAGACAGGTGTTTGACAGGCACATAAACCAAAATGTATACAAAGCCATAATTTACAGACTTCAGTAGGGACAATACATCATTAGATTTCACAGCCAATACAGATAACTGACTTAGAGCCTTGGGCTCAATTCCAACAAGTGAGATTCTGCACAATGACTTAAGAAAGTGATGTGCCCCTCTGACCTCTCCAAATGCAACAACCTGTGTGTAATGTCAGAAGGATACCTGGGCCTTCCCCACACCTATTCTCAACTATGAGTTACCCTAAGTCAGTGTAACAAGGAAAAACAAACAATTCATGTGGATGCTCATCCAAACCTGCCTTCATCAAATTTTCCTGTGTTCTAATGATCTCTAATGATCTGACCTCTCAACACGGTCCCAGTTCACAAGGCTCTTCATTCATCACCATTGGGACGTGCCCTTTGTATTCACAGCAACAGAGCCCTCTGACATTAGCAGAAGTATCCTGTGTCCCTTTGCTGGTAATAGGCAACTTCTTCCTTGTACAAGTCAGAATATAATGAGAGGCAAAGGTGAGCTTTTCATTCTAAGCCCGATTTAGGGTTTTCCAGAGAAACAGACCAAATATGGTGTGTGTGTGTGTGTGTGTGTGTGTGTGTGTGTGTGTGTATTATTTTTATAAGGAATTAGCTCAGATGACTATGAAGACAGAGAAGTCCCATAATTTGCAATCTGCTATCTGGAGGCCCAGGAAATCCAGTGGTGTAGTTCTGAGAACCAGAGTGTCAATCACATAAGTCCCCATCAAGGGCAGGAGAAGACCAATACCTGAGCTTAAGCAGTCAGGCAGAGAAAGCAAATTCCCCCTTCCTTCACTTTTTTGTTTTATTTGGGCCCTCAACAGACTGGACCTTCCCCATTCACATTGGGGAGGGCAACCTGCTTTACCTAGTCCATGAATTCAAATGCTTCTCTTTCAGAAACATGCTCACAGACACATCCAGAAATAATGTTTAATCTGGGCACCCTCTGTCCCAGTGAAATTGACACATAAAATTAACCTTTACAAAGCCTCATCCCAGAATGCCAGTTTCCTACCTAATCAGGGGGAGATGCTACTAAGCTCCCCGGCTGGAGCCAGTGACCCAAGAGACCACTTCCTTAGAACTGCACATAGGGGCCCCACCAAGAAACTGCTATTAACTATCATCTACTGTCCAGATCAACCCTTTACTTTTAACCTCTCTTAAAAGTATTCCCACAACCCTAACATTTCCTATAAAATCCACACCTACATTCCTCCTTGGAGTTTGGCCACCAGATTTTCCTACACATACTATAAGTCCCCCATTTCACCCATCTTTCCCTATCTCAAAACCCCAAGCAAGTTATTCACCCACAGAAACAGCATTCGGACCTGAAGTTCTAACATTGAAATTACCTCCAAAATTGAAAAGTTCCAGGCCTACAGGTAAAGAGGACCCAAGTATGAAAACAAGAATATCTGCCCTATTGCTGACCTCATGATACAGCCAGCACTATGTCCCTGAGAATACCCAAAATGCAGTCTCCAGCATCTGCCTGGGCCCCTGAGACATGCCCACAGCAGCTCACGTGCTTACAAACCCAACCCATTACTTTCTCTGAATCTGCATGTCTCTTGCTTGGTAATCCAGTGCATATTACTAACTTTGCTCCTTTCATTCTGTGACACATCAGACTCTCTTCTTTAAATTACCTCTCTCCTTAACTCCACAACTCACCCTTCATTTCAATTTTTACCTGGATTATATTTCTGAATGCTCCAAAAGTTGGCATTCCCTCCGCCTGGCTGTAGTGTGCAGTACACAACCTGCCTGTTCTTTCAAGGAGATGGATCAGGTGACCCACTGGCAATTCACAGCAACAGAACTCCACCGTCAACAGAATCTGCTCACCCATGCACTCTCTAATTTCCAACCTTGAGAGACGTGCTAGGACCAAGTCTCTGCCCAAGCTTCAACTCTATTTTTGTGAGTAATTGGCCTTTTTAGGGGAAATAGTTCTAAAAATATAAAATTAATGCTGAGATTTCTTGATACTATTCCTATAATTAGCCCATGAGAAACTTTCTCTAACAACTCCTAAAACAAGAGTAGGATTGCCCACAATTCTTACATACGCATTGTAAATCAACATATCCAAAGTTGAACCTTGCTCTCTACCCCCAAACACACCACTCCTTCCTTTTCTCTCTCACTAAACAGCATCACCTTTTCCCAAATTGCCTAGACTCTCAAGTCTTTCTACTGTCTTCTCTCTTTCTCATTCCCAATATCCAATCACCCTATTCTATCAATTCTGTTTCCTACATTTCCCCGAAATCTATCCACCTTCTTCATCTCAGGTACCATCATCTCTTTCCTAGATGAGTGTAAAGCCTCCTGACCAGTCTCTGCTTTCCATTTCCATCCCTGCTCCCTCTTCACCTGACTATCATTATATAACTAAGGCGATCTTTGTAAAACAGGAATATGTCTCTTTCATTCCTCTGTTCAAAATATTTCTGTAGCTCCCTATTGTGCTTAGAATAAATACCATACTCACTCCTTAGCAGGACACAAAAACTTGTCATGATGTGGGCTTTTTTTTTCTCTCCATCTTCATTTCTCCCCACTTCTCTCCTCTTGCTGTGCGACATTCCCTGAGTGAGTCATACTTTCTTACATTTGGGACTTTGCACACGCTGTTTCCACTCCCTGGAGAATTCTGCCTGCCCTGCCATCTCTTTACCTGCTAAACACTATTCATTATTCTAGTATCACCTTGACTCCTACTTTTCCCAGGAAGTCTCCCCCAACCACCCTATGCACCTGCAGACGTGGCTTCATGTGTGTTCCTTTCGCACACAGAGCTTATCCTACTAGAGCACTCATCCTACCTGATTGTAACACTGATTACTGATTGTGGCACTTATCCCACTACATTGTAAATGTCCATAAAACCAGGAATTACCTGTAATTTTAATTACTCCCCCCTTTCCCCACAACAAGTTAAGGACAAATTTTGTTTACTGCTTCATCAACACCCAGAAAAGGAATACTGACTGGTCTATTTACTCCTAGGAAGTTTCATCAGTATTTCCTCTTCATGTCCATGGAAGACATACTTCTTTGAGATAAGTTTAAGTTCAAAGCAGAGATGGGGCCTGGACTTGATGTTCTAGAGAATGTTATCAGATGCATAATCTGGTGGAATACAGAATAGATCACACTCCTGAATTTTTTATTATTCTTAAGTCAGAAAAGAAAAGATTACACATTATTCTCTTCCTTACTTTAAAATGTATCCAGCCTGGAGAAATTAAAGAGTGCACCAATTCAGATAACAGTCTGGTTTTGCTATGAAATATTTTCACTAAACTGCCCTATTTTATATGATGAACTACTTAATGATCTAACTCAGGAATATGCCTCCTAAAATACCACAGAATATACCATGGCTCAAAATTTTTGACAGTACCTGGGTGAAATATATCAGCAATTCATTCCCCAGCTCTGAAAGGTTGAAGATCAGTAACTAAATCATGTAAGTACTCATCAAGTAATTATGTTATTAAAGTGACATAAATCAGTCAATGCACATCTTGCCTTTGTCTTCGGATTCTTTGTCTTCTCCATGTTACTAGTCAAAACACTATTTTCAGAACCATTCTCAGGAATTAAGAAAGTTATATTTAAATAATTTTAATAAGAGTGCCATAAAGCTGTACGAAGGAATCAGAGAAGTCTAGGGCTACACCCCCCTTGCACTTATCAGGAAAAAGAACAGCAGTCTGAACTTGAAATTCTAAGGCTTTTGTTACAGAGCCACAACCTTAATAATCTCTACATGGTTTTTCCCTTACCACGGGAACTTTTAACTTCGATTGTACATAATGATGATTATATTTTGTCAAGAACAAAAATAGTTACAGAAATATATTTATAAGCCAAATAAAAGATAAGACAATTTTCATTATTAATTAGAATTGTGCAAGAGAGCTTTTATGCTTTCGAGTTTAATTCAGAAATTTTTAAAATTCTAATTTTCAACTGAATGTGAACATAGGAGGTTTGAAGTTTGTTCACAAAAACCAAGTAACCTAGTGAATTAATTCTCCCCCAAAAGTCATTTATTTAGATTTCCTGACTGTGGTAATAACTTGAAAATTAGATTTAGGAAAATTCAGTGTGTCTGGGTGGGTGTTACTGACCCAGAAGTCTGTCCTTCAGGGAAGAGGACCCTACCCAAATTCAGAAAGCCTTTTACTGACCATTCAAAACTTGCCGAGACATCAAGACCCTTTTAGAGACAGCTATTAGAAATGCAAACAGCAAGCCGTCTCTGACTCTTGTGAGCAAAATAAACAAAATGATACACACTCTAGGAGATATTTTGTTAGTTCAAAAAAAAAAAAAAAACGAAGTCCACCTTACTTCAAAAGCATTTCAAAGATGATCTACCATCTTTCAGATGGAGTTATTGCCAGGAAAGATGAGGATCACAGATGAAAGAACATTCAATTTGTCCAGGAAGAAGTCATTAGAACTTCTTTGGTAAGCACAATTTCAGTGTAGAGGATAGTGACAAAGTAGTTGAGAGAAGTTCAAGAAGAAAGTCAGAGGTGAGAAAGTGATTCAAACAACTGATGGGTTTGGAATAGATTGAAGGGAAGGTTTATAGTTGAAGAATGAAGGGAAGTTAATGGGTTTTGCGGGGAGGGATTTAATAAAAGAGAATTAAGGTTAAAAGCTAAAGGAGAGTTTCAGAGGAGAGTTATAGGAAAAGAATACAATAAGGAGCAGTTGATTCTGCCCTGAGTTCTAGAGGAGAGAGACACATGGATATGAAGGCACAAACAAGAAGAGAGATAGATAGAAAAGCAGTAAGACAGAAAAAGAAAGGCAGCATGAGGGAACAACGTAAAACAGAGAAGAGTGAGCAGAGAGCTACCTGGAGAACTTGGACACTCGTGTCTTAAACAAGCACCTGAAGCAAAAGTAAGGATAAAAACGATCAAGTTTCGAGAGAGGTTTGGAGGAAGCTATAGAAGGTCTTGGGCTAAAGTTAAAAACAAACAGGATAGAGGTATGCTGTTTTACAAGATTACAACAAAAGTTGCCAAAGCATCCCTGGCCAGTTTGGCTCAGCGGTTGGAGCATCAGCCTGCGGACCAGAGAGTACTTGGTTCAGTTCCCGCTAAGGGCATGCACCTCGGTTGCAGTTTGTCCCTGGCCCTGATTGGGATTGTGTGGGTGACCACATCAATGTGTGTCTCTCTCTCTTCTTCCCTCTCTCCCTCCCGCTCTGTCTCAAGATAAATGCAAACAAACAACAACAACAAAAAAGTTGGGGAAGCAAAGAGCAAACTGGTACTGTTTTACTGAAGGTGTTTGCCCAGAAGATGCACTGGCCACACCAGGAAGGCAAAACAAAATGAAAGCCGGAGGTTGCCATAATGACCACCCAAAGGTAGGAGCAGGTAAAGAAAACACGAAGACAGAAGAACAAATGAGTTCAGGCAAGAAACGTGAAACTCTGGGTGGTGAGCAGAGGTAAAGGATCAAGGGAATGGGAGGGCACACTCTGGGCAGAGAAAAGTGAAGATTAAATTTCCCTGAAACACAAAGTTGTTGAGTTCAATTTACCCTGTGTAAAATCGTTGTAAACACAAGAAGAAATTTAACCATGACCTTGTAAGGCTTTTCTTTTCTATAGGTTAAAATACCTTGGAACATTGGCCATGGCTGGCCAATATTCCTGTACACTACTTCCCCGATGTTGGGTCATTTCATCGAGTGTTTATAACAAACTCACCATCGACTCCA
Organism: Molossus molossus; assembly: GCF_014108415.1. Taxonomy (NCBI): domain Eukaryota; kingdom Metazoa; phylum Chordata; class Mammalia; order Chiroptera; family Molossidae; genus Molossus; species Molossus molossus. The sequence goes on along the minus strand of NW_023425388.1, from coordinate 46,307,793 downwards.
GCAGGAACAAAGTTGATGGGCATTTTCCTTCCCCACCGGCTTCAGCCTGTACACACATTTCTGGCTTTATTCCTGTTCAATTTTAAGACTACCTTCAAGGGTTCTCCAAATGCTCCACACCTGAGTGTAAAGTGACGCGGGAGTATCTGGAGCCCTTCCCTAACACCTGGATAGCCCAACCTAGTTTTGCCACATGCTTTTGATGTCTACCACTTCCTTTGTCGTTTTGTGAAGATGCTGACACCAACTTAGAAGGCGGGACTTCACAGGCGGAAGGGTAGGAGAACACGGCTTTCCACAGACTGAATTCAAAGCCCAGCTCTGTGATGCTGAGCAAGTTTCCCGTCCTCTCTGAGCTTTAGTTTCATTACCTGGTAGATTTGGGACAATTATATTTACCTCCCAAGTTGTCATAATATTAACCTCCTGGTTGTGTTGTAAATAAAATTTTGTATAAGTTATAATTTACAAATTGCTTGGCTCGTAGTAGGTCTCATAAATGACCGTTACTACCGCTGTTCACTTTTCTGAGGCATGAGAATCTCACTGAGCTGCAAGTCTTCTTGTTCTGGGTCACCCATGAAATTGTAACTGTCCCTGAAGCCAATATAATATTGTAGTTATGTGTAAAAACAAATATGGGTTATTTTTCAGAACACATTTTAACTTTCAAAGCTTAATATTAATATTATTGATAATATAAAATGAGATCTTTATATTAAATGTAAACTGTTCATTTTCTTTATTTCTCTTTTATCACCTAAGCTTTCTAATAATTAATTATAAATATTTTATTTTATTTCCATATATTATGCCTTCAAAGTGTTAAGAATAATTAAATATTGAACATACTGAATTGTCTATTTTGATCACAGGCTTTGAATCATCCAGGGAGTGTAATTTAATGCATGTTTGCAAAAAACATCAAATATATATTCAATATACACATATTAGTATACATATCTGTTATGTATATATTATATATAATACTTTCTCACTATTAGTATGCTAAAATGTCATTTAAACATTTTTACTTTAAGTTTCAAACAAATTTGTGTTTAGAAAAAAAAGCCACATTTTATTTCTGGCTTTCCTCACTTTTTATCATAATAAAACCTACAAAGAGGCAGCATGTTCAACTTCCCTCACTGGTGTGTTCAAGGGGATGAATGCTTTAGACGCTGCCTAAGAGCAAGGGGCCCTGGGAGCCCCAGCTAGTGGGGAAGAGGCACCGACAAGGAGGCCAGAGACCTTGGACTCAGGAACTACCCCCAACATACTTCCCCACCTCTGTCAACAACAAGGCATTTATGACTTTTGACCAGTAGGAGCAGCCTCTCCCTCCCCGATGCACCGCAGCATTGGACATTCCTGTTAGCACAGTTGTCACTTACGTGTGACAACTGTTTCCTCAGGAGACAAATTGTGCGACTGAAGGGCAGAAGCCACATTGTTTTCTTCGTACCCTTTTGCAGAATGAATGCTTAGCACCAAATGAGCTGACTGTGGGACAACCAGGAACCTCCTTCGTGCCAAACGCAGTGAGTGGACTTGCTCATACTCTGAAGCAGTTGACGCCAGACTGCTGAAACATGCCCTCCCTTGCTTTCCATGGCACCGCCTTGTGCTGATTCTTCTCCTTCTTGGCGGCCATTGATCCCTTGTCCCCTTTATTTTAGCTGCCTCCTCTACCATCTCCCACTCTCTGCCTTGGAGAACTGATAAGCACGTATGCCCTTGTGCCCCAGAAATCAGCTTCTATTAGACAGTCTCGACTTCAACAATCCCCTCTAAACTAAAACTGCCCAAGCTGTACTCTAAGATACTTACAAGTTCAACACAGCCCCAAACAACTCATTTTGTTCCCTTCAAAAGAGCTTCCTTATTTTGCGACCACGGTATCACAATTTTCTCCAGCATTTCCCAAGGTATACGTTGTATGTATATCCACACAGTCATGTAAGAGGAGATACATGTTCAGTTAAATTGGAGGAAAGATGGGTTACATATAACTAAAACTTTATCTTCTCTGCAGGACTTCTTAGAACCTTTTATATGCTAATGTGTTTTGTGAGTTTCCAAAATGGGGATTGGGTATATATTGTTTGCAAATATACTTCAGAATGGGACTCTCTGGAAGTTCCTCTCAGGAAGGACCAGCTTCAATGAAGTACACATAAAAGTTTACCCCACTCGTCCTTAAGTCTCCCTTCTCTTTTATATTATTTTTTGTATATAAGTAGTTACCAAATCCTAATAATTATTTTAAATATCTCTTTCTTTTTCCATTACTGCTATCCATACACTAGTTATTGCCCTCGATCTAGGCTCCTAGCATTGCACCCTGGATAACAGCCTTTCTGTAATTCCCTTTCTCCTATCTCAACCACCAGACTAAGCTTCTAACCATCATTTTAATTATGTGATTCTCCTGTTACAAGAAAAACTAAACATGAAATATGGTGAACATGACAGTCTGAGGAATGGGGTAGTCCCAGAGACGTGGAAGTGGGGTACAGACTGACAATCCCCAGAAGAGCGGGGGGGGGGGATAAACCACAGAACTTATATGCATGTATGCATGAACAATGGACATGGACAACAAAGCTGGGGATGGGGAGGGGAAGGAGGGGGAGGGAGGAATCAATGGGGGGGAAGGAGAAACATCTGTAACAAAAATTAATTAATTAATTAAATTAAAAAGAAAAAGAAAAACTAAACATGACAAAAATCCTTCTAATATCCCCAGGATCGAGTCAAACTCAAAACTTGGAATTCGTCATCCAGTTCACCAGGCTTTTTCCTTCCATGCCTCTTTCTAAGTCCTTCATCCAACCAGGTTGGTCTTGTCATAGTCTATTAAATCCAGCATGTTCCTTTCAACTCCTTTTCCTTGCTCACTCACCTCACCTAAATTGAAATGTGTTTCCCCTTTGGGCCAGCAGTTAACATGCACAAGGGTTGACAAATACAAAGAATGGAAGCTACAGCTCTCCCCTCCTGTGTCCATGGCAAATTTGCTAATTAAGCACAACTCTTTCTGACTGTAGTGTCTACATCGGAACCTTTCTCAATACTCTGCTTTAAGAAGCTATTACTAACAAACCTATTGAAACTGGGTCACAAAATAAAACAGAAAAAGAGAAAGATAATGGGCTTCCCAGTCAAACAGACCAGTTTATCATTTTATTCTCTGTACGACTTTGGACTTTTAACCTCTATAAACTTCAGATTCTTCTCTGGAATGGGGATAATGCTCCCCTCCGCAGTTTGTTGCAAGGTCAAATAAGTTTACGTAAATGAGGGCCCACTAAGGAGGCACAGAAGAGATGACTGGTGAACATCTCTCCTCCTCCTCTTCCTCCTCCTCCTCTTGTTGTTCTCGCCTATTTAAATATCATGTACCCTTCTCCAGGTCTCCTTGGCCAGGCTAGCCCATGCTGAAAAATCTCTTTTCTCACCCCTCTGGCCATCTGCATTTTCATCCTGGACACCCAATCTAGTTGTGTTGTCCAACAGTGTCCACTTAACTCCCTGAAGCCCCTGGTCTCACAAGTGTTGAACCTCTCGTTTCCACTGACACCCGCCTCCCCCACATTGGTCAGTTCCTAATGCAACCCTGCTTCCTACTCCAATAAGGTTCATACCTGTTCTGAAAGTCTGCTCTAACCACAAACATCTGGTCTTCTGCCTCTGACCCTTGACCTTACAAGTCTGTCTCCCACTCTCACGAGCCTGAATCATTCCAATTTTCCTGATTTTTCTTAGTCCATCAGCTTCCTTCCTTCCTTCCTTCCTTCCTTCCTTCCTTCCTTCCTTCCTTCCTTCCTTCCTCTCTCTTCCTCTCCTTCCTTCTCTTCTTTCTTCTTTCTTTCTTTCTTTACCTTCCTGCCAAGTCTGTCCCCCACCCCCCACCCATGGTCATTCAGTGAAGCACTAACCACAAGCCTAGAATCTGAGCCATGCACCTTTATCCATCCCTTCCATGCCAAGCAACAGCCCACTGTGAGCCCTCCTTCGCTCCCAGTCCTATGCTGCTGAGCGTTGCAAACTTAGTGATTTGAGACCTGGAGATTCTACATTTTTCAGGGAACCATGTTCAACCTTTCTCCACTTACTAGTTCTGCTCTATGGCAAGAGTGTCAGAGTAGAATAAAAATCACACCCTTTTAAAAGGCAGAATCCTAGGCCCTACCCCCAATTATTCTGATGGAGTCAGTCTAGGGTAAAACCCAGGGATCTCTATTCCCTAAAGCAGGAGTGGGGAGATACTGCCCATTAGCCAGCCCTGGTCCACTGCGGGTTTTCCTACTGCCCTTGCGCTAAGAATGGTTTTACAACTTTAACTGATTGAAAAAAACATCAAAAGAAGAATATTTCATGACATGAATATTCAAATATCAGTGTCCATTAATAAAGGTCATTTTTTTTAAAGGAGTTTATTTTTCTAGAGCACTTTTAGGTTCACAGCCAAATTGAGAGGAAGATACAGATGGTTCCCATGTACCCCTGCCCCCCACACATTCACAGCCTCCCCCATTATCAACTTCACTCACCAGAGTGAGACTATTAGCATAATTAAATTTACACTGACACATCGTTATTACCCAAAGTCCATAGTTCATATTAGGGCTCACTCTTGGTGTTGTTCATTCCATGTGTTTGGAAAAATGTATAATGACATGTATCAATCACTATAATATCATATAGAATATTTTCACTGCCCAACATTAATACAGTTTTATTGGAATGCAGACCCTTGATTTATTACCTGTGACTTCTTTCATGATAGAAAAGCTAAGCTGAGTAGCTGTGGGGTTTTTTCACACACATGTCCCTCCTGTGTGATCTCACTTCATCGGGTATGTACTGATAGCCATTGAATTAATGAGTGAATTAATTTTCTCTTATTCCATTCTTACTGTCACTCCCTGACTGAGCCTCTGGTTCCCTCTCACCTGGTCTATTTCACAAGTGTCAGAACCTACTTCCTCACTTTCAGTCTGCTCCAAACATGGTTGCCAAGCTCATGTTCCTAATGCAGACCTCTGGATCATGTTCTAACCTTATTCAAAACCTTCTAATTGCTCACAGAATTGAACCAACCCTATGAACTTGGAATCCAAAGCCCCCACAATAGAAAATGTGTCTTGCATGATCTTCTAAAACCTTTGTTTAATAACCCAAAATCCAACATGCCCTTTCACATTCTTTATGCTTTGGTTCCCAAATGCTTCTGCTGCAATCTTTCATCCTTGCAAGGTCTGCTTTCTCCACGTACCTTTCCTGCTGCCACGTGGCTCTGCAGTATTCTAATCCACATTGTGCCTGTTTTTTTTTTCTACTTTGATGAGCCCTAATATTTCTAGTCTATTGCTATTATTAGTGATTGGCCTTATTGAGCAATTCAGTCTATAAACTCCCCGAGAGCAAGAATTATGCATTTTTCATCTCATATTCTACCTCATAATGCATTTTTAATGAACATTCAGTGAACTAATAGCTACTTATTAGTGTTTCATATGTATTAAAATACTTTGCAATTCAATTTTCCACCCCCCCCCAAAAATTCTCTTCCTTAATTCCCAAGTTTTACTCCAGCTCTGTGAAGCTTTCTTTCCCAGTGAAGTTGCCTTAAATAACTGTCTACAGTTGCAGCCTCCTCTGTCATACCTCCCACTCTCTTCTTAGCCCCCTGCAATCTGGCTTCCACATCATTCCTCTACCCAAAATGCTGTTGCAAAGTCAATCACAAACTCTTTGTTGCTAAATACACTGTGTCTACCTTGGTCCTTAACTTATTTGACATTTTTATTGAAAGATGGTCCCAAGTTTCTGTCTTGAGCCCAGAGTTCACCTGAGCTCCATATTCACAAATTCAGTTCTGTACTAGACATCCTTACCTGGGTGTCAAACCCGGAAGAGTGCTCAATAAATATTTGAGGAATAAAGAGTCTCTCTCAAGCTTGCTCTTCTTGCCTAGATCAGTGTTTCTTAACCTACTGTATCTTATGCCCTCTTTTTAATCAATACATAAAATCTTACGGTCTTCCCCACAATACCTGACATAGCTGCTCACCCTTCACCCAGAAGTTTTTGCAGACTGAAAATAAATGACCCTCTGCATAATCCCATCAGACATTAAACCAATATGCTTCTGCAGAACATTAGTTTCTGAGGTTTAAATTATTGAAACAATAGAGTATTTTTTGAATTTTCCAAATGTAAAATTTTACTAGTAAAAATATATACTATAATATTAAATATGTTCACAGGCCTTTTGAAACAATATACTGCAACCTGGAGATCCTGTTGTCCCTTGGGGTGGGGGGTAGGGTTGTCCTTCCCTTCCTCCTACTGGTCCTAAGTGATAATCCCAGGCTATAAGTTCTCTAAGGCAGACTTCTAAAGTAGCTCTAAAATCGTAGCTCTAAAATCTTTAAACATTTTCGAGCCCCTGGAATTTCCTTTTCTCTCCCTCATCCTCTGTCCTCTGCCCTCCCTTCATATTTCTAATCCCTCCCCCTTTCATTTTCCTTTCATATTTTCACCATATTGATCACAGATTGTGCTGTCCCTGTGGACAGCTGAATTTTTTTTCTTTTCTCAAGGCCAGAGAAGTAAATTTTCCGTTCTGGAATTTTATATGAGGAAATACAGTGACTGTCTCCTTGTCCATGCCCAGCAGTCCAAAACAGAAGACAAATTTCCAGGTTGCTTTAGGGGAGTCATCCAAGCAAGGTTGCGAAGAGAAGCCTGCTATGTGTTTAAAGGGCCTTATTTCCAGATCTGGTTTCCCCAACAGACAAGGGAAATCCTGAATTCATGAATGAGATGTAGCCAAATCCAACCTTTCTGCATAGCAAAAGCTGGGTGGGATTGGGGGGGAGGGGGGTTCTTAATTTTCCTTGTGCTCAAGTCTTCATTTCACTATGTCCTGCTGGCTTGTACCTTTGAACTGTTAGGATGCTAAACTGCTTCAAAGGATGAAGTACTTTGCCCTTCCTTCAGTTTACAGAAGAAATTGAAAATAGCTATGGGATTTTGTTTTGTCATCACATGTTTTTGTCACTATACCATGTCTTTTCACCCCCAATGATCTAGCATATATTTGTTAAGAGAGCTTCCTTTTCTAATGATAGGAACTGTGCATTTTTAAATCTGTTTTTGTAACTCTCTTAGTGGAAAAAAATATATATAATCTTTCATACTGGTGTCAGAGCACTTTATAAGGAGTCTGTGAACATCAAAAGGCTGTTTATTTTTAGCCTCCAACTTGCTCTTGAAGGACACACTCATTACAGCTATGACAACATCGGCTATTTTGGATGGCTGGCAGATTGGACATCCTCCCCAAAAAGAGCCACACTGGCTGACAATCAAGTTTAAGGCTGCAAGGACCTCATAACATCAACTGTTTAAGCCAAAAAGCAGAAGCAAAGGACTTAATAACCCAAAATAAAACCTATGCAGAAAATATGCTAGCGTGCAGGCAAATGACTCACTGAACGCTTTCTAAACCTGGGGTTTCAAAAGTTTTGTAGAATATTTCTCAGCTTTCACACCAAACAAATTAGATGTGTTTAGCCATCATAGTTGATTCCTTCTCTCTTCAAATTTTCTAAAAAGAGTACATAGAAAGTGAACTGTTAAAAGTCCTATTACCTAATCACATGATTAAATGTATTTCCACAAGTTTAAACTTTTGTGATAGTAAGACTAAAGACTGGTTTTCATTTATCAGTGTCTGGCCTCTTTCTAGGCACTAGCATTCTATTATCATTTAAGTACACTTGACATTGCACATTTAATATACAAATTGAGAATATCATTTCCCTATTGTAGTATACAACTGAAAATGGAGACTCAAATTAATTTCTAGCTTTAAATTACTAGATAAATTGTTTCTCCCAACTTTATTTCTTTTCTCAGTCTTAACTTCACCTTTCCGTTCATCCTTAACTTTCTGTTTGAAGCCCCACACAAACTACCATGTTCTGAGTTTTGCTACGGTAGCCTGTATTCATGAGCAGGGGGTGCTATAGGCAAAGGCATAATGAAATCCCCTGTTATATCTATTGATGGAGATGCTGTCTTCTGTATCCTCCATGAAGTCCCACTGAAGAATTCTTTCAGAACTAAGTGCCTGAAAAACTAGTATGTTTTCCCTAATGAAAAACCTGTAGAAGATTTTTTTTTTTCCAATTGCTACATAATCCTCACTACTATTAAACATGACAAGAACTGTTACCAGCAGGTTTATAGGGGTGTGTTACGCATGGCACTGGGCTTAGATATGCATGTTCTGTTTTTGGAGCTGGGACAAAACATATTGCTCCTGCATAATAAAGGCATGAGGACTTTAAAGACTGGGGAAGGGGGGGCGGAGCGGGATCCTGGAATAGAAGAAAAGAGCTAAGGAAGCTGTCTGGAGTATGAGGGAAGGGTCAAAGAGAGAAAGCTCTGGTCTTGGCAAACTAAGAAGGCACTTTACAGACCAGAATGTTCAACGGGGATGTTCAAGTGGTTTGACATGGGATATGCAAAGTAAACTATCTTCCCAGCCCTCCTCCCCATTTCTCCCTCAGTAACATCTACATTGCTCACCCACTCTTCTGTAAAAGTGGGTTCTATTAGTGAACCTCAATGAAGTCAAGGTCTGCGACTATGAGTTGGCCTTCAACAAAAACGGAAAGAGGTTACGCATGCGCAAGAGACTGCTGGGACAGCTGACATCTGTGTTACCCAAGGAAGGCCCAGGCTCTAAGGGTCGAGGGACCCGGATTTAATCCACATCACCACATGCTATTTGTATAATCAGAGGCTGGTCACTGGAGTTCTTTGATCCTCCATTTTTTCCACTATAAAATAAGAGTAATGATAGATGGTTTGGGGGTTAGGGCTAATGTTGCAAGGATTAGGGCTAATATGTGTAAATTGCTCACTATATGGAAGTTATTCTTTTAATGATAATTTTTATTTTAGCTGCTGAAAACCCTGAGGCAAGACTGTTACTAAAAAAAAACAAAAAAAACAAAAACAAAAAAAACTTTGAAATGTATGACTGTCATATTCTATCTATTGTGTTAAATTGTGACCTGCATCAAAGCCCTTGTTAACAGTATTATTGCATAAGTGGAGTTTTTCTGTCTTACATGTGCCCAGTTTCCCCACACTGACTTTTAGAACATGAGGGGAGTTGGTGCATGTTCTTCCACCTCAGACTCTGCTCCGTGCTTACTGTTTCATGGAGTTGTCGGACCAATTTTCGGAATGACCTTGGCATTGATCAAAACCTGCCCATCACTCTCTTATCTGTCCTCTTTGTCATCAAAAGTTGGGATTAGCAGTGAGGCAGAGTCTTTGGAAACTTGGCTTTATCTACTGTGTCATTATGTCTTTACCAACTAAGCTGACCAGACCCAACCATCATATTCATGTCAAAATTTCTGCCTAGCCCATAGAAGGCAAGAAAAGAAATAAACAAGAGACAGCCAACATTCCCATTTGACACCTGGGGAAGGTCAGGCCTCAAAACACCAGTGATCAGCCCAGAGACACACCAATATAAAACTGGAATTGCAACCAGGTCACCTACTTTCCTGCGTTCTGAACACTAGTGAATGTGACCTCCTAACACAGATTAATCAAGCAGTCTATAGGTTGTCAGCACATCAAAGCATGGGCACATTTACTTGCTCCTGCTGAAGATCATAAAAGAACAATTTTCAGATAATAGCTTCTACTGGCAGAAGATCTGGGGCTGCACGAGCCTCATCTCCATCTTCGGATTCTGTTTCTAGCCCATAAAAGCACTGAAACCTCAGTACCATCACTGTAATGGAAACGCGGCACCCAGTTCCTGACACAAAGCCCAAAGAAATTTTAATTTTACAAAAAGGAAAACAATGTTCAAGTCGATCTCAGATGGTTCGGAGTCTTTACAAATGTTTTCCCCTTCTCCTTTTCTCCAGTGACTTTTGAGGACACCACAAAGGTCTGGGTTTCTAAACTTTCCAGAAGTGGTGTTTTGTTTGTCTTTGTTTTTGCTGTGACTTAGTTGTTATTTGCAGGAATATGAGGCCTGTAAACAGAATACTTGAGAAGGTTACCCTTGCCCCAATGGTTAGGTGGGAAATATCTAACTCCCCAGTTTCCCAAAATGCAGGTACTTACAGAATCATGTTTATACTTGTGTTGAAGAGGAGAACATTCATTGCTCCACTAACAAGAGCTTTGGAAGAGTTAATCCTCAATAAACTGAGCAAACAGGAATCTTAGCTGATTTCTATTCCTTAACATGCCATTACAGAGATTCTTTACAGCTACACCAAGATAAAGTACCTCTAGCTCATACCAAAAGCACTTAAAATAACACAGAAGAGAAATTTTGCAAAATGCTTACAAGATTGACTAGACATGAAACTAGTGAGCAAAAGACAAAGCATTACTACCCAGGTACTAATTTGGGTTAGCAATAAAACAATAACACTCCTAGATAATAAACTTTTTCTTTAAGAATTAAAAAAATAGCAACAGTCGTAATTTAACCATTTTAATGTATATAAAAGGGAATGGAATCAATATTATGAGAAAAAAATTCTGCACGACTGGTATAATTATTACATCTCAAACAAAATCTCTTTTATATTGTGCTCCTCCATCAGTCCAAGATTGTAGACAATGATCACAACAGCACCGCACAGGTCATCTAGAACATCATGTTTGTATGAACCACCCAACCCAACAATCCAACTTGTTCTCACAGGAAGAAATCACACTTAGATCCAGCAAGATGTGTACCAATGAAGTTTACTCTTCTCCCTCCCTCCCACCCCTCAGGTTTTAATCATCTGTTTTGTAGCAATTATTGTAAATTACGGGTAACAACAACCCTGGAACTTCAGTACCAATACAAACCAATACCCCACTGCCACCTTGGCAGTTTGCCATGCATGCGATTTTAAAGTTAGGCAGTAGGAGGCAGCAAATGGCTCAAAACCACAGGCTCAGATAACTGTTGTAGGAAGTTGGAAAAGAAAACTAAAGCTATAGAAGCATAGAAAATAGACTTCTTAAACACAAACTTCCAGGAATTTAGACTTGCTCTAAGGAACAGTTAGGGGGAGATGGGTTGGCCCCTGTAGAGAGACCTTTGGGAAACTGTCTGGACCCATTTCCCATTTCAGCATCTCTAAAAAAACTCTGAGTTATTTTAAGGGTTAAGCAACACAGGTCTAGGTTTCATTTAATCGTGGCTCCAGAAACAAAGGTCTCATGGTTGCCTACATGGAAGTCTCAGATGGCATTTGCTGGACAGCACCCGCACTGATGCAGACGCTGTTCAAACCCGCAGAGACATTAGCACTGGTCCTGTTCCACACTGTTCGTCTGACTAAGGCATTTGCATATTTGAAACTTGCACCATAGATACTTACAAATGCCAATGATGCATCTGCATTTTAAAAAATACTTGTGATATGTGCTTTAAAGTATTATGTCTTCAGATAATATATATCTATCTTATTTTTAGGAAGCTGTACATGGACTTTCACTTTACTAAAGGGGGAAAATAGCTCTAAACAAAGCTTGGTTATTTTAGTCTCAAATGCTTGATTAAATTATTTAAAATCTTGCTTAAACCACCTTAAAAACTGTTTGGCTGCTTTGTAATACCAAAATAACTTTTGCCTCTCTTTGGATATTTATTTTGAAGAAATATGCTCATGTAATTTATATGAGCATTTAATTTCAAGCACAAATAGAAAGGTCCTCAGAAAACATGATTGCTAGGAATCAAAATTATAAATGTGTAAGGAAGATATTTTTGGTGTGTGAAACAAGAAAACCTAACATCTCCAAAGACAGTTCCCTGAAATTTCTGCATCGTTTCTTAAACTGTTGTGCTAAAAATACATACATTGTATGCTAAATAACACTTAACTGTCACAGAATACACAGCGGTAGTGAAAAACACACTCATTATCATGATAGTAATATTGTGATAAACAGTTAGATCAAATCAAAAGTAATCCACATCTAACAATGCAAATGCTGCTCAAAATCCTTCTTCCTTCTAGCCATGCATGATGATTCCAAACTGTCCCAATAGTTAAATAAGATATCATACATTACTTACTGTTTTTAAGAGGTCTATGCCATCCTTCTGAATCCAAAGAGGTGAAGAAGAATCACTGCCACAAGGAAATCTAGCAGGCAAGAAGGGGGGGGGGGAAATCAAGTATTAGTTGTCTGAAAATTAGCATCTTCAGGTTTTCTTGAGGTACTTCCCAAAATATCCCAAAGCAAAGAAGAAAAAGAAAAAAAGTTGGAGAAAAACAACACACACATCAGAAGCCGACTTTCTCCACAAACCCCTGCAGCTCCAAACTTTAAAGTAAAAGCTCAAATTGTTGAGCATCCTCATTGAGCAAATATCCGACTTCGGTATCACTGGTTATGCACATGATTTCAGTAAGACGAATGCATCTCCAAAATTATGGTTACTTTAATGCATTATCCAGATTTTCCCCTTGTTTCTCTCCCTTTCGCCCTTTTTCATTCACATTTTTCTTCCTACAAAATGCACATAGGTCTGTTCTTCCTTGTACCCCGAGTCAGGCCTGGCTTTGAAATGCATTTCAATCTCTCAACACAGACTGCTTTCATTGCATTTAGAGTCCCACTAAGGCCCAGCTTTAAAAGCTACTGATTCTTTTTTTCTTTAGCCTTCCTCACAAAGGAAGGGTATTTTGTAAATTACCAGCTCGTTCAGATCAACAAAAGGTACTTTCATAGAAAGCCCCATTTGATTTTGCTCAAATTTGATTACAAGGATGGAGAAAAGGAAAGGAAGTCAAAAAGAAAAACCCCAGATGGCTTTTTCATTCATCTCAGTGAATGAGCTTTATCTGTGCCTTTTGAAACTGTAGCAGTGGAAAAGCATTTCTGTTGGCTTAAAAAACTTGACAAAAATTATTGGTTTGCCATTTCTCATGTAACAGCCATTGGGAACTGGATGAAAAGACTTTTTCATGGGATCGCCTGCTTGGATCAAAATAATGGAGATTAGGTATTTCATTATAAATTACAGTGGGAGATAGAGCAGGCTGTCATATTAATAGTAACCTGCTCATGGCCTTCAATGGTAGCTATTCTCCTAGACAAAGGACCAAGGGGGTTGTCTATTGAACTTGTACTTTAGGCCTGATCAATTTTCTATCATCAAGGCAAAAGGTGAGAAGACTAACAAAGGAATTCACACATGAGTGACCTCATGAGACTACAGATAAAACAGCTTAAAGAAGCAAAACACATCCTGAAATTATGGATGATAAACTATATAAAGGAGAAGAAGACAGTATGGAGTGAGAGAGGAAAAGAGCAATGGTCTATAATTCTCCTCTCTCCTCTTGGCCAAATGGACACATTAAAAGCTACTTGTTTTCAGCTGCAGATAATTGCAACGTTTGGTTTGCAGTGGTCTGCTTTAAATCCTTCAGCCCACTTTTTTTTTTTTTTCCTCAGCGCAACTCCAGCCATTTCATTCTTTATTAACAACGGCATTGTGTTCGAGACAAAGCTTCTGTGAAGAGTCACACTCAAAAATAAAAACCGCAAAGAATCACAAGCAGCACAGGCTTCAAAATATTACACAGTTGGATTTGTGTTTATCTGCTCCAGGTTGCCAGGCTCTCTCCCCTGCCTCTCATGCACTTGCTTCTCAGAATCTAAAGCATTTCAAACGCGAACCTGTACCTGCAACTAAAAGACACAGAATCTAAATGAAGCATAATGAAACATGCGATTCAGTGAAGATTCTTTCAGAAAAGACTGGTGATAAGACACTAATCCAAAGAACTAGTGAACGATGGGTGATTAATTTTTATCCAGTCACAAGGAATAATTTAGATTCCCAATTGCAGTTGTCCCAATCACTGTAGAAATTGCTAGAATTTCCTTCCCTGGAATATTTCCACATAATTTTCTTTAATTTTTCTAAAAATAATAATAATAATTTGGATTTCTGCCTGATAGTGTTAGTGTTCCTTGAATTTCAGGATGGTAGTAGGGAATTTATGTTCCAGAGATAAAACCCAGGTTTCCAGAGGTTACTATAACCTGGAAATGCAGATGGTATAACAATTTATCAACACTACATAAAGCTAATGCAATGTAAAAATACAGGTGAGCAAGATATATTTTTACTGGGTTTTTTTTTAAAGCCAAAAAGTCATATAAGATTATCAATCAAAAAGGACTTCCAACTGCCTAAAAGCTTGAGAAAATACCAAGAATATCACCCATGACACAAGTTGTTGAAATAAGACTACATTTTAAAAGGCATCCTCAACAGGTGCAATGACCCCCAAGTCTTCAGCACGAGCAGTCCAGGAACACACTCTCACATAGAGTAGTGATGACACAAGGAAGGTCATTTACGCACAGATCAATAAAACATGATATAGCATATATACAAGAGACTCCACACTTGTATAAATTTATACTCCCTTTGACTTTAGGGGAGCCCTGGATCCTTGGACTATTTTAACCATTCAGGGAGACCTCAAATTCAAGGTTATTAAAAGAGGAATTCAACAACACTGGGGAAGCCAGTGTGCAAGCAGGCTCTTCCCACTCGTGCTGTAAATGTGGAATGATACGACCTTTCCAGAGGGCGCTGCGCAGCACGCTTCAGAGCTGAGTGCTCGCCTAAATCTTCCCACCTCTAGGTACCTTCCCAGTAGAAACTCGAATCTGCTTATCATACAGTGAGTCAGACAGTTCTGGAGACAGACTAGCCAGGCACCAATTTTAACTTGACCAACTTCCAATTACATCTTTATGACTTTGGTGATTAACCTCCCTATGCTTCGGTTTTCTCACCTATGAAATGGGGATCTCAAAAGTGTATTAATGAGAATTAAATGAGTCAATATATGTAAAGCATTAAAGTTGTGACTAGCACAATGAAAAAGTATTGGATATTGTTACTATAAACGTTCCAAATCTCAAAAAGTATTAACTAAATTGTGATAAATAAATACAATACAATGCAATATGCCCATTAGAGATCATGTTTCTTCATGACATGAAAACAATATTCATACTAAGTGAAAAAATTCAGGATACAAAACTCTATATATTATTTGATTGCAAAACATGTATACATGTTTTATATATGTGCATTAAAAAATGGCAGTAATCGTTATTCTTAGATAATATAATTTCAAGTGATATTTATTTTCTTTTTATACTTTTTAGTTTTAAAATTAATGAAAATTTCACATATTTTAAACTCTTATTTATTTTTATCAACCCTTACTTTGAGTTTATGAAGAAGGATAAGAACTATGAGGTGCACCAAGCAGAATGTAGTATTTACCAGAGGTAGTCCTGGGTAAGGAGAAAGTCAGAGTCTATGCCAAAGCTCACTTCAGAGCTCAGCACTAACATCCAGACACAAGATGAGCTTCCACACTGGGAAGTAAGCTTAAACTCTAAAATGTAAACAAGTTAGAGCTACGCATAATGGACCCACAAAGTTCCCACCCCGAGAAACTGTCAGTGTGTGTATACCAAAGACATCTGACAACAGAAGCATCCAGCAAAGTGACTCAGGGATGAACCTGCACAGATACGCACACACCAACATATACAGGATTTGTGTAACACAAACAGCTTTCATCAAATCAGTTAGGGGCGAAGGAAAAAAACAAGAAATCATAAGGAGTTTCAACAGCACCCGGTAATGATGTAATCAATTGCAGGGGCAGCTAAAATATAGAGACTGTAGGTTACAGCCAAGGAAACATTTAGAGAGGGGGAGTAAAGCCTGAACTTTGCACTTGTCCCTTTCCCTCCTCCTACCCACAGGGAGTTTGAACCTGAGGACGGGAAGGGAGGCCCATGGAAGAGCAGACTTTACCCCTCCCCCAGGTGGGCCTTTAGTCAAGCCTGAACTTGTGGCTGGGAAAGGGGGGAAACCTAGAATGTTTAATTGAGATGTACTAGTCTTTAGTAACTAAAAGTGACTGGAAAGCTATGAAATCTCCCAAGATATTATTAACAACCACGAAATGACAGAGAACTGCTGAAGATGGAGGAAAGGAAAGAAACCTGAATTCAGAGTATTTGGTATGAGTTACATGGGTATTATTCCTTTTTAGAAAAAAAAAAAAAAGTCTAAGCTAAGTGCTAGACTTTTTAAGAAATTTCAGTTACTAAATAGCAAAGTTTAAGAATATGAAAATGGCCCTGGCCGGTTTGGCTCAGCGGTTAGAGCGTCGACCTGCAGTCCAGAGAGACCCGAGTTCAGTTCCCGCTAAGGGCGCGTATCTCGGTTGCAGTTTGACCCCAGCCCTGGTTGGGTTGTGTGGGTGGCAGCCACTTGATGTGTCCCTTTCATGTCGATGTTTCTCTCTCTCTCTCTCTTCCTTTCTCTCTCTCCCACTCTATCTGAACAAAAAATGAAAAAATGTCCTCAGGTAAGGATAAAAAAAAAAAGAATATGAAAATGTCACCTGATCCAGCAACCATTTCTGGGTATATATCCAAAGGAATTGAAAGCAGGGTCTTAAACAGATATTTGTATACTCATGTTCATAGCAGCATTGTTGGAAGTAACCCAAGTGTCCATCCATGGATGAATGGATAAACAAAATGTAGCCTTAAAAAGAAATCTGACACATGCTACAACATGAGTGAACATCGAAATACTATGCTAAGTGAAATAGCAAGACACAAAAGGACAAATACTGTATGACTCCACTTATATGAGGTACCAAGAGTAGTCAAATTCATAGAGACAGAGAGTAGAAGGGGAAAAGAGAGAATTTGGAGTTACTGTTTAATGGGTACAGAGTTTCAGTTTTGCAACAAGATGGATGGTAGTGGTGTTTGCACAAAATATGAATGTACTTACTGTCACTGAACTTCACACTTTAAAATGGTATATTTTGTTGTGTATATTTTACCATATTTATTTTTTTTAAAATATGAAAATATTGCTTCTTAAATGCTTCAATTCTTTTATCATCCAATAGAATGGAGTAAAAGGGAAAGGGAGGGGCAGGGAAGGGGAAGAGACACGGAAAAAAAGGGAGGGATTGGAGAAAGGAAAAGTGTAGTCAGTTGTGCAATTTGTACACTTCCCCCAGATGCCAGTCTGGACAAATGGGGGTGAATTCCAGCCAGGAATTATGCTAACCAAAGAGTATGCCCTGGGGCTGAACTTCAATTGCTGGGAGGAAGAGATGTCATTTTGTAACTCATCTGCCCAGAGGGAACATCTTTTATTAATTGGCAAAATGGCATTGTATGTGTCAACAGGCTTTGGAAGGGAGCCAGGCTGGTATGGGGACAGATTAAGAACATTTAGATTGAATTGTAGAATTAGTTATGTGCTCTTTGCTAATGAATTAGTCACCAGTTCCCTGGGGAAACAGAATATTTGCCTGGGAGTTTCAAGCTCATTACTGTCTTCTTCACATGCTCTTCCCTGCCATCAGCACAACTAGTGTCATAGCAATACACCCATTACTGAAGCACATGAAGGAACAGCACAATTCTAATGATACATAATTGGAGCAATGGTAGGTGATGTATAATTAGACTTCTCTAAATGAGACAAGATAAATGGACCCAAGGACCAAAACATATGCTCATCACTCTTCTAACTACAGGGAAACGTGTTGTTTTTTGTTTGTTTGTTTTTAATTGATTTTTTAGAGAGAGATGAAGGGAGAGATAGAAACATCGATGTGAGGGAGAAACCTTGATCGGCCGCCTTCTGCATGCTCTCTACTGGGGATTAAAACCACAACCCAGGCATGTGTCCTGCCTGGGAATAGATCTGGGACCTCTCAGTCCATGGGAGAATGCTCAATCCATTGAGCCACACCAGCAGGGCTGGGAACCCCATTCTTACAATCACTTCTTCATGGATGGTATTTAAAATTTATATTTCCAACCCTGACCGCCCACCAAAACTAATGCCGTATTCCTGGTAAACTACAGGATATTCCTATTAGGCTATGATACTAAGCGTTCAAATCATCATATTGCTATTTCCTTATCCCATACAAAAAGCAGCTTCTTCTCCCAACTTCTCTGATTCTGTTCATGTGTTTCCATGAGTGACCAGACCTAAACTATCAAAAACATATTTGAATACTCCCTTTCTTTTGTGCCTTATAGTCAATTGATGTGGGTTCATTTACTCATTGGTATGCTATATCCAGCTGTTGCATCTCTTTCCTCAGGTCACATATAGTCCCCCTCACTCTGAAGATATATTCATTTCTCAAAGTTCTTTAGTTAATCCTCTAGTGTTCTTTCTCTGTGTTCTCCCTCAGAAAGAGCAATAATTCTCTCGCTTGATTTATTCACTATCTATAAACTCATCCTTTTTGAAACTCTCCCTCTCTGGCTTCTTGGACTCTTCCTACCTCCCTGATTCTCCAGTTCCTCCAATTTCGTGCTCCTGGCTCCACCAACTTTAATAAAGGCTTCTTTCTCATCCTGAAAGCCTTTTGCATTAATCCTCTTCTCCTTACACATTCTCTGGCCACCTCTCCCTCTTCAACATCACCTATGAATTGTAAGCTAACGACTCCCAAATTCACTTTCCAGCACCAGTCCTAAAGCCAGCTCAAGTTCAAGTTCAATGTGTTAAAACCCAACCTCACTATCTTCTATAACCCTACAGGGAACGATAGAGCAAGAGAGACAGAGACAGAGAGAGGCAGGGAGGGGGTTGGGGAAGAGCGGAAGAGAGGGAGAAGACAAACAAGCAGTCTTCCCTCTCTATCTTGGTAAAAAGCAACACTTAATTTCCCAAGCAACAAATCCAAGGTCCATCCTTGTTGGTCCTTCTGTCTCAGCCTCTAATTAGTCACCAAGACCTTTGAATTATATCTTATCAATTTCTCTACAGTTTCTCCCTTTCTTTTCAAACTTTTATTGCTGTAATTTGTATCTGAAGCAGCTCTAACTTGAACAACTAAAACAATTTTCAAACTGGGCTCCCTCTCCAATCCTCAAAATTCATCCCCCACCTGGATATTGCATTGTTTCTTTTTTTAATTTATTTTTTATTAAAAAAATTTAATCACAGTTTACATTCAATATTATTTTGTATTAGTTTTAGGTGTACAATAAGTCAGTCAGAGAAAGGCAAATACCACATGATTTCACTTATGTGTGGAATCTAAAGAACAATATAAATGAACAAACAAAACAGAAACGGACTCATGGACACAAAGAACAGACTGATGGTTGCTAGAGGGGAGGGGTTTGGGAGACTGGATGAAAAAGGTGAAGGGATTGAGAAGTAAAGATTGGTAGCTACAAAATAGTCATGGCGATGTAAAATATAGCATTGAAATATAGTCAATAATATTGCAATAACTACGTATGGTGCCAGGTGGGTACTAGAAATATCAGGGAGAACACTTTATAAAGTATATGATAGGCAACAATGTTTTAAAGGAAAGATCTAGCTATGCCACTGCTCAGATTAAAATCCTTCTAAGGTACCCCATAGTACAGAGCCTTGCTATTCAAAATGCATCATCTGTTCATTTTTTTCTTTGTTTCTGTTGCCTTAGGTGTTGTATCAGTGAAAATTCTGTTGCATATGATGATTGAGATTTTGTTGCCTACATTTTCTTCTAGAATTTTTATGGATTCATGAGTTACATTTAAGTCTTTCATCCATTTTGAGTTTATTCTTGTGTATGGTGTAAGTTGGTGTTCTAGCTTCATTTTTTTGCAGGTGGCTGTCCACTTTTCCCAACACCATTTATTGAAGAGACTGTCTTGACTCCACTGTATGTTCTTGCCATTTTGGTCAAATATTAATTGAGCATATTGTCTTGGGTCAATTTCTAGATTCACTTTTCTGTTCCATTGATCTATCTGCCTGTTCTTGTGCCAATACCAGGCTGTTTTGATTACAGTGGCTTTGTAGTATTACCTGAAATCTGGTAATGTGATCCCTCCTACTTTGTTCTTCTTTTTCAAGATTTCTGTGGCTATTCAGGGTCTTTTTTGGTTCCATATAAACTTTTGGAATGTTTGTTCTAGTTCTGTGAAGTATGTCATTGCTATTTTGATGGGGATTGCATTGAATCTGTAGATTGCTTTGGGTAGTATGGAGATTTTAATGATGTTAATTCTTCCAATCCATGAACAAGGTATATGCTTCCACTTTTTTATATTTTCCTCTATTTCTTTTTTCAATGATCTGCAGTTTTCTGTGAAGAGGTCCTTTACTTCTTTGGTTAAGTTTATTCCTAGGTATCTTAATTTTTTTGCTGTGGTGGCAAGTGGGATTCTGCACAGCAAAAGTAACAACCATCAAAACGGAAAGGGATCCCATTACATGAGAGAACATAATTGCCAGTGATGCATCAGATAAGGGGTTAATTTCCAAAATATATAGAGTGGTCATACAACTCAACAAAAGGAAGACAAAGAACCCAATTAAAAAATGGCAGAGGAATTAAATAGACACCTCTCCAAAAAGGTCATACAGATGGTCAAGAGACATATGAAGAAATGCTCAACATCACTAATTATCAGAGAGATGTAAATTAAAAGAACTATGAGGTATCACCTCACACCTGTCAGAATGGCCGCCATCAACAAATCATCAAACAACAAGTGTTGGTGAGGGTGTGGAGAAAAGGGGACTCTAGTATACTGCTGGTGGGAATGCAGACTGGTGCAGCCACTATGGAAAATACTATGGTGTTACCTCAAAAAGTTAAAAATTGAACTTCCATTTGACCCAGTGATCCCGCTTCTAGGAATATACCCTAAGAAACCCGAAACACCAATCAGAAAGAATATATGTACCCCTATGTTCAAAGCAGCACTGTTTACAATATCTAAATCTGGAAACAGCCCATGTCCATTAGTAAATGAGTGGATGAAAAAGCTGTGGTACATGTACACAATGGAATACTATGCAGCTGTAAGAAAGAAAGATCTCTTATCCTTTGAGATGCCATGGAAGGATCTGGAGAGTATCATGCTGAGCAAAACAAGCAAAGCAGAGAAAGACAAATATCACATGATCTCACTTATTTGTGGAACATAATGAACTAAACAAACTGCTGAACAAAATTAACCCAGAGACATGGAGGTAGGGTACAGGCTGACAAGCCTCAGAGGAGGGGGGGGGGGTTTGTGGGGGAAGAGATAAACCACAAAACTTACATGCATGTATGCATGACCAATGAATATAGACAACAAAGCTGGGGATGGGGCGGGGGGGGGGGTAAGGGGAGGAGGGTGTCAATGGGGGAAAAATGAGAAACATCTGTAACAAAAAAAAAATTAATAAATAAAAAAAATTTTTTTAATGCATCATCTGGAAGCTTGTTAGAAATGCAGAAACTTCCCCCACCCCCTCCAGGCCTACTGAATCAGATCTGCATTTTAACAAGATCTCCAGGATATTCATCTGTGTATTAAGGTCTGAGAAGCACTAGTTTAAAGAATAAAATACTACAATTGTAGCTTTATCCATTGATCCTATACAACCTTCACAAACTGGTGGTCATCTATCTTCCCAGTTTCAACTCCAGCCCCTTCCCCTACACACTGGCTTTCCTGCCTCAGGACCTTTGTACAAGCCATTCTTTGCCCTTGAAAACCCTGTCCTACTTTATTTGGATGTAACCGACTCCTCTCTCAAGGCTTCACCTAAATGTCACATCTACAGTGTGTCAAGATCAGAAGTTTTATTTCGAGAGAAGAATAAAAAAGAATAGGCAATATTAGAATACAGTGTTTGTACTAGACATGAATATTTCTTCAGTAAAATTTTGTTTTAATTGAAGTACTTTATGATTTCACTCATATGTGGAATTTAATGAACAAACTAAACTACCAAGCAAAATAGAGACAGACTCATAGATCAAGAGCAGGCAGACAGCCGGGGAGGAGGAGCTTGTGGGGGGGTGTGGTGGAGGAGTTGAGCAAAAGAGAGAACTCATGGACACCGACAGCAGTGTGGTGATTGTGGGGGTGCAGGGGGTGGGGTGGAGGTGGAAGAGGGCATAGAGTGATGAATGGTGACAGAAAAAATAAATAAATAAATAATAAATAAGTAAATAAACAAATAAATAAATAAAAGAAGTAAAAATAAAGTAAAAGCTACAGAGAAAAACTTCATATTAACATTAAAAAGTTTCTAATTTAACATGGGCAGGAAATGGAATGAGTTCATTTAGGAGTTGATCCCTAACACTTCAATGTCCAGACAGAGAATGACCTGTCATTTGGGTTGAAGGCTGTAAAGGGAACACAAGTATTGTTTCATAGATTATCTAGATGTCTGTCAGGAACTGTGAATGTCCCATGTGCCAGGTAAGTTAAGCTGCCCCAGTTTCATGGACGGATAATAAATAGGAATTGTCTACTGAAGAAAATAACACAGAACAATAAGCAAGCGCACACATGCTTAAGCAGACTTATTTAAAGTTGGATACTGTGAACACATTTCAACACTGGCTGAGATGTTATAAAAATGTAAAGCTCTGTTACTGGTATTCCATTAATAACAAATGGGAGTGCTTGAAACATAAAATAATATTTTTATTATCTATTTTAAAAAGGATCTTGGCAAGTAAATAGTGTAGATAAAACTGAAATGGATACGCTTAATGTACTAGAGAATAAAAATTTCAACAATTATGGAAACATTAAATTATAAATACTTGCTTTGCTAATTAAAACCATCTTATCAACTATTAGAGTAGGTCCTATGGGATTTCTACTTGGCAGTATTTTCTTAGTCTAGTTGAGATGCTCTGTGAATTTCAAAGTAATATAACTAATTTCCTTAAAGTATGTTACATAACTCAAACCATTTAAGTTAAATTTGAAATCAGTCTGATTTAGCAACATTTAACTGCCCTAATCAAAAGTGAAAATGCTTTTAATTACATTAATGGTTACTAATGGCACTAATCAAGGCAGAGTTATTTAAGCAATTAATCAATTTTTATATTAGAGCAAAATCAAATTGATTTGAAAACAGATAGCTACATGATATTATAGCTGCACATACTAACCCTACCCGCATACATTCTAGATAAAAATTATATGCTAACAAGAAGAATTATGACTTATATCATGACTTATATTTCTTTTATTATTACTTTAAAACATTGACATATTTCCTGATCCTTCCTTTCCCCTTCTTCAGACCCAAGATCTGATCAGTCAACATGCCTTTTTTATTTTACCTTCAAAATATATGGCTAATCTCTCTTGTGGGTTGCTGGGACCTAGTTCATACAACATTATCTCTGCCTGAACTGCTGCAATGTTCATCCAACTGACCTCCCCAATTCTCCTCCTCCCTCCATCAGTGCCCATCTCCGTCCTCAGTTTCTCACAGCCATAAGAGTAATCCTCATAAAACTCAACTGCTTAAAACTCTTCAAAGGCTTCCCACTGTATTTAGGATGAGATCTCAACTCCTCCCACGACTTGTCATTCCCTGCATTATCTAGCACCTGCCCAACCATACAGAACCATCTCCTACAGCTCCTTCCATTGCCTGCTTCCATCTTGACACACTGATATTTTTTGTATTCTTGTAACACATAAACATATGCTACCACCTCTAGGTAAAATGTTCTCTCTGTAGCTCTTCTTATGTCAAACTCATTTTTATCCTACCAATTTCTCCTCAATGTCCACTCCTCAGAAAGCCTTCCCTGGCTACCCCAGCACCCATCTTGCCCCCATGCAACCTTGCTGCTCTCTATCTCCATCTCAAAATCTTGTTTGTGGCCTTCATAGTACCTATCTCAATTCACTATTATTTTAGTTTATTTTTTAGTCTGTTTTCACTAGATTGGAAACTCTATGGGGAAGAAATCATGACCTTCTCATTCAGTACAATATCCCCAGGAGTTAACACAGGGGCTGCGTACTCAATAGGAGCTCAGTACACACACACACACACACACACACACAGAGAGGTGGTTGAAATTTTTGCATATATAGGTATATATATATATTTTTTAAGTGTCAGAATTTGTATACTACAAAGTGAAACTGAGAAATTCAAATATTATTTTAAGAAATTCAACCAAATTATTGCTTCTGACAGACAATGATGACTCATAAAAATGAGACCTATCTCAAACAGAAAGCCTTTTATCAATTCCTCATGGTCAAGTGTGAATAGAAATATAGTGCCTGTGAGCCAGGTTAAAGAGATGGTAAGGTTAAGGAGATGGAAACTATCCCTGCTCTGATAGAAACCCAGATGAGACAACTCTGTCCTCACACTAGATAATGATGATGCTCTTGATGATGATGATGATGATTTTAAGAGCAGCCTTTATTCAGTACTTGCTATGTACCACTCACTGTTCTAAGTGCTTTACATATATTAACTGTTTAATCCTTACAACCTTACTGCTATCTCCACTTTACAGATGAGAAATTCCAAGGCTTCAAGAGGTTAAAGTAAGCAGTTTACAAAGAGTCTCACAATTAAGTGTAAGGGCTGAGATTTAATACTAGGTGCTTTGAACCTGAATGCCCATATTTATTTCTGTTAAAGAGAAAAAAAAATTGAGGCCACTGTTTAAATATACCACTAGTCACATAACTAAAACTTAAACTGTCCTAATTTCCCTGAAATGGTGCCTCTGACCTTAAACAAAACTTAAGCTTTCTGCATCTCTTTACAGCATAACCGTACAGCCTCCTAGCTAATCAGCTACAAACAAGTAAATTTACGCAATGAAAAGGATTATATATTTCTAGTAATCAAACACAAGAGAAAACTATGTGCTTACTTGCTCACACTTTATAAATCAAGTTCTGACTACTGAAAGCAAGTTCTAATCACGTTCCCATTGAAGTTTCTCTGTTCTAACTTTCCCTGTTCACAGTTGGTTTCTCACTAAATAAAGTATTCGTATCAAGTAAAGCTTTCTGAATTTTCTTCTGACATTTCTAAGTATACAAAAATGTTTTAGGACATCCCAAGAAGAAAGTCTACCTTATATGATATTGAGCATAAAATGACAAAACAGTAATTGCCAGGCCTTTGTAGCCATGGGGGGTGTTCACATTTCTTCTCACTAGAGACATACACATTCCTTTGGTCCCAACAATTGTTTTGATTTTACCAGAAGGATGAGAATAAGGTTCCCCTGATATGTCCCAGAAGGGCAGACAACACAGACATGGACCAAAAGAAAACATATAGCCAGAACAAAGAATGCTTGGATGAGAGAGAGAAGGAAGAAGGAAAGACTTACACAACTAGGTGAGTCCGTATGTAGAGCAGGCAGCCAATGTGTTGCAAAAACACTTTTGGAGAAAATGAAAGCCACCTTGGTAATTACTACTGATAAAGATTTTGAATCCCAATGAGTCTGAGGTAAACAGGAAGTATCAGGAAATAGTACTGTACTAGTTTCCTGTGGCTGCCATAAGAAATTACCACAAACTTCATGGCTTAAAAACAATAGAAATTAATTCCGTTCAGTTCTGGAGCTCAGAATTCTGAAATCAATTATCACTGGACTGAAAACAAGGTTTGGAACAGCTGCATTCTGTCCAGAGAGTCTAGCGAGGACTCCATTCCTTGTCTCTTCCAGCTTCTTCCAGCCGCCAGCATTTCCTGACACGTGACCACATGACTCCCATCTTCAAGGCCAGCATCTTGAAACCTCTCTCTGCTCTGTTCTTATATCACCTTGTCGTCTGTATGTGATATGAAAATCTCCCTCTGCTTCCCTTTTATAAAGATACATAGGGTGTCATTTTGGGTCCACCTGAAGAAACCTGGGTAATCTCCCCATTTCAAGATTCTTAATTTAATCACATGTGCAAAGACCCTTTTTCCAAACAAATATTTAAGGTTTCAGAAATTAGGACCTTATACCTTGAAAGTGAGGGGTATATTTCAGCCCATTATAAGTACAAAATGCTCTGATGACAGGAAGTGGCTAACCCTAGCAAAGACTAGTGAGACACAAGAGCACTGTAGACTTCGCAGAAGACGAGCAGACTTTAGTACAAGAAAGTAATTCCTCCTGGACCAGAACACAGATCATACTTAAGTGTTTTTCCTAATGCTTTAATGAGGAGATAATTGGATATTAAAGCCAGCATAATTATTGTAGTGTAATGCATAAAAGTTTTGCTTAACTTAATTCTATTGTGAATTGTATCTAATTTTATTCCATAACATGGATTTAGTCAATCGTGGAAAATGCTTGGCTGTCCTTATGGAATTCTAAGTTCAAGTGCCAATCCAAATATATTTACGCAGGATGAAAAAGACAGGGCTTCTCTGTTTTATTTTAGTTATATGAATCCCAGAGAAACGCTCTGATTGACAGGCCCACATAAGCAGGAGGGACAGCTTGCGCTGATTGGAGCAGGGAGGGAGAATCTTCAAAGCAAAAGGGAAGCTACTACTATAAGAAGAGAGGAAGGTGTGCTGGGCAGATAAAAACCACAGAAGTCCAACTGCACTCTATGCCAGTCTACACACACACCTATTACAGTACAGCTATCTCACATGCACTCCTATTTACACACAGAAAAGTACTCACTCTTCTTACAAGGGAAACAAGCCAAAGCTGAGCCCTGTTTCTGCATCTAGTCATGAGTTCAGAATCTGAAGGTGACATGGACTTTTCTTCATTGGATCCAGGCATGTCTCTTCTTGACCTTGCACCCTTTAACTGACAGTCTAGCCTAGTGGTTAAAAGCATGGGTCCAGTCAGACTGCTTGAACTTAAATTATGGCTCCACCTTTAACAGCGTGTGGTTTGGGGCAAGATTCCCAACCTCTCCGTGTCTCAGTCTCCTAATCTGCAAAATGGGGATGCTGATAGTATCTACTTTATAAAGTTGTTTTAAGCATTCAACAAGAGAAAATGCATAAAATGTACAAAGTAAACATTGAATAAGTATTAGGTGTTATGGTTATCATCATTTTAGATGCTGAAAATAATGCATTAAGCAAAATAAACACAGTTCCTGCCCTCATGGAATTGCAATTCTAGCAGGGGAAACAAACAATTTAAAAAACAAATAAATAAGTCCACTCAACAATTTCTGAATTCAGCTATCGACGCTTAGAATGAAACCTTTGTCTCTTTTTGTATTCATGTAGCTATTGCTGAACATTTTTAAATGAGTTGAAGCTTATGAACTTACATAAAAGTTTACATGAAAGTTTGTGCCAGACAAAGTACAAAGAGAAAGCGGCATAACAGTATATATAATGTGAGCCCTGATCATATTAAATATACATATACATTACACATACCTTTGTTTCCGCATTAAAATGCCAGAGAGGATACACAAATTGTTAATGATTACTTCTAGGGAAGAGAAATAGGTAAGGCCTTTACTTTTGGCTCAGCAGTTAGAGCATATAAGTTTATAAAATTATAATTTAAAAAATTCTGATGCTACAGTTGATGTTTAAAAAAATCAAAATTTTTTTACTGATACACATTTTTTTGTTGTTGTTTATCTTCAACCAAAGATATTTTTCCACTGATTTTTAGATAGAGTGGAAAGAAAGGAGGGAGGGATAGAAACATCAGTGCGAGAGAGACACATTGATTGGTTGCCTCCATGGGGCCAGGCATTGAACCAGCAACCCAGGTACATGCCCTTGACCAGGAATTGAACCTGAGACCCTTAGGTGCCCTAGCCAATGCTCTAACTGCTGAGCCAAACCAGCCAGGGCCTGATACACACTTTTATAGACCATTCTCTGAGTTAAGCTTATTTCTTTTCTGTATGTACGTTAAAACTAAATCTAGTAAGTGTACTGTATTTTTAAAATACAAAACAGACTTCTGGTCAAGATGGCGGCATAGGTAAACACGGTATTGCGTCCTCCCACAACCACATCAAAGTTACAACTAAACTACACAACAACCATCATTCAAAACCTTCTGAAATCAAGCTGAATGGAATTCCTACAACTACGGAATTAAAGCAGCAGCCACATCGAGACTGGTAGGAGGGAGGAGGTGGACGGGCTGGTACCACACCCACGTATGGCGGATAAAAATCAGGAGGACACCTTGGCTGGGAAGGTCCTCCCTGAGCACTGAGGGGTCCCAGTCCCACACCAGGAGCCCCGCTCAGGGTTCCAGTGCCAGGAAGAGAAGTCCCCATAACTTCTGGCTGGAAAAATCAGCGGAAACTGAGGTTCAGGGAAGCTGAGGAGGCTGGAGCCTCAGGCAGCTCCTTAAAGGGCCCATGCACAAACTTATCAGATTCACTCCCTCTAAGCTTGGAAGGGAGGCAGCTTGAGGGGCACCAAAGACATACAGGGAAGAACTGAGCTGTTTGGCACTGGAGCGAGGGCTGGAGAGGGAGCTTTCTCCGGGACAAACATGCTGTCAGAGGCCTTTGTTCCTTTGGTGAGCCCTTCCCTGGGGTGGCAGACAGTTGCTATATCTGGGACTCCAGCAACCTGGCTCACACTGGTAGCCTTGCCCTGATGATTCCCTGAGGCCCCGCCCCACCCAACTTTCAGGCCCACCCAAGCTGTTGCCACTTGCTTAACCATAAAATTGGCCTGTCTTGGATCCTGCTTAGTTTTCCTAAATTCTTTCAAACAGGCAGCATCTGGTCTGAGCTAGCCCCATACCTCTCATTAAGTAATATATAAAACAAACATAGGGAGACAGCCAAAATGAGGAGACAAAGAAACAGGTCCCAAATGAAAGAACAGAACAAAACCCCAAGAAAAGAACTAAGCGAAATGGAGATAAGCAATCTAACAGATGCTGATTTCAAAATACTGCTTATAAGGATGCTCAGTGAACTTAGTGAGGGCCTCAAGAGCATAAAAAAGAACCAGTCAAAAATTAGGGATGCACAGTTAGAAATGAAGGAGACATTAACTGAAATAAAGAATAATTTACACAGATTCAATAGTAGGGTACGTAAATCCAAGAAGCAAACCATTGATTTGAAATATAAGGAAGCAAAAGACACCTAATCAGAACAGCAAAAAGAAAAAAGAATCCAAAAAAATGAGGATAGTGTAAGGAACCTCTGGGACAACTTCAAGTGTGCCAACATTCGCATCATGGGGGTGCCAGAAGGAGAAGAGAAAAGAAGAAATTGAAAACCTGTTTGAAACAATAATGGCAGAAAACTTTCATAACTTGGTGAAGGAAACAGACATACAATCCAGGAAGCACAGAGAGTCCCAAACAAGTTGAACCCCAAGAAGCCTACACCAAGACACATCATCATCAAAATGCAAAAGGTTCAAGACAAAGAGAGAATCTTAAAAGCAGCAAGAGAGAAGCAGTTAGTTACCTACAAGGGAGTTCCCATAAGGCTGTCAGCTGATTTCTCAAAAGAAACTTTGCAGGCCAGAAGGGAGTGGCAAGAAATATTCAGAGTGATGAAAAGCAAGAACCTACAACCAAGATTACTCTATCCTGCAAAGCTGTCATTTAGAATCGATGGCCATATAAAGACTTTCCCAGACAAGAAAAAGCTAAAGGAGTTCATCACCACCAAACCATTATTATATGAAATGATGAAGGGTCTTTTTGAAGAAAAAGATAAAATATATGAACAAACAAAATGGCAATGAATACATATCTATCAACAATGGAATCTACAAACAAAATGAACAGGCAGAACAGAAACATTCTCATAGATACAGAGAACATTTTGTTGGTTGCCAGATGGGAGGGGGGTTGGGGGAATGAATGAAAAATTCGAAGGGATTAAGAAGTACAAATTCATTGCTAGATTGACAAACCTCAAAGGGAAAGGGGTTGGGGGGTGGAAAGAAATAAACCAAAGAGCTTATATGCATAAGCTATGGACACAAACAATAGTGTGGAAAAGGCGGGAGGGGGGTAGGAGTGGGGAAGAGGGGTCAATGGGGGAAAAATGAGGAACATCTGTAATACATTCAACAATAAAGATTTAAAAAATAAAATAAAATACAAAACATTTGTTTTAGATATGTTTCCAATCCTGGTGATGGTGAATTTGTGTCCCTTCTTTCCCAAATCCACACTCCCCTCCATTCACATCCACTCAGCACAGGCAAGCCTTATCAACATAAGTGTGAATTTTTCAAAACAACTGGAAAAGACTCCCAACCTCAAATATGTTCTTTGTCCAGGAACATACTGAAACAAAACAGCCAATTTAATAATAATGATCAATGTACATTTTTTTCCAGTTTTTGCTCATTTATTCTGACTTGATTTTATTTTTAGAGACCAAAATTACAACTCCTTCCTTGCCTTTGTAACATACCCACAATTCCAGAATGCTGATCACACACACAATGCATTTTCTAATATTGCCACCTTCCCTTAGACCATAAACGTTTGGAATGTCAGTGGTATGTTTAGATGTGAGAGGTTTAGATGTGAGAAGCTCCTCCTCTGGGCTTCAAGTCCTTAGCCAAGTTTTTAATAGCATTATTGAGACATATTTAACCAACTGTAATATTGTAAGTGTCCATTCTGCAATTTTTAGTAAATGTATAGTTATGCAACCCTCACTACAAACATTTGCACCACCTCAAAGAGCTCATTCATACCCTTTTGCAGTAAATCCTCTTTCCCACCCTCAGCCACAGACAACTAGATTTGCTTTCTGTTTCTTTGCATTAGCTTTTCCTGAAATGTTCATATCAATGGAATCGTACACTGCAGGTCTTTTGTGTCTGGCTTCTTTCACTCAGCATTACTTTTTGCAGGTTCACCCACACTGACGGCCATTTTACGGTTAAATACAGGGATGGGCAAAAGTAGGTTTACAGTTGTTTGTATGGAAAAAGACATGCAAGTTAAAACGTCATAAGAATAAACTGTGTTTCATGTACTCACAACTGTAAACCTAATTTTTCCCACACCTGTAATATTCCATTGTATAGATATATCATATTATGTCTATCCATCCATGCATCAGTTGATAGATATTTGAATTGCTCCAGTTTTGGGCTATTATAAGTAATGCTATGAACATTTGCATACACATTTTTATGTGGACACATGTTTTCACATCTCTTGGGTAGATTCCACGGAATAAAATTGTTTGAGTTATGTGGTAAGTTTCTGTTTAACTTTTTAAGGAAATACCAAACTGTTCTCCAATGTGGCTGTACAAGTTCACATTCCTATCAGCTTCTCCATGTCTTGTCAATACTTGTTATTGTATTTTTTTTTTTTCATTATAGCCATTCTGGCTAGTGTAAAGAGATATCTCATTGTGATTTCAGTTTGTGTTTCTCTAATGGCTCATGATGTTGAGTATAATTTTCCTGTTTATGAGACATTTGAATATCTCATTTGGTGCAATATACATTGAAATCTTTTGTTTTAACTGAGTTGCTTTATCATATTATTGAGTTCTTTATACATTCTGGATACAAACCCTTTATCGGATATATGATTTGAAAATATTTCTCCATTCTGTAGCTTATCTATTTCCTTAAAGTCTTTTGAAATACAAACATTTTTAATGTTAATAAAGTCTAATTTATCAATGTATTGTTTTTTGGTCAAGATTTTGGTATTATCTCTAAACTATTTGCTTGACCCAATATTTTCTCCTAGAAGTTATATAATTGTTGCTTTTACATTTAGGACCTAATTCTTAATCCTTTTTAAATTAATTAGTGTGTTGATGGATATCCAATTGTCCCAGCAACATTTATTAAAAAGACAGTCCTTTCCACCACTGAATTGATTTGGTCCCTTTGTCCAAAATCAATTGACCAGAAATATAAGGGTTTATTGTTTGATTCTCAATTCTGTTGCATCAAAATATGTATCTTTACTCACGCCAGTGCCACACTGTCTTGATTATTGTTGCTTTATTGTAAATATTGAAAGGAAGAAGTTTACGTCCTACATTTACTTTGTTCAAAATTGTGGCAATTTGGGGCCCTTAGTATTTCCATACAAATTTAAGATCAACATGTCAGATTTCTGCAAAGGAAAAGGTCTTAAGATTTTGATATGGGGTCATATTGAATCTATAATTCAGGGAGAAATATGATAGATTTTTGTATATTACTCTTGTATTCTGCAACATTAGTTGTAGTAGTTCTTGGTGTGAATTACTTAAGGTTTCACATCTTTTGCAAATACAATTTATTTCTTACGTCTTCCTTTCATATTTGGCAGTCTTTTATTCTCCCTTTCTTTTTTTTCTCTCTCACTTTCCCCCACCCCACTTTTTCTTTTTTCTTCCCCTCTCTTTTTCTTCCTTCTCTCCTTCCTTTCATGTCTTTCCCTATCTTTATCTCCCTGCCTAGCTGCCTCTCTGCCTTTCTTCTCTTTTCTTGATATCTTTCTCTTTTCTTCTTTCTCTCTTTTCTTTCCTTATTAATCTGGATTCAGCTTCTAATACGATGCTGAATAGAAGTTGTGAGAGTAAACATCATTGCCTATTTTCAAACTTTTGGAGGAAAGCAGTCAGTCTTTCGCTATTAAGTACGATTTTAGCTACACATTTTTTTATTTACATGCAGTTTATCAGGTTAAAGATGCTCCTTTTCATTCCTAATTTGTTAAGAGTTTTTATTATGAATGGGTAATGGAGTTTATCAAATGCCCTTTGTTTTTGCATCTATGGAGATGACCATGTGATTTTTTTCTCTATTCTATTAAGATGGTGTATTACATTAATTAATTTTTTATGTGGTAAATAAACCTTGCATTTTGGGATAAACTTCCACTTGATCATGTGATATAATAGTTTTTATAGGTTTTTGGATATGGTTTTATAATATTTTGTTATGAATTTTTGTATCTATATTCATGAAGAATGTCAGTCTATAGTTTTCTTTTCTTGTGATATCTTTCTTTGTATTTGGTATCAGAGTAGCAACACTGGCCTCATAGTATGAGCTGGGAAATGTTCCCTCTTTCTCTATTTTCTGGAGGAGTTTCTGAAAGCTTAGTATAATTTCTCCATTAAATATTTGATAAATATACCAATGAATATATCTGAATATGCACTTTCCTTTATGGATAGATTTTAAATTACTAATTCAATTTCCATATTTAATATAGGTCTATTTATATTTTCTTTTCACTTTCGTAGGTTGTTTCTTTCAAGGGATTTGTCCATTTAATCTATATTATCTAATTCATTGGCATAAAAATTTTTATACATAATATATTATATACATTATAATGTATATAGGCATTCATAGGCATATTTATATATATATATATATATAGTATACACACACACATATGTGAATATATATCTCCCCCTTGTATCATTGCTGTCATTCATTCCACTTATACATAAGTATTCATAAGTATATAAGTAAAATAAATGACAGCAATGATACAAAGAACAGGAGGAAAAACTTAGGAATATTTAGCCCTACCTTTAAAGTGAGATACACACACACACACGCACACACACTCAAATGCATTGTTGCTGTTATTATTTTGAAAAAAATTATCTGTTAAATCAATTAAGAATAAAAAAATAAAAATTTTTATTTTATCTGCACTTATTCATTCTATGAAGCTCTTCCTTTCTTTATGTAGATCAAAGTTTCTGAACTACCATTT
Source organism: Molossus molossus (assembly GCF_014108415.1). NCBI lineage: Eukaryota > Metazoa > Chordata > Mammalia > Chiroptera > Molossidae > Molossus > Molossus molossus. The sequence continues at coordinate 46,274,191 of NW_023425388.1, read as the reverse complement.
GCCTTTGCTCTGAAGAAGTTTTTTTAACATTTCTTGCAAGGAAGGATTACTGGTGACAAATTTCCTCAGTTTTTGTTTGCCTAAGAAAGTCTATTTCTCCTTCATTTTTTGAAGAATAATTTTATAGGACACAATTCTAGGTTAGTAAATTTTTTTTTATTCAACACTTTAAATATTCACTCCACTCTCTTCTTGCTTACATGGTTTCTGAGAAGTCAAATGTAATTCTTACTTTTGTTCCTCTATAGGTAAGATTATTTTTCTCTGGTTTATTTCAAGATTCTTTGTGTATCTTTGATTTTCTATAGTTTAACTCTATATCTAGGTGTAGGTTTGTTTATTTTGTTTTGTTGTTGCCATTTATCCCACTTGATGTTCTGCGAGTTTCCTGGATCTATGGTTTGGTATCTGACATTAATTTGGGAAAATTCTTTATTATTGCTTTAAATATTGTTTCTGTTCCTTTCTCTCTTTCATCTCCTGGTGTTCCCATTACACATATGTTACACTTTTGTAGTTGTTTCACAGTTCTTGGATAGTCTGTTCTATTTTTTAACTCTTTTTCCCCCTACTTGCTTTTCAGGTGTGGAACATCCTATTGTCATATTCTCAAGCTCACAGATTCTTTCCTCAGTCATATCCAGTCTACTGATAGACTCAACAAAATATTCTTCATTTATGTTACAGTGTTTCTGCATTTCTTTTTTTTTTTTTTAATTTCTATCTCTCTGCTTACATTATCCATCTGTTCTTGCATATTGTCTTCTTTTCCCATTAAAATCCTTAGCATTTTAATCATAGTTGTTGTTTTTTTTTTAGATTTCTGGTCTGATAATTCCAAAATTCCTGTCTTAAATTCCAAAATATCTAACTCCAGCTCTAATATTTGTTCTGTCTCTTCAAACTATGTTTTTTGCCTTTTAGTATGCCTTGTAGTATTTTTGTTGAAAGTTGGACATGATATACCATGTAAAAGGAACTTTGATAGGCAGGCCTTTAGAAATTAGTGGTGAGGTGTGGAGGAAGAGAAGAAATACTCTTTAAACCTATAATTAGGTATCAGTTTTTTTGTAAGTCTGTCCCATGGACCGTGAACTTTACCAGTATTCCGCAGCCCTTCCCCTTAATTGAAATGGAATGGCTGAGAGGTGCTGGAGTTAAATTTTTCCTTTCCTCCACATGGGAGGCTAGAGGAGGCTGAAGTTGGGTATTTTTCTTCCTCTAGCTAGATTAGCTCTGATTAACAATCCCATATGATTAGGCTCTGATAAGTGTCTCCTGAGGATAGACCTTGTTAAGAAGAACAAAATTATTTTGTGTATTTTAAAATGGCTTCTTTTCCCCTCCTTTTCCCAGAAGCACCAAGACATTTTTCTCCAATATTCACTGTGAGTGCCTGGAGGTAAAAATCACAAAAGTGTGGAAGCCCCTCTATAACTGGGTTCCCTTGGAATTTTTAACATTCAGAGCTGTTCACACTGAGCCTCAAGCAATTCATTTACTGTTTACAATTCATATACTCATCCTAGTACTAGTTTCTTCTCTAGTAAGTTGTAATTCTGTGTGTGAACCCAGTTCTCCAATTATAGAAGCAGTGGTTTGCCCTGTGTTCTTACTTCTGTGCCAGATCTAAGAAGTATTGTTGTTTATTTAGCTTTTACTTGTTATGATGGTGAGGCAACTTCTAAGTTCCTTTCATGATGAACCAGAAACTGAAAGTCCCTTTGTTGTTTTTAAACCACATTTTTATGTTATTTTATTAGTGGCGATTCTAGTGATTACAATATGCATATCGTTATCAAAATCTGGGTCCCCTAAGAGAAAATGTCTATTGACTGCTTTTGTTCCTGTGTTAGGGTCACTATTTTCTGTTTCTTTGTATATCACCAAGAAAAAAGTTAGAGGGCTCCAATAAATAAAATCAGAAATGGATGAGAAATTACAACTGATACCACAGATATACAAAGCATCATAAGAAGCGACTATGAAAAAATATAGGCCAACAAATTTGACAACTTGGAATAAATGGATAAATTCCTAGAAATATATGATCTTCCAAGACTGATCATTTTTTTAAAAAAGAATCTAAGTAGACTAATTACTGGCAAGGAGATTACACTGGTAATTTAAAAACTCCCAATAAAAAAAAAGCCCAGGACCAGACTGTTTCACTGGTGAATTCTACCAAACATTCAAAGAAGACTTAATATTCATCCTTCTCAAACCCTTCCAAAAACTGAAGAGGAGGAAACACATTCAAACTCATTTTATGAAGTCAGCATTACCCTGATACCAAAACCAGATAAAGTCACCACAAAAAAAGAAAATGACAGGTAAATATCCCTAATGAACATAGATGAAAATATGCTCAACAAAATATTAGCACAATCACCCTGGCCAGTGTGGCTCAGTAGTTTTGAGCATTGTCCCATGCTACAAAAGGTTGTGGGTGTGATCCCTGGTTGGGGCACATGCCGGAGGCAACCAATCAATGTTTTTCTCTCACATTAATGTTCCTCTCTCTCTACCCCCCTTCCTCTTTCTAAGATCAATTTTTAAAAGAATAAAATAATTTCATATATATGTATTTAGCAAATTCAATCCAACAATACATTAAAAGGATCATGTACTACTATCAGGAATGCAGGGATGGTTTGACATTAAAAAATCAATCAACATGATACATCATATTAACAAAAATTAAAAAAAACCAATCATATTATTATTTCAATACATGTAGACAAAGCATTTAGTAAAATTCAACATCCAGTTATTATAAAAATTTTTTTTCAAAGTCAGTATAGAGGAAACATACTTCACATGATTAAAGCCATATATGACAACCCCACAGCTAATATCATACTTAACAGTAAAAAGCTAAAAGCTTTTTGTATAAGATGAGAAACACAACAAAGATGCCCACTCTCCCCACTTTTGTTTGACATTTTACTGGAAGTTCTGGGCACAGCAATTAGGCAAGAAAAGGAAATAAAAGGCATCTGGAATGGAAAAAGTAAAACTGTCACTATTTGCTGATGTCATGATATTATGTATAGAAAACCCTAAAGACTCCACCAAAAATCCATTAAAACTAAAATGAATCCAGTAAAATTGTATGATACAAAATTAATATACAGAAATCTGTTATATTTTTATATGAATAATGAACTATCAGAAAGATACAAAAAAAAAACAACCTTATTTACAACTGTATCAAAAAGAATAAAATACCTAGGAATAAATTTAAACAAGAATGTAAAAGATCTTTACACTGAAAACTATAAAACACTGATGAAAGAAATTGAATAAGACATAACTAAAAGGAAAGCTATTCCATGCAGAAGACTTAATATTGTTAAAATGACCATACTACCCAAAGCAATCTACAGATTCACTACAATCCTTATAAAAATTCCAATGGCATTTTTCACAGAACTAGAACAAATAATTCTAAAATTTGTATGAAACCCCAAAAGATTCCTAATCACTAAAACAATCTTGAGGAAGAAAAACCAAAGCCAGAGGTAGCAGGTTCCCTGATTTCAAACTATACTACAATGCTATAGTGATCTAACAGTATGGTATTGGCAAAAAATTGACAGAGAACAATGAAATACAATAGACAGCCCAGAAATAAACCCATGCATATATGGCTAATTAATTTATGAGAAGGATGACAAGAATATACAACGGGGAAAGGACAATCTATTCAATAAATAGTGTTGGGAAAACTGGACAGCTACATTCAAAAAGAATGAAACTGGACCATTATCTCACACCATAAATAAAAATTAACTCAAAATATATTAAAGACTTGAATGTAAGGCCAAAAACCATAAAACTCCTACAAGAAAACATAGGCAGTAAACTCCTTGACATCAGTCTGAGTATTGGGAAAAGGGGGGAATCTGACTCCAAAGGGCAAAAGCAAGAAAGCCAAAAATAAATGAATGGAACTACATAAACATTAAAAGCTTCTGCGCAGCAAAGAAAACAATCAACAAATGAAAAGGCAGCCTCCTGAATGGGAGAAGGTATTTGCAAATCATATATCAGATAAGGAGTTAATATCAAAAATATATAAAAAAAACTCATACAACTCAATAACAAAACAAAAAATCTAATTTTAAAATGTGCAGAGAGCCCAGCTGTTGTGGCCCAGTGGATTATCCATCATCCCATGGACTGAGAGGTCCTAGTTCGATTCCAGGTCACAGCACATGCCCAGGTGGTGGGCTCAATCCCCAGTGGAGGGTGTACAGGAGGTGGACAATCGGTGTTTCTCTCTCACATCGTTGTTTTTTTCCTTCCCCTCTCTCTCCCTTCCTCTCTCTCTAAAAAGTCAATAAAAACATATATTTTTTTTTATATGTGCAGAAAATCTGAATAGACATTTCTCCAAAGAAGACATACAGATGGTCAACAGGCACATGAAAATATACTCATCATCACTAATCAGGAAAATGCAAATAAAAACCACATGAGATATCACCTCATACCTGTCTGAATAGCTATTCTAAAAAAGACAAAAATAACAAGTATTAGAGAGGATGTAAAGAAAAGGGGACCCTCTTGCACTATTGAGGGGTGGAAATTGGTGCAATCACTATGGAAAACAGCATAGAGGTTCATTAAAATTATTTTAATTAGAATATCAAATGATCCAACAATTCCACTTCCGGGTATCTATCCAAAGAAAATAAAAACACTAATTTAAAAAGATAATATGAACCACTACGTTCATTGAAACAAAATAGCCAAGATATTGAAACAAACTAAATGTCCACTGATGGATGAATGGATAAAGAAGATGTGATGTATATATACATTGGACTACAGTAAGTGCTCACTTAATGTCATTGATAGGTTTTTGGAAACTGACTTTAAGCAAAATGATGTATAACAATACCAATTTTACCATAGGCAAATTGATATAAATAAGAGTTAAATTCCTACAAGCATATTTCTGGTCACAAAAACATCACCAAACTTCTAAATGAAGGCCCAAAACACTTTTAATATTAAACACTGAAATAAATATGAGCTATGCCCGTCTGGTGTGGTTCAGTTGTTGAGCACTGATTCATGTACCAAGAGGTCGCCGGTTCTATTACTGGTCAGGGAATATGCCCACGTTGTGGGCCCGATCCCCAGTTGGGGGCGTGCAGGAGGCGGCCAATCAATGTTCCCCCTCATCAATGTTTCTTTTCTATCTCTCTCTCCCTCTCCCTTCCTCTCTCTCCAAAAAAATCAATAAAGAAAAAAATTGTTTTAAAAGAAAGAAATATGAGCTATACATATATTTTAAAAAGAGTAGTAAAACCTAATAAGAATTTTTTTCCAACCCACTGATTTCAGTTCAGAGGCATGAGTGCCTGGAGTCTATCTCAGCATCTCGGGGCACACGGCGGAAGCCAGACCTGGACAGGACACGGTTCCATCACAGGGCACACTCACATACTCACTCATATTGGAACAATTTAGACATGCCAATTAACCTAACACGCACATCTTTGGGATACAAAAGAAAACCAGGGAAACCCCACACAAACATGGGGAGAACACTCTACATAAACAGTGGCCTTCATAAAGAATCCTTTTTTTTTCTTCTCATCAATATTATAACAAAAAAATGTTGAAAAAAACAATGTTCTTTGAGAAACTTCTGTATTACTCAGCCACAAAAACAAATGAAATTTTGCCAACATAGAGAGACCTTGCGGGCATTATGTTAAGTGAAACAAGTCATACAGAGAAAGATAAATACTGCAGGATTCACATACATGTGGAATCTAAAAAACAAAAAACCCAGACTTGTAGATACAGAGAATAGATCGGTGGTTGCCAGAGGGGAGGGGAGCTTGGGATGTGTGTGTGTGAAAGGAATCAAAAGGTACAAACATCCAGTTATAAAATGAATAAATCGTGGGGATATAATGTGCAGCATGGGCAATATAGTCAATAATAGTATATTAGCTTTTTACAGTGACAGACAGTGCCCTGGCCGGTTTGGCTCAGCGATTAGAGCGTTGGCCTGCGGTCCAGAGAGACCCGGGTTCAGTTCCCGCTAAGGGCATGTACTTCGGTTGCAGTTTGTCCCCGGCCCTGGTTGGGTCGTGCAAGTGGCGGCCACTCGATGTGTCCCTTTCACATCAATGTTTCTCTCTCTCTCTCTTCCTCTGTCTTCCTCCCACTCTCTCTGAATAAAAAATGGAAAAATGTCCTCAGGTGAGGATAAGAAAAAAAAAAATACAATGACAGACAGTAACTAGTCATATTTTCATGCTCATTTTACAGTGTATATAAATGTGGAACCACTGTTGTACACACAAAGCAAATATAATATTATATGTCAATTATACTTCACAAAAAATATATGCATTAACCATCTTCAATGTTCCAGACACTAACTAAATCAGGCCTGTTTGAGTGTGCTTAAGCTGCTACAACAAAATACACAGACTTGGTGGCTTAGACAATAGACATTTATTTCCCACAGTCTGGAGGCTGGGAAGTCTAAGATGAAGGTACCGGCAGATTCTTAGAGAGAACTCTCTTCCTGACTTGTAGACAGCATCCTCTTTGCAATAAGTTCACGTTTCCCCTCAGTGTGTGTACATAGAGAGAGAAAGAACTCTCGTGGTTCTTATAAGGGCACTAATTCCATCATGGAGGCCTCAATTTCATGACTTTATCTAAACCTAATTACCTCCCAAAGCCTCACCTCCAAATACCATCACACTGGGGATAAAGGCTTCAATACACAAATTTGGGTCCACATTCAGTCCGCAAAAGGCAGCATGGAGGATAAGAGAAATAGAGAAGACACTGGCCTGGTTCAGCTCAGAATCTAGTGAGAATGCTGAGTATATATACACTTATCAAAGATAGTGGAAAGGCACAGTGCTTCCAAAAGTACTCAGAGTTCAGTTGATACAAAGATTACTTCAAGGGTAGAAGTCATGAGTGGTCTGCAAGAGAGAGGACATTGAAAAAAATGTAAATAATCTTCATATGGGCAAGAATCCTTGAATAGCTTAGGGAGGCTGGAGTAGAGGGGTTAGGTGGGGTCAGGGCAGATAAGAGGCTGGAGAGGGAGGTGGGGCACTCTGGCCTTGGGACTTGGTGAGGATTGTAGGGGAACTAATGAAGGATTTGAAGAACTGACTGAGGCATTGAATTAGTTTCCCATGACTGCTGTAACAAATTGCCACAAATTTGGTAATAGCTGAAAACAACGTAAACCACAGAACTTACATGCATGTATGCATAACCAATGGACATAGACAACAAAGCTGGGGATGGGGAGGAGGGTATCAGTAGGGGGAAAAGGAGAAGCATCTGTAACAAAAACAAATTAATAAAAATAATTTAAAAAAACAAAAATGTAAATTTATTCTCTCACAGTTCTGGAGGCCTAGAGTCAATAGTTTTGTCTCTTTCTGGAGGATGTGAAGGATAATTTATTTCATGCTCTCTCCTCGCTTCTGGTGACTGTTAGCAGTACTTGGTGTTTCTTGGACTGTAGACCTATCACTCTGTCTCTGTCTTCACATGGCTTTCTCTCTGTGTCTCTCTGTGTGTCAAAGCTCCCTCTTCTACCTCTTATAAAGACACCAGTCATGGGTGCACCTTAAATCCAGGAAGATCTCATTTTGAGATCCTTAACTTAATTACTTCCACAAACACCCTTATTCTAAATAAGGTCACATTTGAGATTCTAGGTGAACGTGTCTCCTCAACCCTCTACAGACATATTCAGATAGATTATCATGATTGAGCTTGGAGGTAAAAATCACTTAGCATGTTTAAAAAAAAAACACATATAAAAGTCCAAAAAGACATATAAATATATGCCCAATGCTCATCTACACTATTATAATTTGTGATTGGAAAGGTGGGAAACAACACAAAGGTCAGCCACGAAGGGACTTACCAATGATATCACACTGCATCTATATAACAGAATACTAGGCAGACATTAACAAACAAAGTAAATCAACCTAAACTGACACTAAAAGATGTCAGTAAAATATTAAGTTAAAAAAGCCAGGTGATATATAGTATGCAAAGTGTGACCCAGGTATGGTCCAAAGAAGAAAGTTGGAAACATATTCACAGCTATTAATGGTGCTTATCTTGTGGTATTTATAAGTCTGGGAGGGGGACTAAAATGGAGAAAGCTTTTATTTTACGGAGTTATGTATTTTTGAATATTTGAAATGTCAGTGCCTTACTTCTATAACTTAAAAAAATATATATATTTATTTTTGGAAAATACTATGTTTAGGAGGGAGGAAAAAATAGGTGGGAAAAAAGTGCCACCTGACTTAATATGATTTTGAAAAAACAAAAAGTGCTCACAATGAAATTTAAATGTAAGAAGCTGAAGAACTGCATTTTTAAATTCTGTAATACAAACTGTGGCTATATATTGAATAAATTCTGGAAGTTAAAGAAATATTTTTTAAAATATCCTAACGACAGATTAATTCACAGCAAAGAATACATTGCCCATCTATCATTCCACTGCTGATTTAGCTGGGCTGGACAGCGGGTTCCAGGCTCAGGCAAGTGCTTACAACAGTCTCACAATTCCAGCCCTGGATCACCATGACAACATGAACATATAATTATATACATGCATTGGAAGAAAACCAAAGAATGAGAAATACAAAGGCATGCAGGGATATATATATATATATATATATATTTTTTTTTTGGTTCTGTAGAGGAAAACACAGAAGAAAATGATTTTTTAAATATTTCTTACAAAAGAACACTATGTTTGTGAAAATAGTTAATTAAATGGATTTAAGTAAAATATAACTTAAACACTATGGCTATTTTCATCTTTCAGCTCTCTCGATTTATCAAAGCTCTCAATAGCACACTCAGGAGCATTCAAACAAAACTAAACAGCAATAAAGCTGTTTTAAGCTTCCTGTAATTTAAGTAACAATTTCTATAATTACAAGTATTTGAAAACTTTTTTTATCATTTCTAAATGATTATGAATATCTGTGAGTTTAGAAGATTATATTTTGAAATGTATTTATATACAAACCTTCCATAAAAAAGCAAAATAAATTAAGCTATTACTATGTTTAAGTTGTTGGTTTATAGTATGATGTATGTGAAATAAGAATTTTCAAATAAAGCAAAAGAAAGGGGTTAGTTACTAGACCTAAACACTGGTAGAAGCCGACCGATTCCCTTTTGTTGGTGGTTCAGATGGCACAAAGTAGAATCGTGTAATCAGCCTCATCCACACTGAAGAGATACAGAAGGAGACCTGTAATATATAAAAATGTATATAATCTGTACCAATATTCAAAAATAAACAGGGGAAGGGAACTGATCAAATGTACCTGAAAAATGTCTCTTCCTCTGGACAGACTAAGTAAATCTGCCAGCCCCCAAGAACTAGGAAGAACTTCTTTGTTCAACATTAAACATCATTTATCAAGCACTGTATTGAGTATTTGGGATAAAAATAATCATCATCTAATGGTTCACCAGCTAGTGGGGAAGAAAGACCGGTAAGTAATTATCATAGTGGGGCATCCATAGATAGGACAACCACATGTTCCACTGCCTGAGACAATTTCGGTTTCTACCTATTATTTTAGCCTAATTTTAAAAATCAGTATTAATAATGTGAATCTCATATATCCCCATTTATAGAAATACTATGGGAGCCATGGAAAGGCCTTCACTCCAGCACTCGGGGCTTCCTGGGGGGCGTGCTGCCTGAGTTTAGTCATAGAGGATAAATCAGACAGCCCAGTGAAGGAAGGGGACCAGGGCCACATGGACACTTAAACTGAGCTAATGACATTCTGTGTCAACTGTTTTCCTAACAAGGAGACTTTACACTCACATCATGTAATGTCATATTTGTGGAGGATCTCGATCCCTCAAACTCCTTTAATATGTCTCTCGCAGAGTCCAAATTCCCAGAGCACATATGCAGGTGACACTGGGCATGTTATAATCCTCAGAGACGGCCTCCTCCCAGGCAGCAGGCAGAATCGTGATCACAGTAGGACCTATCGCCATAACTAAGTTCTAGAAAACATCTTTACATGTGTTAGTCTAGCACTTTTCCTTTCAGAAAAGGCCCCTCCTCCACCATGTGACCCAGCAGGCCAGAGTCCTTTGGGAAGTACTGATCAGTGTGCTAGGATATCACCAAGCATAATGAGCTGCTGGTGATCTTCTTTAAATCCTGCCTAAAAATAAGGTCAATAAAAAATAACACAGACCTGAGAGATGAAAAGAGACTCCTGCAGATGTTCTTTGAATCCCTGTATGCAAAAACGCCTGACATTATTGGACTTCCCCAGTACAGAGGCTAACGATTCCACTCTCAGTTGTACAAAGAAAGTGTCTATTTCTCGGTAATTGTGTAGCAGTAGCAGGTGGGGGAGGGGGGTGAAGAAAACATTCGTGCTATCTGGTAACCTGAGTTAACACCAATAATTTAACTCAGTCTCTGCTTAAAAGACTTAAGTAAAATGTCAGTGTTTCAAAGCTCCGAGCCCTCCCATTCCTCCTTAAGAAAGCACATACGTGTGTGAAAGAGGAATGTGGCCTGTGTGGTTTGGGGGCACGGTGATTAGGGGCTCTCATAAGTTGTTCTCTGGGCCCATGTTGATCTCCACAGCCAAGTAGCTGGTTTGGCTACCCCAATTAGATACAACCAGTCCCATCCCTGATCATTCTGTGGACATCTCTTGCTGCTGAAAGTTATAGGTGTTCTCCTGGCTGGGGCAACACTGTTCCTGAGCACCGGTCACCTCCTTTCTGAACTGAACCCCACCCCAGCTCTCACTAGGTTCACGGTCTTCCCTGAGGTAGATGGGGTCCCAGTTCACTTCTGATTCAGGTGGCAAAACTACAGCCCTTGGCTATGGACTTGGCCCCCATCACAAGAAAGACCCTTTAGATAAACTCATCAGCACCTTCAGCTACCTTTCTCATCCCTCCACAGAGTACAACTGAACTTTCTGGATTCTTCCCACTCTACATGGGATCTAAAGGGAGATTCAGGACACTTAAACTCATTCTTTTCCCCATATAACTATGTGAACAAAAGTGATGCATATGGTTGTGCAGGTTGCTAAGGTTATCTGCTTCCAGACTGCAGTGGAAACTAGGCCAGGAGTCCCTGTATCTATGACCCCCCCAACCCCCACCTAAGCCTCAGCCTAGAGAGAGACACACATCTCATAATCGGTTTCCCACCTTTAGTCCAGGAGGGTGAAAAAGACCACCTATACCCCCTTTGTTTTCCTTCTTCCAGTTTTACCAATACATCCCACATTTAAATTCCATGATCAGAAAAGCAAAACAAAAACTACAGGATCAGGTTCACTGGCTTGCCTCTTTATATGTTAAAGGAGGAGATAAAGGAGTTCACAAAATACTTTTCCTTATCAACCTAGTTTCATTTCCAAGCCTGTCAACTTGCATGCTAGAATATTCTGTTTTGGTAACACCTAATTATTAATCCTTTCTTTCTCTTTGCTTCCCTGAAGCTACAATCCTAATTTAATCCCCTCCCTTGTCTTGTCATGCATCCCAAAATATAAGCAATAAACATATTAATTTACTTTTTAAATTACTACCGTAGATCAGTAGTTCTCAAAGCATGATCCCCAGATTATCAGCATTGTTAGAAATGCAGATTCTTGGACCTTCCCTAGACCAACTGAATTAGAAATTCCAGGGCCCCAGAATCTGCATTTTAACAAGCCCCCTAGGGATCATGCTAAAGTTTGAGAACGACTGCCTTATGTGCATTTACATAGAGATTCTCCTTCAACATGACCAAGGTATATATAATTTGTTTCTCACAGGGTTTGCCAACCTTGACAAAATCACAGTTACCATGTTAGGAGAGTCACTCTGGGCAGCCTCGGGGCTAATACAGTATTTCCTGTTTAATGCTTCATTCTCTCAGAGGAGTGATGACATGGGAGTAGGAGAGGACACAAGGGATAATCTGTGGACACAAGCAACACAAATGTGAAGTAACTGGGAAGCACAGCATTCCCAAAGCTCTGAAGAGATCTCCACCAGAGCTCCAGGCCCCGGGCTTGACATGGTCGAAAACAAGAAAGAGGAGCCCCTGCTTACAGACAACTGCCTGCCCTGCACCATTCAAGGCTATTCTTGGCTGTGAGACCTCAATTACATTTTATTTCTTACATGTCTTCCCTCCCTAAAGAACTGAGATTCCATCTGCTCCTGAGCCTTGAATATTAAGATAGAGGGTACTTTCTTTCCCAAAATTTCCAGACTCCAAAGGCATGTGCTATACCCAGTTGGCTGAGACATGTAACAACAAACCAACTGATAATCAGGACCTCTAAACATGGAATTTAGAAAACACTGAAGAATGAAAGGAGTGACATACATATGTATAACAATATCCATCTGACTAGAGGCTTACTTTTTATTTTAGCTTCATAAGTCTGTTGGCATATCAATCTAGGTTAAAACCAACAGAAACTAAATCTAGTTAACTTAAGAAGAAAACTGAAATAGAAAGAACCTGAGCAATTCAACAACTTGAGGGGAAAACTAGAGAAGAAACATCTGTTCATCTGGGACAAGACAGGAACAAGGGCAACTCCAGAAATCCAAGTTGCAGGAACTGATGGATATCTCTTCAGGGAATCATCACTAAAAGGATCCAGAAATAAGATGTATTCCTTCACCTTTTGCAATCCTCTCAGGAAATACAGTCCCAGAGAGATTCTGATAGGTTAGCTTGGATGGCATAGCCACCCTTTGGAGAGAGAATCACAGGATGCCCTGAATATAGTCTCACTAAATGGGGAAAGTAAATTCCAAAAAGGAAATCAAGCTGTTGTCTCAGAAAGAGGAGAAATGGATGTTGGGTGGCCAAGAAATGTTCATCACAATGATACCAAAAAGCAAATGTTAGCAGAGGAACCTGAAGCCCAGAGAAGTTGTGACTTGCCAAAATCCCAGACAGTGAAGGTCAAAGTAAGCCCACGCTTCTGACACATACTCCACTCATCTTCTCTTCACCCCACTCATCCAACTTTCTGATTTTAACCTCCACACTGAAATAGTGAACTCTGCATTGAGAAAATAGTAAATAAGAACATTAACCATTAAAAGCCCAAAGGCTCTAGTGGTGCTGCCTCTCCCCATTTTCTTCACTTTCCTCTGATGTGCTCAAAGTGAGCTGTGTGGTATCCCAGTCAATGCATTGCGCTTAAAGTAAATTGTCTTAGCTCTGCCATGGACTAGCTATGAGACCGTATACAGGTTACTGAACATCTGTAGGCCTCAGTTTTCTCATTTGTAAAGCAAATGGATAGATCTCTAAAATCCCATATCCAAAATCTTAAGCAATTAAAATAAAAGTAAAATCTATTTATTTCTATTGATTTTCTCTGTCAACTCCTAGCGAGGTTATACTGTATCTTCTTGTTCATTATAAGTGTTTTAATAATAACACAGGAAATAGGCTTATACTCATCTCTGATTTTTTTTTGTGTTTGTTAATCCTCACCCAAGGATATTTTTCCATTAATTTTTAGATAGAATGGAGGGAGAGTTAGAGAGAGAAGCATCCAATGTGAAAGAGACACATCAGTTGATTGCCTTCCACATGACCCTGACCAGGACTGGGGATTGAACTCAGGTACGTGCCCTTGACTGGGAATCGAAACCTCAACCCTTCGGTCTGTGGGCCGAAGCTCTGACTGCTGAGCCAAACCAGCCAGGGCTCATCTCTGATTTTTTTAATTCACCAAATGATGTCACAGAGAAGTATAAATTTTTAAAGTGTAAGTACATCTACCTTTCATCACACTGCATTAATCTAACCCTTTATGTGAAATAATACTACTAATTCCTATTAAAGTTTCTCTGATTAAAAAGCTATTTTGTGGACACAGAAATCCACTTTTTCTAAATCTCATTTCTTTTTATCTTTGACACTGCCATTCTGCTCTCTCTTTGTACAAAAGAGTAAATCCTTTCAGAGCCAAGAGGCTAAGACGCCCTGGCGACTGAGATTACCATTCCTGACATCCCAGGGAATAAACGCCAAGGAGCATTTCTTCTCACCTTTCACCTTGAAATAATCACAGCACTGGAAGTGCAGGCTCCTGGGTGACAAGTGACGGGAAAATCGTCCCTTACACTTCAGCCTTGGAAATTGACTTCAATAATGCTTTATAAAGTTACACTTTTAAACATAAATTTTGCCAGGAAAAATACCAAATGTAAAAAGACAAACTTGTATAGAAACAGAACCTTCTTATTTTTACACTCATTTTCAAGTGCCTCAAATCTTCTCCACCCTTCTGTATTCACCAAAAATGTTTTCACTTACGATTTAATATTTGTAAAGCATTGGCTGCAAGTCTCCTTTATCCTATTATCAACAATTTGAGTCACAGGTGAGCTCTTTGGTGAACGACTCCCTTGTACAGTAGTTGTGTGTTATACACAGAAGGTTTTTCAAAATACTCATTATAATATTTTTTAATTCCTTGATAAATTCTTTCTTTTGATGGCAAAACTCTTTTCCTGTCTACCCAAACTCAAAAGCTTGGAGACTTCTACTTCTTTTTATTTTTTTCATTCTTAACACTTTCTGGGTGCCAAACACTCAGGGTAGATGCTAATCATACAAACATGAAAAGACACCCCTGCTTTGGGGGAGCTTTTGGTTTGGTGAAAGCAGACAGGAAAATTTTGATACAAATATGATCACAGGTACAAAGTTCATGGTTAAAGGAATGCCTGTTCCCAGGAACCGGGGCATCAGGGAAGACTTCACCCAGGAGGTACTAGTGGGTTGGTACCTGGAGGATCAGTAGCTTCTTGCCAGGTAGACAATCAGGGGAGGTGTCTCGGCGGGCGGGAGGGGCTCACATAAAAGCATTGGAAGTATTGGTGGAGTGTTCTGGAGCTGCAAGTTGTTCTGTATGCCTGGAGTATAAACGAGGGACGGGGAGATGAGGCCACACTGCTAGCCAGGAGACAGATCATAGAGCCTTTTATGTCCTTCCATGAAGTTGGAACATTATGTGACATATGATGAGGAGATAACGAAAGTTTTTTTTACCAGGTTTGCATTTTAGAAGGATCACTCTAGAGCTGTGGTGTCCAAAGAGAAGTCACCAACCACATATGGCTATTGAGCACTTAAAATATGGCTAGTCCAAATCAAAATGTCTTGCAAATATAAGATAGCATTGAATTTCAATAAGAAATGAAAGAATATAAAACATCTCCAAACCACTATGGTGAACACCTGAAACTAATACAAAATAATAATAAATGTATACTGTTATTAAAAAATTTAAAAACTCAAAAAAAGCCTTCTAAGATTTTATAGTGATTACATGTTAAAATAATAACATTTTTATATTGGTTTAAAGAATATATATTAAATTAATTTTACTTATTTCCTTTTTAATTTTATTTTAATGTCTACTAGAAAATGTAAAATTAAATATGGGGATACATTCTAATTCTATTGGACAGCATTGCTCTAGAGCAGTGATTTTTAACTGGCGTGCTGCAAGAATTTTTAAAACATGTAATACCTGACTATTTAGTTAGGGGCACTGATCTCTTTTCCCATAGATTGTCAAGGATAAAAATGACAACAGCCAACTCAACAATAGTCATCTGCTGTGAATAAATCAAAATTATACCTAGTTTTTTTGTCAGATCAGCAAAAAATGTATTTTTGGTGTGCAGCAGAATTTTAGTGATTATGTGTGCCATGAGATAAAAAGGTTGAAAACACTGCTGTAGGGGGAGAGAAGAAAATGGTTCAGAGCTGCAGTTAGACTGGGATCAGATAAAACAGCCAGGAAGCTCTCAGAGCAGGACACGTAAGAGATGCAGTACCAGCTCTAGGGAGACTGGTGGGGATGGAGAATCAGGGAATGGATCTGAGGACATTTAACAGAAGGGATCAGTTGGACATAAATGATGTAGTGGATGTGGGTAATACAGCAGTCTAGAATGATTCCAAGTATGCTGGTTTGTATAAGTAAATGGATTAGAAAGGAACAAAGATCCGTCCTCAGACTAAACTAAAATTCAGATTTTGAATACAGACACATATTTGTTGTGTTACCTAAATTAGATTCCATAACCTCTTTGTGTTTTCTTTTGATTAAAAGTACCACAGAGCTAATAATAGTACCCATGTCATAAGGTTGTTGAGAGGTTTAAAAGAATTAAAACATTTAATGAACCCATAACAGTTCCTGAGACATAGAAAGAACTGGAAACTGTTTATTATTTTTATTGTTGCATTGTTGTTATTTTATGCTCCTCTTTCACACCCTCCATCCCAATATTTTTCAAGTTCTTTTATTTTTCATTATTGATTTTAGAGAGAGGAAAGGAGAGGGAGAGTGAGAGAGAGAAACACCAACGAGAGAGAACAGTGACTGGCTACCTCCTGCATGCCCCCCTTGGGGACTGGGCCCACAACCTGGGCATGTGCCCTGACTGGGAATCGAACCGGCGACTTCTTGGTGCATATCCTTTCATCCTTCAAAAGAATTGCAGCATGTCTACTGTGCCACAGAACAATGAAGGCACACTTTACTTTTTGTGTAATTGCTATCCTGAAGCAGTAAACCCATGAGAATGACCCTGTCTACAGTCAGTTCAAAAGCCTTAAAACGGAATTTTCAGCCTCTTTTCTATTGATGACTCTGAGCATGCTGTTTATTTCTGAGCTAAAACAATGAGAAGAACATGAATCTAAAATAAAAATGAGTCAAATTCTTCAAATAGATGTTACAGCTGCGAACCAAAGGGAAGTCTCAATAGAAACATGTGAGGACTTGTTTCCACGTCAGTTTCTCAGTCCCACCTGAGCGCCTACATATTGGAGGCTCCTCTGAGTGCGTGTGAGCAGGAGGATGGTGGCTGTCATCTACGCCACATTCACTCTCTTGCAGATATCCAGGGGTACTTCTGTATTTAGAAAATTTGGTTCACTCACTGTTCCTGCCTCTCTCATCAATTCTTTCCTTACAATACTTCATACATCTAAGATTTTTCTTGTCATTGCCACAGAGGCAGTTCCGGGTCTTGATACTTCATGAATTCTTGACTAGAACATTCTAATAGTCTCCATCTCCTCGTACACCTGTTCACCAGTTCAGGCTCTATGCCATCACCAAACTCTATGAGCGTGTGTGTGTATGTGTGTACAGTCATGCATCACTTAATGATGGGAATACATTCTGAGAAATGCATTATAAGGCAGTTTCATCATTGTGGGAACATCATAGAGTGTACTTACACAAACCTAGATGGTTATAGCCTATTTTGCCCTAAACTACAACCTTATACAGCATGTTACTGTACTGAATACTTCAGGCAGTTGTAACACAATGGTAAGTATCTATGTATCTAAACATATCCAAACAAAGAAAAAGGTACAGTAAAAATATGGTATAAAAGATAAAAAATGCAGACTGACAGCTGTCAGATGGGAGGGAGGGTGGGGATTAGGGGGACAGAATGAAAGAAGGTGAAGGGATTAGCCAAAGAACATATATGTATAACCCACAGACATGGACAGAGGGAAAGGGGGTAGGAGGTGGGGGAGGGGAATGGGGCCATCTGTAATAGTGTCAGCAATAAAAATTAAATTTAAAAAAGATTTTTAAAATGATACACCTGTGTAGGGCACTTACCATGAATGGGGCTTGCAGGACTGGAAGTTGCTCAGGGTGAGTCAGTGCGAGTGAATGTGAACACCTGGAACATTGTGGTCCACTCCCGCAGACTCTACGAACACTGAACACCTAGGTTACACTAAATTTACTAAAACATACTTTTCTTTCTTCGATAATAAATTAACCTTAGTTTACTGTAACTTTGTACTTTATAAGATTTTTAATTTTTTAAACTTTTTGGCTTTTTTGTAGTAACACTTAACTTAAAATACATTGTTATAGCTGTACAAAAATATTTTCATTCTTTATATATTTATTCTATAGGCTTTTTTCTATTTTTAATTTCTTTTACTTTTTAAACTTTTTTGTTAAAAACTAAGGCATAAACACATATATTAGCCTAGGCCTACACAGGGTCAGGATCATCAGTATCATTGTCTTCCACCTCCATATCTTGTTCCTCCAGTGGTTCTCAACCTTCCTAATGCCACGAACCTTTAATACAGGTCCTCATGTTGTATGTGGGCATATCTGCATGTGGGCAGACCCACCTGGAGATGGATAGAGGAGAGGTGTCTGGGTTCCTAAGACCATCGGAAATATGTGTTTCCTGATGGTCTTAGGTGACCCCTGTGAAAGGGTCATGTAACTCCCAAAGGGGTCGTGACCCACAGGTTGAGAACCACTGCTCTAGAAGGTCTTCAGGGGCAATAACATTCATGGAGCTGTCACCTACTATGATAACAATGCCTTCTTCTAGAATATCTCCTTAAGGATCTGCCCAAGGTTCTTCTTGAAGAGGTATCTATTACTCTTTTCAGAAATATGCCCATGGTGGTTCGCTTCTTTTTGTTGTTGTTGTTGTTGTTATAGATTTGCTTGTAAACAGATAAAACACCATGTATGTTCCTCTCTATTAAGGAAATATTTCAATGTTGGGGGATCTATGTTTTTAAACATTTTAAGGAGCTTCTTGAGGTGTATAAAAGCTTCTGCTAAATCCTCCACTGTGAATTTTCTTGGGGAGGAGTTCTTCTTCTTTTTATACTTTTGCTATTTCCTTTTCTCTTCTCTCTTCTTCACGTATGTGTTCCTATTCTGATTCCAACAACCCCTCATTAGTCAATTCCTCGGGAACCACCCCTAAGAGCTCCTCAATTCAAGCCTCATCCACACCCAGATTAAAGTTGTTTGCCATCTTAACCATAGCCTTGTTGAGTTTTGCATCCTCCTCATCCTTAGCAAATGCTTTGAAGTCATGGACAAATCCCTTCTTGAGTGTCTTCTTCCAGATGCTATCATACACCCTTTGGTGACATAAGCACAAACAATGTTCATGATGCAGTCATAGATGTTGTAATCCTTCCAGAATTGCATCAGCATCTTTTTAGTGTCTTCCTCGGTTGCATTAATAGCCTAGACAAAGGTCCTTCTCAGGTAATAGGCCTTAAAAACTGCTATAACTCCTTGATCTGTTCACTGGATCATTGGGGTGGTGTTTGGAGGGAAAAACATCAATTTGATATTGGGATAAAGATCACCAACAAAAAGGAAGATGTCCAGGAGCATTATCAACGACAAGCAAAATCTTAAAAGATATGTTATTCTCCAAACAGTACTTCTCCATTCTGTGGCACAGCAATTCAGGAGGGCATCTTGGAAGAGGAGCCTGGGTTATCCATGACTTCTTGCCCCTGTAGTACACTGGCAGTGTGTGCTTATTGATGTGCTTTAAGGCCCTGGGGTTCTCACTGTGCAGATCACAAAGGGTTCCCATATAGCTTTAAACATTACCCTGAAGCAAAACTATTTTCCTGTCCTTAAAAGCCTTGAAATATGGCATTGACTTGGCTTCCTTATGAATAAAAGTCCTTTCAAGCATCTGTTTCCAGAATAAAAAGGTTTCATCCATATTGAATATTTGTTATGGCAAGTAATTTTCCTCCACAATCAGCTTATGTAGAGTTTCTAAAAATTCTTTAGCTGCCTTCACATCAGCACTCACAGACTCACTACTCACTTTCATATTATGCAATGAATAACGATTCTAGAATCATTTAAACCACCCAGAGCTAGCAGTAAATTCAACACTGGAGTTGGGTCCAGTCTTTTCTTCCAATATTGCAAATAAACTTTTTGCTTTGGCCATGATCATCGTGGTACTGAGTGGGACACGCTTCTGTGTCTGGTCTTCATCTCAGGTTTTAGAAGTTTCTCCATGTCTGATATAGATACTTCTCTATTTCATGTTAGTCTCATCACCTTCAATGAAGCAGATCCTATAACAGCTTCTCTCACTTTGTTCCTGTTCTTCAAGATTGTACCTGTGGTGGAATGGGATATGCCTGATTGACAAGAAATAGCCATCACTGATTTTCCACCTTCATAGTCCTTAATCACTCTTAATTTTGTTTCCAGGTCAATCACTCCACATGGCCTCTTACTGCCATTAGAAGTTGATTTTGTAAGTTTAAATGCCATGATGAACAAAACAACATGAGATTAAATCGAGCACAAGAGAAAATGATGCAATCAAGAGATGCAATAAACACGAGATATATGAGGCTGCTGCCAGCATAACATAGCATACTGCTTTAGGGAAAACTTTTTTTATAAATAGAAAGAGTATTATCCAAAATAATGATAAATAATATATTATAATAGATACATAAGCCAGTAGCAGTTATCATTGTCAAAAATTGTATATTATATATAATTATATGTGGTATACTTTTATAAGACCGGCAGCACAATCGGTTTGTTTATACCAGCATCACAACACATAAGTAATGCACTGTGCTACATTAGGACAGCTATGACATCACTAAGCAAGAAGAATTTTTCAGCTCCATTATCATTTTATGGGCCCACTGTTGTATATGCAGTACATCATTGACCAAAATGTCATTATGTGGGACTTGACTATGTATATATATTCATGTAATATATCTATAACATATATACACACACACACATATATATATTATATATAGTCTGGTTGTGGCACAGCCATATACTCATATATTATATATGTAGATATTTTATATATGAGAAATAAATATCTGTAGTTTAAGCAACCCAATCTATGATATTTTTGTTATAGCAGCCCAAGCTAAGACAGACCCTACCCTCACAGAGTTCACAATCTGTGGAAAAGAAAAGTGTTAAATAATTTTAAAAATTAATAAATGAACAGTTTCAACTATGATAAGAGTTACAAGACCAAGGCACATGGTGCTATAGAAGAGGAACCAGCAGAAGGGCAAGAAATACTTGCTTGAAAAAATGGAGACCCAGTGGAAATCCAAAGAAAGAATAGGAGTTAATGGATAAAAGATGAACACACCCGGGACAGTAGTGGGGCCACAATGTAAAGAAACATGTAGCTCTTGTTAAGGATTTGGTCTTACCATATAAGTGATAAAAATCCATTTTAAGTTTGGAAGAACATGATCTTATTTGCCTAGAG
This sequence comes from Molossus molossus, assembly GCF_014108415.1. NCBI lineage: Eukaryota > Metazoa > Chordata > Mammalia > Chiroptera > Molossidae > Molossus > Molossus molossus. The sequence goes on along the minus strand of NW_023425388.1, from coordinate 46,253,011 downwards.
AAAGAAAATCTCTTTGGTTGGTGAGTAAAAATCATTCTGGAGAAAGATCAGAGTGGTTGCAAAAAGACAAGTTCAAATGTGATTGCAGCCCTGGCTGGTTTGGCTCAGTGGTTGGAACATCACCTGCAGACCAAAGAGTCCCAGGTTCAATTCTGGTCAAGGGCACATACCTCAGTTGTGGTTAGGTCCCCGGCCTTTGTCAAGGTCATGCGGGAAGCAACCAATCAATGTGTCTCTCTCACATCAATGTGTATGTGTGTGTCTCTCTCTCCCTCCCTCCCACTATATCTGAAGATAAATGGGAAAATATCCTCAGGTGAGGATTGAAAAAAAAGTGATTGCAGTAGTTCTGGGGTGGGGTGTTTGTAGCATGGAACAGTGAGGATGGAATGAGATTATATGAGGAATATTTAGAAGATGAAATCAATAGAGCTTATGAAATATTTAAATTGGTAAATACAAATCAATTTAATTTGGTGATATGTTGGGTATGATGGATAAGAGAATAAGACTGATTCCTGGATTTCCAGTTTATGTAAGTGGATGGATAGTGAGGTTATTCGCTGAAATACAGAAAACTAAGACAACTAGGTTTTGATTGGAAAGTGTGAAATCAGTGAGGTACTTCAAATATCTACTTTGAAGTACCTCTGGATCAACCAAGTAAAAATGTCCAGACACTTGAATACACATGAATCTGAAACCTAAAGGAGAGATTTATGTTGGAGATAGAAACTCATAAGTCATTGAAGCTCCTCCTCCTCCCTCGTTCCTTCAATTCAGACCTTGTTGAAGTCCTTCATTGTGCCAGGCACTGTATTAAAGACAATGAACAGGAAAAAAAGCAATAAGACACCACCTCTTCTTTCTGAGAACAATGCCTCCCTAGTTCCTACAGAGTGAAGTGCAAACATTTTATATTGGTAATATTCAGGTTATGTTCTTCACAATCTGGCCCCAATTTATGCTCCCCACCCCTCTATGGGTAAACCCTCAAATTCTCCAAGCCAAACTGCTCGGTCTACCTGCTATCCTCCCAGGTAGAATGTTAAGTTCCTGCCTCTACACTTTTCCCATAAAATAGCCTTCCTTCACCCCACCCCAACTCAGAGTGCCTTCCTTTCTTTCCTCTACCTATGGAAGCTCCTTCAGGAAATGGGTCAGTTCAAGTCCTTTTTCCTCACCAGATCTTTCCAAAAGTTGAATGTAGAGATTTATTAGTTTCCTCCCACTATAAAATTCACAAATGACTTTTTAATGGAAATCCCTCCCTAATAATTTAATTTGTACATTTTTTGGCAAAGACACATTCTTTGGCAGCTAGCTATACAATGGGGTAGACATTGGTGCAAATGACATTAAGCCAAATGTGAAATAGTAATTAGAGCCTCCCTCTAAGACAGGGGTAGGGAACGTCCAGCCAGAGGGCCATATAAGGCCTGCGAAATAGTTTGGTCTGGCCCTGCCAAGGCAACTGCAGGCAGGACTCGAAATTCAATAAATCTAGGAGCTTTTTTCATAGCAACATAAATTTATATTAAGTGAATCATAATAATAACAACAAATTTGAGGGACAAGCAAGGAACATCCATTACAGGAAAGACAGTACATGACAGGACAGACACATATGCTTCTTGGCAGCTTCCTGTGGCCCGTCTGCTTGTATCGTGGTGACTCAGAGGACAGTCAGTGCCAAGCAGGCTGGGAGTGTACATATTGCAAAAGCATTAACACACTGTGGCAAAACTACAGCAATCCAGTGATGATGAGAAGAGATACGATAAGATGATTCCTCAGGACATTGATGACCTTGCCTCTGATGACAAATGATTTTGTTGACTTCTTTGCTGACACAGATGATAACTCTGATCCAAACTTCATCCACATGTCCATGATCAACAATCCTCAAAAAAACTGCACTCAGATGAAGATTAAGGAAATTACAGTATACAGAAAAGACCTCAGGAGTTGATGATACAAATGTTGGATATGTTCCAAATCCAAGATGCAAAATTAGAATATCAATCACATCGCTGGTGACACACACACTGAATAGTTATTAAAACTTAAATGGTGTGACATCCTACAAATGGCAACTACAAAGAAATGAAAATTTGATGCAGAGTACCCATCTTTCCAAGAGAAATAGGCAAATAATATTTTGTTGTTGTTGAAGTCAAAGGCAAGCCTGTGTGCCTAGTTTGTGGCAATCCATTAGCAGTAATGAAAAAGCCAATCTGGAGCATCATTACAAATCAAAACATGCTAAACTCCATGAATTGGGAGACCAAATGCATCTGGATAAAATTAGTGCTCTTCAGTGAAGTTTGGAATCACAAGCCACTTTCACTAGGCCTCGGTGTGACAGAGACAATGGTATTCAGAGGAGTTATGTAGTAAGCGAGCTAATAGCATAGAGGCTGAGACCTCATGTTGAGGGAGAATTTGTGAAAGAGTGCATGGTGGCCACTGCAGAGTAGTGCAACTCCAAAGGAATAACACGGTGCATTTCCCCACTCTGGAAGGACAAAAGCATTCTAAGAGACTTGAATATGCTGGTGAACGTGTGAAACTAATTGAGGCATTTAATGAAAGATTCAAGGATGTGAAAAGTAAACAAATGAAATTAAACATATTTGCTCCACCATTCAATGTGGAATCAGCTGATGTTCCTGATAACCTACAACACAAAATCATTCAGCTGCAAAGTGATGATGAGCTGAAAGCTAGGTACAACAACCTCTAACTATTTGAGTTCTATAAATGTTACATAAGGAATGATGAATTTCCCACTTTGAGGAGACATGCATTGAAATATGCATCTATGTTCGGGACAACTTATTGCTGTGAGCAGTTCTTTTCAAAACTTACCATTGCAAAGAGGCAACTGCGCTCCAGACTGACTGACACAAACCTGAAAAAGCAGTTGTGAATAGCAACGTCATCAATACCATCTAACATCACACACCTCATCAAAGAGAAACAGTTCCAGCCATTACATTAGAGGTGAGTTAAATAAATGTAGGACCAAATATAAAATGGCCTTGACAAAAAGAAGGTTCCCACCCCCTGCTCTAAGATAAATTTATCATCTTGTCTTTTTTATCCTATGTTTAGAGAGTCTCCATTTTCACTATCAGAATTTCAAAACTAAAATATTTTCTTTTACAGTTGATCCTCCAAGGTAGTCAGAAGCCAGTGGCCAGTGGGCACAGCCAGTCCTTGCAGCTGATCTGCCTGAGTAAATCCCTTCCATTGATGTGCCAACCGCAATCAAGACTCAATTACAACAGAAGGGTGTACAGTCCACACTAGGGTTGCATCTCGAGGGCCCAGCTGGGGTGATGAGGGAGATTGTTCCACTGGATCCTACAGAATACCTACAACAATAGATCACCCTATGAAGCCTAGGAGACATAGCAACTCTACCTAATACATAGAAACAATCACAGGGAAACAGGCAAAATGAGGAGACAAAGAAACATGTCCCAAATAAAAGAAAAGAACAACACTCCAGGAAAAAAACTAAACAAAATGGAGATAAGCAATCAATCAAATGTAGAGTTCAAAACATAGGTTATAACGTTGCTCAAGGAACTTGGTGAGACATTCAAGGTACTTAGTGAGACCTTCAAGAAACTTAAGGAGATCTCCAAGGAACTTAGTGAGAACATCAACAACATCAAAAAGGACCAGTCAGAAATGAAGGATGCACTAACTGAAATAAAGAATAATTTACAGGGAATCAATAGTAGAGTAGGTAAAGCCAAGAAGCAAACCATCGATTTGGAATATAAGGAAGCAGAAAACACCCAATCAGAACAGGAAAAAGAAAAAATAATCCAAAAAAAATAGGATAGTGTAAGGAGCCTCTGGGACAACTTCACGCATGCCAACATTCACATCATAGGGGTGCCAGAAGGAGAAGAGAGCGAGCAAGAAATTGAAAACCTACTTGAAAAAATGACAGAAAACTTCCCTAACTTGGTGAAGGAAACAGACATACAAGTCCAAGAAGCACAAAGAGTCCCAAATAATTTGAACCCAAAGAGACCTACACATCATACAAGACACATCATCATCAAAATGCAAAAGGTTCAAGACAAAGAGAGAATCTTAAAAGCAGCAAAAGAAAAGCAGTCTGTAACCTACAAAGGAGTTCCCATAAGACTGGCAGGTGATTTCTCAAAAGAAACTTTGCAGGCCAGAAAGAAATGGCAAGAGATATTCAAGGTGATGAAAAGCAATGGCTTACAACCAAGATTACTCTAACCTGCAAGGCTATCATTTAGAATCAATGGACATATCAAGAGTTTCCCAGACAAGAAAAAGCTAAAGGAGCCCATCACCATCAAGCGAGTATTATATAAAATGTTGAAGGGTCTTTTGAAGGAGAAGAACAAAAATATGAACAATATAATGGTAATTAATACATTTCTGTCAGCAATTAAATCTACAAACAAAATGAGCAAGCAGAACAGAAACAGACTCATAGATACAGAGAACTTTTTGTTGCTTGCCATATGGGTGGGGGCTGGGGGACTGGGTGAAAAAGATGAAGAAATTAAGAAGTAAAGATTAGCCCTCTGGAAATCCTCTTATGCTAAACACCTGAGGGAGTTTTTCATTCAGTTGAGGGCTACAACCCAAGGATTCCGAGCAAAAAGTTAGAGGAGAACTGAACCTTTTCTGGGCTTGCAAATCTAGCCAGAAAAGTAAGACTTGACAGTGGTGTTAAACATGGGTCCTCCCATACTCATCCAAACCCAGCAGAGGGAGCCACAAACAGCAAAACACCAACACCCACGGGGAAAATCAGGCAGGCTCCAAAACCCACTGAGAAAGCCAAAATGGTGAAACAAAGAAACAAATCCCAAATGGAAGAAATGTACTGAAGATGAGATCAATGAAATGCAGTAAGCAAGTTATCAGAGGTAGAGTTCAGAGCCATGATGTTGAGGAAGCTTTAACAGCATGAGCAAGGAACTCAACACCATGAGTAAAGATAAAGAAACATCAAAAATCAATCAACTGGAAATGAAAAACCACCAAGCAGAAATGAAGAATGACACAACAGAAATACAGAACACATTGGAAGGAATAACCAGTAGAGAAAGCTGAGGACCAGATCAGTGAATTAGAAGAAAGGGTAGAAAAAAAATCAACCAATCAGAACACCAAAAGGAAAAACAATTAAAAAACAGGAAGACAGCTTAAGAGGGTATGCCAAGTCCAGGAATTTCTGGATGTAGATGTCAAGAATAATTCCCGACAGAAAAATGGCGGCGGAGTGAACGGAAGCTACACAGACCGTCTCCCAGAACCAAACTGGAATTACAACTATAACACAGACAAATCGACGGGAAAAACCAACAGAAAAGCAGCTTGCGAGGACCATATAACGAGGGACACTGACTCGATCCTGGTAGGCTTGCGAAGGCGCGAGACGGGGGCTGGGAGCCCACGGTCGGCAGCTCGGCAGTGGCCTTAGCTGGGAGCAGCGCCCTCGGGTTACACTCCCAGGCGGCTCCACAGTGCAGAGCCCGGACAGAGGCTAAAACAGCCACAGCCACTCACCTTGGGCAACGGCAGAAGGAGGGCAGACTGGACTGGAACTGTATTGGGACACATGGGATTTGGAGGGCGCTCAGAGCTTTTGCTGAGTGCAGCCACGCAGGACGGTGGACATATTGCTCCTTCCCAGGGCTCTGAGGAGAGGCAGAAGCCCCTCCCTCGGAGATCCAACCCCACCCTGTGGGCCATTGAAGTGCTAATTGAGGCTCATTAACAACCAGCATCTGCCCCACCCTCGTGAAAGCCCCTGTGTTCTGAGCACCTGAGGGAGTTTTTCAATCAACTGACAACCCAAAACTCATCAAGTAACCTCGACTGCTAGCCTCCAGGCAAAAAGCTGGAGGATAACAGTACCTTTCCTGGGCTAGCAACTTTAACCAGGAAAGTAAGACTTGACAGTGGTGTTTAACGTGGGTCCTCCCTCACTCATCTAAACACAGGAGAGGGAGCCACAAACAGCAGAACACCAATACCCATAGGGAAAACTTGACAGGCTCCAAAGCCCACAGTGATAGCCAAAATGGTGAAACACAAAAACAGAAGCCAAATGAAAGAGCAAGACACCTCCACCGAAGATGAGATCAATGTGGAACAACTAGGCATGTTAACAGAGCTAGATTTCAGAGCCATGATCTTGAGGAAGCTGAGCGGCATGAGTAAGGACATAGAGACACTGAAAATAAGCCAATTGGAAATTAAAAACCATCAAGAAGAGATAAAAAATGACATATCAGAAATGAAAACCACATTGGAAGATTTAAAAAGCAGTGTAGAGGAAGCTGAGGACCGGATCAGTGAATTAGAAGACAGGGTAGAAAAAATCAACCAATCAGAAAAACAAAAGGAAAAAACTATTAAAAAACAGAAAGACAGCTTAAGTGAACTGTGGGACAACTGGAAACGTAATAATATTCACATCATAGGAGTCCCTGAAGAAGAAGAAAATGAGCAAGGGATAGAGAATATATTCAAAAACATAGTGAGAGAAAACTTCCCTAATTTGGTGAAGGAAGAAGGCATTCAAGTTCAAGAAGCACAGAGAGTCCCAAGTAAGAAGAACCCAAACAGGCCCACACCAAGACACATAGTAATTAAAATGCCACAAATTAAAGACAAAGAGAGAATCCTAAAAGCAGCAAGAGATAAGCAACAGGTTACCTACAAAGGGAACCCCATAAGGCTCTCAGCTGACTTCTCACAAGAAACACTACAGGCCAGAAGGGAATGGCAGGAAGTAATCAAAGTCATGAAACACAAGAATCTGAATCCAAGACTACTCTACCCAGAAGGCTATCATTCAAAATAGAAGGTCAAATAAAGAGCTTCCCAGACAAAAAAGGCTAAGGAAATACATTAGCACCAAACCAGCACTGCAAGAAATGTTAAAAGGACTGCTGTAATTAGCAGTAGAAATGGGAAGAAAAATAGAACCACACTAAAAAACAAAAATGGCAATAAATAAGTACATATCAATAATCACCTTAAATGTAAATGGATTGAATGCTCCCATAAAAAGACACAGAGTAGCTGATTGGATAAGAAAGCATGATTCATCTATATGTTGTTTACAAGACACCCACCTCACAACAAAAGACTCACATAGGTTGAAAGTGAAGGGATGGAAAAAAAAATTTCCAAGCAAATGGAAAGCAAAAAACAGCTGGGGTAGCAATTCTCATATCTGATAAAATAGATTTCAAAATGAAGACCATAGCTAGAGACAAAGACGGCCACTACATAATATTGAAAGGATCTATCCTACAGGAACATATAACCTTGATAAACATATATGCACCCAATATACGAGCACCAAAATATATTAAAAATATTCTGGAGGACTTCAATGGGGAAATCGATAGGAATACGATCATAGCAGGAGACCTCAACACCCCGCTGACAGCACTGGATAGATCCTCTAGACAGAAAATTAGCAAGGAAACAGAGACTCTAAATGAAGCACTAGACCAAATGGATTTAATACATATCTACAGAGAATTATGCCCCAAAACTACTGAATTACATTCTTCTCCAGTGCACATGGGACATTCTCAAAGATAGACAACATGTTAGGGCACAAACTAAGTCTCTACAAGTTCAAGAAGACTGAAATCATATCAAGCATCTTCTCAGATCACAATGGCATGAAATTAGAAATCAATTGCAAGAAGAACATACAAAGACATTTAAACACATGGAAGCTAAATAGCATGTTATTAAACAATGAATGGGTCACCGAGGAGATCAAGGAAGAAATTTAAAACTTCCTGGAAACCAATGAAAATGAACACACAACAACACAAAATCTATGGGATGCAGCAAAAGCAGTTCTGAGAGGGAAGTTCATAGCACTACAGGCCTACCTCAAAAAAACAAGAAAAATTTCTAATAGACTATCTAACCTCACAACTTAAAGAACTAGAGAGCAAACAAAATGAAAACCCCAGAGCAAGTAGAAGGAAGGAAATAGTAAAGATCAGAGCAGAAATAAATGACATAGAGACCAAAAAAAAAAAACCACAACTCAAAGGATCAATGAAACAGAGTTGGTGTTTCAAAAAGATAAACCAGACTGATGGACCCTTAGTTAGATTCACCAAAAAACAAAGAGAGAGAACCCAAATACACAAAATCAGAAACTAAAGAGGAGAAATAACAACTGACACCACAGAAATACAAAAGATCATTAACAACTACTATGAACAACTATATGGCAACAAATTCGACAATCTCAGCGAAATGGACAAATTTCTAGAAACACATAATCTCCCAAAACTGGACCAGGAAGAGATAGAAAACTTGAACAGACCAATAACAACAAAAGAAATTGAAGATGTAATCAAGACTCTCCCAGCAAACAAAAGCTCAGGCCTGGATGGCCTCATGGGGGAGTTTTACCAAACATTCAAAGAGAACTAACACCCATTCTCCTCAAACTATTTCAAAAAATGCAAGAAGAAGTAAGACTTCCAAATTCGTTTTATGAGGCCAGCATAATTCTAATTCCAAAATCAGAAAAAGACTCTACAAAGAAAGAAAACTACATGCCAATCTCCCTGATGAATATAGATGCCAAAATCCTGAACAAAATACTAGCAAATAGGCTCCAGCAATACACCAAAAAAATTATCCACCATGACCAAGTGGGATTCATCCCAGAGATGCAAGGCTGGTGCAATATTCACAAATCAATAAACGTGATACACCACATAAATAAAATGAAGAATAAAAACCACATGATTATATCAATAGATGCCGAAAAAGCCTTCAACAAAATCCAGCATACATTTCTGATAAAAAACGCTCAGCAATGTGGGAATAGAGGGATCATATCTAGATATAATAAAGGCCATATATGAAAGACCTACAGCCAACATCATACTCAGTGGGCTAAAATTAAAAGCATTTTCCTTAAGAACAGGAACAAGGCAAGGATGCCCTCTTTCGCCACTCTTATTTAACATAGTACTGGAAGTCTTAGCCACAGCAATCAGACAGGAAGAAAAAATAAAAGGGATCCAAATTGGAAAGGAGAAAGTGAAACTGTCATTATTTGCAGATGACATGATTCTATACGTGGAAAAGACAAAAAACTCCATGAAAAATCAACTAGACTTAATAAATGAATTTGGCAAAGTAGCAGGATACAAACTTAACGTCAAGAAATCAACGGCGTTCTTATACATCAGTGATGAACTCACAAAAAAAGAAACTGAGAAAACAATTCCATTTACCATTGCAGCAAAAAAATTAAGATACCTAGGAATAAACTTAACCAAAGAAATATAGGACCTATTCGCAGAAAACTACAGGTCATTGAAAAAAGAAATAGAGGAAGATATAAAAAAGTGGAAGCACATACCTGGTTCATGAATTGGAGGAATTACCATCATTAAAATGTCCATAGTACCTAAAGCAATCTATAGATTCAATGCAATCCCCATCAAAATACCAACGGCATACTTCACAGAGTTAGAACAAGTACTTCAAAAGTTTATATGGAACCAAAAAAGACCTCGAATTGCCATAGCCATCTTGAAAGAGAAGAACAAAGTTGGAGGGATCACATTACCAGATTTCAGATTATACTACAAAGCCACTGTAATTAAAACAGGCTGGTACTGGCACAAGAACAGGCATATAGACCAATGGAACAGAACAGAGAACCCAGAAATAGACCCCAGGCAATATGCTCAATTAATATTTGACAAAGGTGGCAAGAGTATACAGTGGAGTAAGGACAGCCTCTTTAATAAATGGTGTTGGGAAAATTGGACAGCTACATGCAAAAAAATGAAACTAGATCATCAACTTACACTGTACACAAAAATAAACTCAAAATGGATAAAAGATTTAAATGTGACCCATGAATCCATAAAAATTCTAGAAGAAAATGTAGGCATCAAAATTTCGGATATCATACGCAGCAAAATTTTCACTGATACATCACCTAAGGCGACAGAAACAAAGGAAAAAATGAACACATGGGACTACATCAAACTAAAAAGCTTCTTCACAGCAAAAGAAACAATCATCAAAATGGAAAGGCAACCCACTGTATGGGAGAACATCATTGCCAATGATACATCACATAAAGGATTAATTTCAAAATATATAGAGTACTCATACAACTCAACAAAAGGACGACAAAGAACCCAATTTAGAAATGGGCAGTGGAGCTGAATAGACACCTCTTCAAACAGGACATACAAATGGCCAAGTGACATATGAAGAAATGTTCAATATCACTAATCATCAGAGAGATGCAAATTAAAACAACAATGAGGTATCACCTCACACCTGTCAGAATGGCCACCATCAACAAATCATCAAACAACAAGTGCTGGCAAAGATGTGGAGAAAAGGGGACTCTAGTACACTGCTGGTGGGAATGCAGACTGGTACAGTCACAATGGAAAACAATGTGGTGTTACCTCAAAAAATTAAAGATTGAACTTCCATTTGACCCAGTGTTCCCGCGTCTAGGAATATACCCTAAGAAGCCTGAAACACCAATCAGAAAAAATATATTTACCCCCATGTTCATAGCAGCACTATTTACAATAGCTAAGATCTGGAAACAGCCCAAGTGTCCATCAGTAGATGAATGGATAAAAAAGCAGTGGTACATATACACAATGGAGTACTATGCAGCTCTAAGAAAGAAAGATCTCTTACCCTTTGAAATGATATGGAGGAACCTGGAAAGTATTATCCTAAGTGAAACAAGCCAAGCAGAAAAAGACAAATACCACATGATCTCACTTATATTTGGAACATAATGAATATAACAATCTGAGGAATAGGGTAGACCCAGAAACAAGGAAGTAGGGTACAGACTAACAACCCTCAGAAGAGGATGGTGGGGGTGGGAAGAGATAAGCCATAGAACTTATATGCATGTATGCATAACCAATGGACATGGACAACAAAGTCGGGGACGAGGTGGGGGGGGGATAGGGAGGTGGGTGCCAATGGGGTAAAAAAAAAAAGAAACATCTGTAACAAAAATAAAATAATAATAATAATAATAAAAAAAAGGATCTGAACCCAGTCTACTCTATCCAGCAAGGCTATCATTCAAAATAGAAGGTTAAATAAAGAGCTTCTCAGACAAATTAAAAAAAAGAAAGGCTAAGGGAATATATTAGCACCAAACCAGCACTGCAAGAAATGTTAAAAGGATTGCTGTAATTAGTAGAAGAAATAGGAAGAAAAATATAACCACACTAAACCAAAATGGCAATATATAAGTACATATCAATAATAACCTTAAATGTAAATGGACTAAATGCCTCCTCCTGATCCTGCCCCCACCCCCCATAATTGTTTATGTCCATTGGTTATGCATACATGCATGTTAACTTCTGTGGTTATTTCTTCCTTCCCAGGGTTCCCCTCTTCTGAGGTTTGTCAGTCTGAACCACACTTCTATGTCTCTGGGTCTAATTTGTTCATCAGCTTGTACTGTTCATTATATTTCACAACTAAGTGAGATCATGTGATATTGGACTTTCTCTGATTGATTTATTTTGCTTAGCATAATACTCTTCCCTGACCCTCCATGTTGTCTCAAAATATAAGAGATCTTTCTTTCTTACAGCTGTGTGGTATTCTATTGTGTAAATGTACCACAGCTTTTTTATCCACTCATCTATTGATGGACACTTGGGCTATTTCCAGATCTTAGCGATTGTAAATAGTGCTGCTATAAACATAGGGATACTTATATACTTTCTTATAGGTGTTTCAGCCTTCTTAGGATATATTCCTAGAAGTGGAATCACTGGGTCAAATGGCAGTTCAATTTTTAATTTTTTGAGGAAACACCATACTGTTTCCCATAGTGGCTGCACCCATCTGCATTCCCACCAGCAGTGTACTAGAGTCCCCTTTTCTCCACACCCTCACCAGCACTGGTTGTTTGATGATTTGTTGATGGTGGCCATTCTGGCAGGTGTGAGGTGATACCTCATAGTTGTTTTAATTTGCATCTCTCTGATGATTAGTGACATTGAGCATTTCTTCATATGTCTCTTGGCCATTCATATGTCCTTTTTGGAAAGGTGTCTATTTAGGTCCTCTGCCCATTTTTTAATTGGGTTCTTTGTCTTCCTTTTGTTGAGTTGTATGAGCACTCTCTATATTTTGGAAATGAACCCCTTATCTGATGTATCACTGACAATTATTCTCTTCCAGACAATGGGTTCCCTTTCCATTTTGATGATTGTTTCTTTTGCTGTGCGAAGCTTTTTAGTTTGATGTAGTCCCATGTGTTCATTTTTTCCTTTGTTTCTCTTGCCTTAGGCATTCTCAGACAAAAAACAACGGCTGTGTGTGATGTCTGTAATTTTGTTGCCTACATTTTTTTCTAGGATTTTTATGGGTTCATGAGTCACCTTTAAGTCTTTTATCCATTTTGATTTTACTCTTGTGTATGGTGTAAGTTGGTGGTCTACTTTCATTTTTTTGCCTGTAGCTGTCCTATTTTCCCAACACCATTTATTAAAGAGGCTATCTTCACTCCATTGTATGCTCTTGCCACCTTTGTCAAATATTAATTGAGCATATCGTCTTGGGTCAATTTCCAGGTTCTCTGTTCTGTTCCATTGATCTATCTGCCTGTTCTTATGCCAGTACCAGGCTGTTTTGATTACAATGGTTTTGTAGTATAACCTGATATCTGGTATTGTGATTCCTCTTACTTTGTTCTTTTTTTTTTTTTTTTTTTCTCAAGATTACTATAGCTATTTGGGGTCTTTTTTGGTTCCATATAAACTTTTGGAGTAGTTGGTCTAGTTTCATGAAAAGTGCCAATGACCCATTTTTAAATACCATCACACTGGGGGTTAGTGCTTCCACATGTGTATATTGGGGGGACACAAACATTCAGTCCATAACAGCTTGCATGTTCTTCTCTCAGAAGGAAATACCGTAAACTAACTCCTTGTGACAGGCTATGCTCAATATATGACATCTTAATACTAAAGAGAGATGGGGATGGAGTAGCATTCAGAAGGTAACTAGAGTAGAAGACCAGAAGGAAGTGGCCCATGTGGCTCTAGTCTTTCCATGCATAAATAACATATTTTGTGGAAGGGCCAGCATTGCCTAGCTTTTTTAGTAGAGTAGAATTCTCAGGTTGTATTCTGGAAAGCAAAACAAAACACACACACAAAAAAACCCAGTCTCTGAAAATAATTGGCTAAGGAGACATATGGTACCACAGAAATAAAGCATAGGATGTGGTGGTAGATACAACACTAAAGAAATGTCTAGAGAGGGCAGGAATGAAGTACTTACCCATGCAAAGGACATGGGGAGGTATTCCAAGCATAGGAAATGAGGAAGAGAAAGGACTGGATAGACACAAAAGTAGGTTGCTATGTTCAAAGACAATGGGCAAATCAACTAATTTGTAATGCCTTCTAAAATCTTCAATGTCCAATGTCTAAACCTACAAGCTGGACCCTAGCTCTCTAATTCACAAAACTGTTTTTAGCATTAATTCAGTCCTCATAAGTCCCCTCTTTGGTTTCCTCCAGGACAGAAAATAGACATACATCTTGATGCATACAGATGTATATTTTTGTCCTTAACATTTTTGAATTTGAGTCCATAAATTAAGTAAAGATGCTGCAGCAAATGCAATTCAGGATGAGTCCAGATGTGGCCGGTTCCTGGGGTATGATACAGGTAGTAGATTCTTATAACTCTGATAAAGTATCTGATCTCTGTCATTCTTCCCATCTCTCTGAGTAATCTATTTTAAAAGGTAAAGGTATAGCAAGATAAATCAGAAAAAACTATTTGGTTTGGTGCTATCAGAAGCTTACAGTTCTTCATTCTCACAGATGCTTAAGCAATATGTAAACGGTTAGAATTAAGTGGCTCCAGCTGGTGATAATTAGACCTGGTGAAAATGTGGAGAGAAAGTAGAGGGGGGACAGTTGAGGAGAGCTCCATTACACTCTAGAAAGAAGCTGATTATCTGTTTCATTTGTCTCCACATCCCCTCCCCCCATTTCTCCATGGGCAATGAGGGGCTGGTGGTGCAGCAAGATTAATCTGACCTACCTTTTGTATTTTGTATACTGTTTATGCTGGTTCTTGTGTGTGTGTGTGGTTTAAGCTCTTTTTTATTGAATTTATTGGAGTGACATTGGTTAATAAAATAATATAGGTTTCAGGTATACAAGACTATAATGCATCATGTATATTGTATTGTATGTTCACCACCCCAAGTGTCCTTCCATCACCATGTATTTCTGCTTTACCCACTTCTATCTGGTAATCACCATGCTGTTGTCTGTCTATGAGTTTTCTGTTTTTGGTTTTGGTTTAATCCCTTCATCTTTGTCACCCAGTCCCCCAACCCCCTTTACATCCTATAGCTGTCTGTCCTCTGTATCTAAGAGTGTTTCTATTTTGTTTGCTAGTTTATTTCGTTCACTGGATTCCACATATAAGTGAAATCATATGGTATTTGTCTTTCTCTGACTGGCTTATTTCACTTAGCATAATACTCTCCAGGTCCTTCCATGTTGCAGCAAAAGGTAAGATTTCTTTCTTTTTATGGCCAACTAATATTCCATTGTGTAAATATACCACACTTTTGTATCCACTCATCTACTTATGGACACTTTGGCCGCTTCCAAATATTGGTTATTGTAAATAACACTGCAATGAACATAAGGATGCATATATATCTTCAAAATCAGTGTTTCAGGTTTCTTTAGATATATTCCCAGAAGTGGAATTATTGTGTCATAAGGCAGTTTCATTATTATTTTTTTTAGGTAACTCCATACTGCTTTCCACAGTAGCTTCACTAGTCTGCATTGCTACCAACAGTGTACGAGTGTTCCCTTCTCTCCACATCCTCCGCAACATATTTGTTGATTTCTAGATGACAACCATGTGACAGGTGAGAGGTAATAATCACATTGTGGTTTTAATTTTCATATTTCTGATGATTAGTGATGTTGAGCATTTTTTTCATATGTCTATTGGACATCTGTATGTCCTCTTTGGAGAAGTGTCATTCAGGTCTTTTGCCCATTTTTTAATCAGATTGTTTGGAGTTTTTTTGGTGTTGAATTGTATAAGTTCTTTATCAATTTTGGATATTAACCCCTCATCAGATATATCATTTGTATACATGTTCTCCCATCCAGTGGGACATCTTTTTATTTTGTTGATGGTTTCCTTTACTGTGCAAAAATGTTGTAGTTTGATGTAGTTCTATTTGTTTAATTTTTCTCTTCTTTCCCTTGCCCAAGGAGATATATCAGAAAAAAATTGCTACAAGAAATGTCCAAGATTTAACTGCCTATGTTTTCTTTTAAAATTTTTGTGGTTTTGAGTCTAAAATTTAAGTCTTTAATCCATTTTGAGTTTATTCTTGTGTATGGAGTAAGAAGGTGGTCTAGTTTCATTTTTTTCATGTATCTGTCCAATTTTCCCAAAACCATTTATTGAACAGATTATTTTTATCCAACGCATGTTCTTGCCTCCTTTGGCAAATAGTAATTGACTATAAAGGCATGGGTTTATTTCTGGGTGCTCTATTTGGTTTCATTGATCTATAGGTGTGCCTTTATGCCAGTATCATGCTGTTTTGATTAACTAGTCCTTGTAGTATAGTTTAATATTATGTAGCATAATTTCCTCAACTTTGTTCTTCTTTCTCAAGATTGCTGTGGCTATTTGGGGTCCTTTGTGGTTCCATATACATTTTTGGACTATTTGTTCTAGTTCTGGGAAATACGCCATTGGTATCCTGATAGGAATTGTATTGAATCTATAGATTACTGGAATAGAATGGACATTTTAATGATGTTAATTCTTCCTATCCATGAACAGGGTGTATGCTTCCACTTATTTGTATCTTCTTCAATTTCTTTCTTTAGTATCTTATAATTTTTCAAGTATGGGTCTTTTACATCCCGGATTAAAGTTATTCCTAGGTAATTTTTTTAATGCAATTGTAAATGGGATTGTTTTCTTAGTTTCCCTTTCTGATAGTTCATTATTGGTGTACAGAAATGCAACTGATTTCTGGATATTTATTTGATATCCTGCCGCTTTACTAAATTCATTTATCAGTAATAGTAGTTTTTTGGTGGAATCTTTTTTATTTATTTATTTTTGTTACAGATGTTTCTCTTTTTTTCCTCACTGATTCTCCCTCCCTCTTCCTCCCCACCCTGTCCCCAGCTTTGTTGTCCATGTCCATTGTTCATGCATACATGCATATAAGTTCTGTGGTTTATCTCTCCCCCACCACACCCTCTTCTGGGGATGGTCAGTCTGTACTCCACTTCCACATCTCTGGGATGACCCCATTCCTCAGACTGTTATATTCATTATATTCCACAAATAAGTGAGATTATATGATACTTGTCTTTCTCTGTTTGGCTTGTTTCGCTTAGGATAATACTTTCCAGGTCCCTCCATGTCGTCTCAAATGATAAGAGATCTTTCTTTCTTATTGCTGCATAGTACTTCATTGTGTATATGTACCACAGCTTTTTTATCCATTCATCTACTGATGGACACATGGGCTGTTTCCAGATCTTAGCTATTGTAAATAGTGCTGCTACAAACATGGGGGTAAATATATTTTTTCTGATTGGTGTTTCAGGCTTCTTAGGGTATATTCCTAGAAGCAGGATCACTGGGTCAAATGGAAGTTCAATTTTTAATTTTTTGAGGTAAAACTATATTGTTTTCCATACTGGCTGCACTAGTCTGCATTCCCACCAGCAGTGTACTAGAGTCCCCTTTTCTCCACACTCCCGCCAACACTTGTTTGATGATTTGTTGATGGCGGCCATTCTGACAGGTGTGAGGTGATACCTCATTGTTGTTTTAATTTGCATCTCTCTGATGATTAGTGATGTTGAGCATTTCTTCATATGTCTCTTAGCTATTTGTATGTCCTTTATGGAGTGGTGTCTATTCAGCTCCTCTGCCCATTTTTTAATTGGGTTCTTTGTCTTCCTTTTGTTGAGTTGTATGAGTACTCTCTATATATTGGAAATTAACCCCTTATCTGATATATCATTGGCAATTATGCTCTCCCATACACTGGGTTGCCTTTCTACTTTGATGATTGTATCGTTCGCTGTGCAGAAGCTTTTGAGTTTGATGTAGTCCCATGTGTTCATTTTCTCCTTTGTTTCTGTTGCCTTAGGTGATGTATCAGTGAAAATTCTGCTACGTATGATGTCTGAAATTTTCGAGACATACAGTTTCATGTCATCTGCAAATAATGACAGTTTTACATCTTCCTTTCCAATTTCAATGACTTCTATTTCTTCTTCTTGTCTGATTGCTGTTGCTATGACTTTCAGTACTTTGTTAAAGAAGAATGGTAAAAGCAGACATCCCTGTCATGCTCCCAATCTTAAAGGAAACACTTTCATTTTTTGCCTGTTAAATATGATGTTGGCTGTGGGTTTGTCATATATGGACTTCACTATGTTTGAGGTATGTTTTCTCTATTCCCACTTTGTTGAGAGTTTTTATCATAAATGGGTTCTGGATTTTATCAAATGCTTTTTCTGCATCTATTGATATGATCATGTGGAAAACAATCTTATAATGTTTATCTTTCATTTGGTTAATGTGGTGCATAATGTTAATTGATTTGTTGATATTGTACCAACCTTGCATCCCCAAAATAAATCCCACATGGTCATGGTGTATGATCTTTTTAATGTATTTCTGGAGCCAATTTGCTAATATTATGTTCAGAAATTTAGCATCTATGTTCACCAGGAATATTGGCCTATAATTTTTTTCTTTGCAGTGTTTTTAGCTGGTTTTGGCATTAGGATAATGCTGGCCTCATAAAAAGAACCTGGAGGTCTTCCTTGCCATTCAGTCCAGAACTTTTTGTGTGTTGGGAGTTGTTTTTTTGTTTGTTTGTTTGTTTGTTTTTATTACCACTTCAAGTTCATTAGTTGTAATCTGTCTATTCAGATTTTCTGATTCTTCCTGATTCAGTTTTGATAGAATGTACATTTCTAGGAACTTATCCATTTCTTCCAGATTATCCAATTTGTTGGCATATAGTTGTTTATAATATTTTCTTGCAATCCTTTGTATTTCTTTGGTGTCAGTAGTTATTCTCCTCTTTCATTTCTGATTTTATTTATTTGGGTCCTCTCTCTCTTTTTTCTTCATGAGTCTAGTTAAAGGTATGTCAATCTTGTTTATCTTTTCAAAGAACCAGTTCTTCATTTCATCGATCTTTTATATTGTATTTTTAGACTTTGTTTATTTATGCTTTGATCTTTATCATTTCCTTTTTTCTACTCACATTGGATTTTATTTGTTGTTGTGTTTTCTAGTTCCTTTAAGTGTAAGGTTAGATTGTTTATTTGAGATTTTTTTCTTGTTTCTTCAGGTAGGCCTGTAATGCTATGAATTTTCCTCTTAGGACTGCTTTCATTGTGTTAGATAGATTTTGTATTGTTGTGTTCCATTTTCATTTGCTTCAAGGTACCTTTTGATTTCTTCCTTGATCTCATTCATGTTTAGTAAGATGTTACTTAGCCTCCAAGTCTTTCTGAGTTTTACAGTTTTTTTCTTATTATTGATTTCTAGTTTCATACCATTATGGTCAGAGACAATGCTTGATTTGGTTTCAGTTTTCCTGAATTTATTGAGACTTGTTTTGTGTCCTAACATGTGGTCTATCCTGAATAACGTGTACTTTAAAAGAATGTATATTTTGCTACTTTGGTATAAAATGCTCTGCAGATATCAATTAAATCCATCTGATCTACTGTGTCACTTAAGGCTGCTGTTTCCTGTTGATTTTCTTTCTGGAAGATCTATCTACTGATGTCAATATTAAAATCCCTTACTATGACTGTTTACTGTTTATCTTTCCCTTTATGTCCATCAAAATTTAACTTATATATTTAGGTGCTCTTATTTTGGGTGTATAAATGTTTACAAGGGTTATATCCTATTGTTGTATACTTTCTTTTATCATTGTATAGTGTCCTTCTTTGTCTCTTATTATAGCCTTTGTTTTAAAGTCTATTTTGTCACATATAAGTATTGCTACCCCAGCTTTTTTTCATTTCCATTTGCATAAAATAACTTTATCTATCCCTTTACTTTTAGTATGTGTGCCTCTTTCATTGTGAGGTGGGTCTCTTATAGACAACATATTTATGAGTCTTATTTTCTTATCCATTCAGCTACCCTATGTCTTTTGATTGGAACATGTAAGCCATTTATAAAGTCATTATTGATAGGTTTGTATTTATTGCCATTTTACTCTTTTAACTATGCTCCCTTCTCCTTCTTCTCCTTCTCCTTCTCCTTCTCCTTCTCCTTCTCCTTCTCCTTCTCCTTCTCCTTCTCCTTCTCCTTCTCCTTCTTCTTCTTCAAGAAGTCCCTTTAACATTTCTTGCATTACTAGTTAAGTGGCAACAAACTCCTTTAGCTTGTTCTTATCTGGGAAGCACTTTTATTCTCCTTCAATTTTATTTTTATTTTTATTTTTTTTTATTTTATTTTATGAATTTTTATTTATTTTTTTGTTACAGATATTTTACCTTTTTACCCCATTGGCACCCCCCACCCCACCCCCCTCCACCCTGTCCCCGGCTTAGTTGTCCATGTCCATTGGTCATGCATACATGCATATAAGTTCTGTGGTTTATCTCTTCCCACCCCCCCACCCCCCATCCCCTCTTCTGAGGGATGTCAGTCTGTGCCCTACTTCCATGTGTCTGGGTCTACTGTATTCCTCAGACTGTTATGTTCATTATATTCCATATATAAGTGAGATCATGTGGTATTTGTCTTTTTCTGCTTGGCTTCTTTCACTTAGGATAATACTTTCCAGGTCCCTCCATGTCGTCTCAAAGGATAAGAGATCTTTCTTTCTTACCGCTGCATAGTACTCCATTGTGTATATGTACCACAGCTTTTTTATGCATTCGTCTACTGGTGGACACTTGGGCTATTTCCAGATCTTAGCTATTGTAAATAGTGCTGCTATGAACATGGGGGTGCATATATTCTTCCTGATTGGTGTTTCAGGCTTCTTAGGGTATATTCCCAGCAGTGGGATCACTGGGTCAAATGGAAGTTCAATTTTTAATTTTTTGAGGTAGCACCATATTGTTTTCCATAGCAGCTGCACCAGTCTGCATTCCCACCAGCAGTGTATTAGAGTCCCCTTTTCTCCACACCCTCGCCAACACTTGTTGTTTGATGATTTGTTGATGGCGGCCATTCTGACAGGTGTGAGGTGATACCTCATTGTTGTTTTAATTTGCATCTCTCTGATGATTAGTGATGTTGAGCATTTCTTCATATGTCCTTTGGCCATTTGTATGTCCTGTTTGGAGAGGTGTCTATTCAGCTCCTCTGCCCATTTTTTAATTGGGTTCTTTGTCTTCCTTTTGTGGAGTTGTATGAGCACTCTCTATATATTGGAAATGAACCCCTTATCTGATACATCATTGGCAATGATGTTCTCCCATACAGTGGGTTGCCTTTCCATTTTGATAATTGTTTCTTTTGCTGTGCAGAAGCTTTTTAGTTTGATGTAGTCCCATGTGTTCATTTTCTCCTTTGTTTCTGTTGCCTTAGGTGATGTATCAATGAAAATTCTGCTCCGTATGATGTCCGAAATTTTGTTGCCTACATTTTCTTCTAGAATTTTTATGGATTCACGGGTCACATTTAAGTCTTTTATCCATTTTGAGTTTATTTTTGTGTATGGTGTAAGTTGATGGTCTAGTTTCATTTTTTTGCATGTAGCTGTCCAATTTTCCCAACACCATTTATTAAAGAGGCTGTCTTTACTCCACTGTATGCTCTTGCCACCTGTGTCAAATATTAATTGAGCGTATTGCCTTGGGTCCATTTCTGGGTTTTCAGTTCTGTTCCACTGGTCTATAAGCCTGTTCTTGTGCCAGTACCAGGCTGTTTTGGTTACAGTCGCTTTGTAGTATAACCTGATATCTGGTATTGTGATCCCACCTACTTTGTTCTTCTTTTTCAAGATTGCTGTGGCTATTCGGGGTCTTTTTTGGTTCCATATGAACTTTTGAAGTATTTGTTCTAGTTCTATGAAATATGTTGTTGGTATTTTGATGGGGATTGCATTGAATCTATAGATTGCTTTGGGTAGTATGGACATTTTAATGATGTTAATTCTTCCAATCCATGAACAGGGTATGTGCTTCCACTTTTTTATATCTTCCTCTATTTCTTTTTTCAATGACCTGTAGTTTTCTGCAAATAGGTCCTTTACTTCTTTGGTTAAGTTTATTCCTAGGTATCATAATTTTTTTGGAGCGATGGTAAATGGGATTGTTTTTTCAGTTTCTCTTTCTGTGAGTTCATCATTGATGTACAAGAATGCCGTCGATTTCTTGATGTTAATTTTGTATCCTGCTACTTTGCCAAATTCATTTATTAAGTCTAAAAGATTTTTGATGGAGTCTTTAGGGTTTTCTATGTACAATCTCATGTCATCTGCAAATAATGACAGTTTCACTTCCTCCTTTCCAATTTGGATCCCTTTTATTTTTTCTTCATGTCTGATTGCTGTGGCTAAGACTTCCAGTACAATGTTAAATAAGAGTGGCGAAAGTGGACATCCCTGTCTTGTTCCTGTTCTTAACGGAAATGTTTTTAGTTTCTGTCCATTGAGTATGATGTTGGCTGTAGGTCTTTCATATATGGCCTTTATTATGTCGAGATATGATCCCTCTATTCCTACATTGCTGAGCGTTTTTATCAGAAATGGATGCTGGATTTTGTTGAATGCTTTTTCAGCATCTATTGATATGATCATGTGGGTTTTATTCTTCATTTTGTTTATGTGGTGTATCACGTTTATTGATTTGCGAATATTGTACCAGCCTTGCATGCCTGGGATGAATCCCACTTGGTCATGGTGAATAATTTTTTTGATGTATTTCTGGATCCGATTTGCTAATATTTTGTTCAGGATTTTGGCGTCTATGTTCATCAGGGATATTGGCCTGTAGTTTTCTTTCTTCGTAGTGTCTTTTTCTGGTTTTGGAATTAGAATTATGCTGGCTTCATAGAACGTGTTTGGAAGTCTTCCTTCTTCTTGAATTTTTTGAAATAGTTTGAGGAGAATGGGTGTTAGTTCTTTTTTGAATGTTCGGTAAAACTCCCCCGTGAAACCATCTGGGCCTGGGCTATTGTTTGCTGGGAGAGTCTTGATTACCTCTTCAATTTCCTTAGTTGTTATTGGTCTGTTCAAGTTTTCTATCTCTTCTGGGGATAGTTTTGGGAGACTGTGTGTTTCTAGAAATTTGTCCATTTCGCTTAGATTGTCGAATTTGTTGCCATATAGTTGTTCATAGTAGTTGTTAACGATCTTTTGTATTTCCGTGGTGTTGGTTGTTACTTCTCCTCTTTCATTTCTGATTTTGTGTATTTGGGTTCTCTCTCTTTGTTTCTTGGTAAGTCTAGCTAAGGGTCAATCAATCTTGTTTATCTTTTCGAAAAACCAGCTCTTTGTTTCATTGATTCTTTGAATTGTTTTTTTGGTCTCTATGTCATTTATTTCTGCTCTGATCTTTACTATTTCCTTCCTTCTACTTGCTCTGGGGTTTTCTTTTTGTTTGCTTTCCAATTCTTTAAGTTGTGAGGTTAGACAGTCAATTAGAAATTTTTCTTGTTTTTTGAGGTAGGCCTGTAGTGCTATGAACTTCCCTCTCAGAACTGCTTTCGCTGCATCCCATAGATTTTGTGTTGTGTGTTCATTTTCATTGGTTTCCAGGAAGTTTTTCATTTCTTCCTTGATCTCCTCGGTGACCCATTCATTGTTTAATAACATGCTATTTAGCCTCCATGTGTTGAAATGTCTTTGCATGTTCTTATTGCAATTGATGTCTAGTTTCATGCCATTGTGATCTGAGAAGATGCTTGATATGATTTCAATCTTCTTGAACTTGTAGAGATTTAGTTTGTGTCCTATCATGTGGTCTATCTTTGAGAATGTCCCATGTGCACTTGAGAAGAATGTGTATTCTGTAGTTTTGGGGTGTAATTCTCTGTAGATATCTATTAAATCCATTTGGTCTAGTGCTTCATTTAGAGTCTCTGTTTCCTTGCTAATTTTTTGCCTAGAGGATCTATCCAGTGCTGTCAACGGGGTGTTGAAGTCCCCTGCTATGATTGTATTGTTGTCGATTTCTCCTTGGAAGTCCTCCAGGAGATTTTTAATATATTTTGGTGCTCCTATATTGGGTGCATATATGTTGATCAAGGTTATATCTTCCTGTTGGATAGATCCTTTCAATATTATGTAGTGGCCGTCTTTGTCTCTAGCTATGGTCTTCATTTTGAAATCTATTTTATCAGATATGAGAATTGCTACCCCAGCTTTTTTTTGCTTTCCATTTGCTTGGAAAATTTTTTTCCATTCCTTCACTTTCAACCTATGTGAGTCTTTTGTTGAGAGGTGGGTCTCTTGTAAACAACATATAGGTGAATCATGCTTTCTTATCCAATCAGCTACTCTGTGTCTTTTTATGGGAGCATTCAATCCATTTACGTTTAAGGTGATTATTGATATGTACTTATTTATTGCCATTTTTGTTTAGTGTGGTTCTATTTTTCTTCCCATTTCTACTGCTAATTACAGCAGTCCTTTTAACATTTCTTGCAGTGCTGGTTTGGTGCTAATGTATTCCCTTAGCCTTTTTTTTTGTCTGGGAAGCTCTTTATTTGATCTTCTATTTTGAATGATAGCCTTCTGGGTAGAGTAGTCTTGGATTCAGATTCTTGTTTTTCATGACTTTGATTACTTCATGCCATTCCCTTCTGGCCTGTAGTGTTTCTTGTGAGAAGTCAGCTGAGAGCCTTATGGGGTTCCCTTTGTAGGTAACCTGTTGCTTATCTCTTGCTGCTTTTAGGATTCTCTCTTTGTCTTTAATTTGTGGCATTTTAATTACTATGTGTCTTGGTGTGGGCCTGTTTGGGTTCTTCTTACTTGGGACTCTCTGTGCTTCTTGAACTTGAATGCCTTCTTCCTTCACCAAATTAGGGAAGTTTTCTCTCACTATTTTTTTGAATATATTCTCTATCCCTTGCTCATTTTCTTCTTCTTCGGGGACTCCTATGATGCGAATATTATTACGTTTCCAGTTGTCCCATAGTTCTCTTAAGCTGTCTTCCTGTTTTTTAATAGTTTTTTTCCTTTTGTTTTTCTGATTGGTTGATTTTTTCTACCCTGTCTTCTAATTCACTGATCCAGTCCTCAGCTTCCCCTACTCTGCTTTTTAAACCTTCCAATGTGTTTTTCATTTCTGATATGTCATTTTTTATCTCTTCTTGTTGGTTTTTAATTTCCAATTGGCTTATTTTCAGTGTCTCTATGTCCTTACTCATGCTGTTCAGCTTCCTCAAGATCATGGCTCTGAATTCTAGCTCTGTTAACATGCCTAATTGCTCCACATTGATCTCATCTTCGGTGGAGGTGTCTTGCTCTTTCATTTGGCTTCTGTTTCTGTGTTTCACCATTTTGGCTATCACTGTGGGCTTTGGAGCCTGTCAAGTTCTCCCTGTGAGTGTTGGTGTTCTGCTGTTTGTGGCTCCCTCTCCTGTGTTTAGATGAGCGAGGGAGGACCCACGTTGAACACCACTGTCAAGTCTTACTTTCCTGGTTAAAGTTGCCAGCCCAGGAAACGTACTGTTATCCTCTAGCTTTTTGCCTGGAGGCTAGCAGTCTAGGTTAATTGATCAGTTTTGGGTTGTCAGTTGATTGAAAAACTCCCTCTGGTGCTCAGCCAAGGGGCTTTCAGGAGGGTGGGGCCGATGCTGGTTGTTAGTGAGCCTCAATTAACACTTCAATGGCCCACAGGGTGGGGTTGGATCTCCGAGGGAGGGGCTGCAGCCTCTCCTCAGAGGCCTGGGAAGGAGCAACGTGGCCACCATCCTGAGTGGCTGCACTCAGCCAAAGCTCTGAGCGCCCTCCAAACCCCAAGTGTCCTGACACAGTTCCAGTCCTTCTGCCCTCCCTCCGCCGGAGCCCAAGGTGAGTGGCTGTGGCTGTTTCAGCCTCTGTCCCGGCTGCGCTGTGGGGCCGCCTGGGAGTGTGACCCAATGGCGCTGCTCCCAGCTAAGGCTGCTGCCGAGCTGCCGACCGTGGGCTCCCAGCCCCCTTCTCGCGCCTTCGCAAGCCTACCAGGATGGAGTCAGTGTCCCTCGTTGTATGGTCCTCACAAGCTGCTTTTCTGTTGGTTTTTCCCGTCGATTTGTCTGTGTTATAGTTGTAATTCCAGTTTGGTTCTGGGAGACGGTCTGTGTAGCTCCGTTCACTCCGGCGCCATTTTTCGGTTCTCTCCTTCAATTTTAAATGATTGCATTGTTTGGTAAAGTATTCTTAGTTGTAGGTCTTTGTTGTTCATTATTTTGAATTTTACATGCCAATCCCTCTGGCCTGAAATGTTTCTGTTGAGAAATCAGCTGACAGTCTTGTGAGAGCTCCCTTGTAGATAACTAACTGCCGTTCTCTTACTGCTTTTAAAATTCTCTCTATCTTTAACCTTTTACATTTTAATTATGATGTGTCTTGGTGTGGGCCTCTTTGGGTTCATCTTGTTTGAGACTCTTTGTGCTACCTGGACTTGTGAGTCATTTTCCTTCACTAGGTTGAGGAAGTTTTCAGTCATTATTTTTTCAAGTAGGTTTTCAATACCTTGCTTGCTCTCTTCTCCTTCTGGTACCCAGTGACAAGAATGTCAGTACACTTCACTTTGTCCCAAAGTTCCCTTAAACTATCCTAATTTTTTAATTGATTTTAGAAAGAGGAAGAAAGAAGCAGAGAGAGAAAAACATCAATTGGTTGCCTCCTGCATGCACCCTGACTAGGGATTGAATCTGCAACCTGGATACGTGCCCTGACCAGGAATCAAACCCTCAACATTTTGGTGTATGAGACAACACTCCAACCAACTGAGCCATAATGGCCAGGGCTATCATTTTTTATTATTATTATTATTCTTTTTTTTTTATCCTCACCCGAGGATATTTTTCCATTTTTTGTACAGATAGAGTGGGAGGGAGAGAGAGGAAGGAGAGAGAGAGAGAAACATCGATGTGAAGGGACACATCGAGTGGCTGCCACCCGCACGACCAACCAGGGCCGGGGACAAACTGCAACCGAAGTACGTGCCCTTAGCGGGAACCAAACCCGGGTCTCCCCGGACCGCAGGCCGACACTCTAACCGCTGAGCCAAACTGGCCAGGGCTCATTTTTTTATTATTATTATTCTCTTTTCTTTCTCTGGTTTGATTGTGTGCGTTCTGCTACCTTGTCTTCCAAGTTGCTTAATTGATACTCTGCTTCATCCAACTTACTACTTATTCCTTCTAGTATATTCTTCATTTCAAGTAGTATATTCTTCATTTCTGACTGTTTCTTTTATATGGTTTATATGTCCTTTTTCACACTGTTGTACTTCTCACTAAGTTCCTTGAGTGTCCTTATACCCATTCTTTTGAACTCTGTATATGGTATTGCTTACTTCTATTTTATTTAGCTCTTTTTATAGAGATTTCCCCTGTTTTTTCATTTGGGGCATGTTACTTTGTCTCCTCATTTGGGCTGCCTCTTTGTGTTTGTTTCTATATATTAGGTAGATCTGCTGACTCCCAGTCTTGGCAGGGTGGCCTTATGTAGTAGGAATGCTGTGGGACCCAGTGAGACAGTCTTCTTGATCACATGAGCTGGGTACTCCAAAACATCCCTCATGTGGGTTATATGGGCCCTCCTGTTGTAATTAAGACTTGATTGTTATTGGCCTGTTTGTGCATGAGGTCATCCCTCAGGCTCACGGACTGTGAGGATCAACCCCAAGCACAGTATATGAGCTGCTGTGCAGGTTCTGACCACATGAAGTGAAATTGTCCTCAGAAGTGTCTGGTGCCTGCTGAGACCTCCCTTTGGATATGCTGCTTGTGAAGTTCATTGAATCCTTCTCTGATATTGTCTCAAGCTGGACACTGGGTGTGTTGGATCTGGAGCCTCTTGGAAGGGATTCTGGTGAAGGTTAATGTCAGACGCTGTCTGTGATTGGCCCTAGGCAACCTATTTGGACCTACAAAGTAATCCATAATTTGTGGCTGCCTCTGCTGGGCCTAGGTGTTCATGGGAAGGATCAAGCTGCACAGCAAGACTGGCTTTTACCAGCACTGGGCCCAGGGGGTGGTCAGTAAAAGTACCAAAGCACCCCAAGATCCACTTCCACCTATCTTCACCTGCTGGCTGCCTGTTAGGCTCAATCACTGAAAGAGCCTCTAGCAATACTTGAGTTGTATGAAGTAGGTTCACAGTGAGTCACCAGGTAGAAGCGAGTGGTACTCACCAGATCAACACAGGTTCAAACTCGGTGCCAGTATTGGGTCTGAGGACCCTCAGTAAATTTCCCAGGATATACCAAGCCTAGCTGCCACCTGTCGAGTGTTCACACACCTTCCTAGTAGGGCAGGGTATCAGGGAGTCATCAGGGTAAGGCCAGGAGAGTTTACCAGGCCTAAGATGTGGCTGTGTAAAGGGAGGGTCCTGCTCACATGTATAAGGGGAAACTATCCCCTGTCCTAGAGCCTCACGGCTCAGTCTGTCCCAGATTCTGCCCAGACCTTGGCTAGGTGGAGTTACCAGGCATCAAGAGGGTGGGGCCACCAGGAGAGTGAAATTAGTGGATCTCCAGGGAGGGGGAGGTTTCAGTTACATTTACAGGAATGTGAGGGGAATGGCCCCTGCCCTAAAGCCACACAACTCAATCACTGACACCTCCTGAGTCTACCCAGACTTCTACACCCTGGCCCAGGAAGCTAGCTAACTCTTCATCAGGGCACAAACTCTGCAGGGTGGGGCGAGAGGGAGTCCAGAGTGTGGAACTATTGTATTCCCCCAGGCTGATACTGTAAGGAGGGATGTGCCCTCCTCAAGAAAGATGTTGTCTGTGATGCGGGAGACTAACTCAACACAGGGGTCCTGGTGGCTGTCCCTTCAGCTCTCCCCAGAGTCACAAGCCCCAGCCTCTCCTCTTGCAACTCAAGTCTCCTCTGCCTTCCTTCCACCAGAGCCCAGGGTGAGTGGCTGTGAATGAGATTTTGTGCACTGGCCCTTTAAGAGGGTACCTATATCTCTAGCTGACTCCATCTCTCCCTGGCAGACAGAGTCCTGCTGATTTTCACAGCCTCTTCCCAGCTCTGGTGCTCAGGGCTAGGGAGCCCGGCTGGGGGTTGAGACCCCACACTCCTCAGAGGTTCCCTCTGCAGCTTGGATAGCCCTCTGGAATCTCAGCCACTGCCCGTGGGAGCAGGGCCAGCCCTTTTTGCCTCTCTGCTCATCTTCTGTAAATCCTTGGTTATAAGACTTCTCTTCAGCTAGTCTTCTGTTGGTTCTTCAGGGTGATTGCTCTGTTTTAGTTGTAAGTCCAGTTTAGTCCTGGGAGGAGGTGAATGTAACATCCACCTACCCTGCTGCCATCTTGGATCTCTCTATGCTCATTCTTTACCATAAATATGAAATTTGAGTTCTATTTTAATCAACAATATGATTGATTTTAACATATGCCCAGCATGGGTGGTTGCTGATGATATAGTGGTGAATAAAGTAAACTTGGCCTCCCATCGTCAAGCTTAAATTCTAGTGGGTGATAATCACAAGGGAATGGCATGGTAAGAGCTGCACAGGCAGAAATACAGGATACTAAAGAAGCATGTAGCCCTGGCCGGTTTGGCTCAGCGGTTAGAGCGTCGGCCTGCGGTCCAGAGAGACCCAGGTTCGGTTCCCGCTAAGGGCACGTACCTCGGTTGCAGTTTGTCCCTGGCCCTGGTCGATCGTGCGGGTGGCAGCCACTCGATGTGTTTCTTTCACATCGATGTTTCTCTCTCTCTCTCTGTTCCTCTCTCTCCCTCCCACTCTACCTGAACAAAAAATGGAAAAATGTCCTCGGGTGAGGATAAAAAAAAAAGAAGCATGTAGACCTAGAAAATGGAGGCCCCAGGGTGGGCTTGGGTGTGGTGGGTGTTGGGTAGTGATACAATCGTCCTTCGCCACTTCGCACTTCGATTTTCACTCTATCGCAGTTTATTCAAAAATATTCATTAAAAAGTTGATGGAGACGGTGAAAATAATACAGCGTGCGCTCAGTTGTCTGAGTCAATTATACACCCCTATATTACAATTAAAATTAAAATCACTGTACATATGGACTGTAGGCCTATGTAATCGAGCACCCCAGGAATCCTTCAACTGCAGGTGCAACCGCTAGAGTCCGGAAAGGATTAACCACAATAAACGAGGGATGACGACTGTAGTTCAGAGAAAAGGAGGGCATGTTCAAGGTCACAAAGAGGAAAGGAAACACTGTCCATGCAAAAAGCTGAGAAATAAATCACTATAACCACAACATTCGGCAAAAAAACCCTTAGTGGTGAGAGATGCATCAGACATAACATGCTTGAAATGCTACATCTAATTGGGGACATGGAGCAGACAAAGGCACAGCTGGGCCTGAGACCCAGGAGAAAGGTCAAGCTTAGACACAGAGCTTTCCCATCTATCCAGTGGCCTTTTCTTCCTTGTAGTACTCTTAACAAATACAGTAGTTGGAAGGCAATGAGAATACTTGGTGGTTTTTCTTAAAGATTTGCCACTAATGTGTTGCAAGTTTGAGAGAATAGGCACAAAATTATATTTTCCTGCTATTGTATTATCATGCCTTAGATGGCCTTCTTTTATTGATGGTCTACTCTGTAATCAATTGAAACCTAAATGAGGGCTCATCCTTTGTCTGGGCAAGTAGCTACAAACTTAGTTCTCAATGCTAACAAAAGCTTTTATTTCCTTCGTTGAAAGTTCCTTGTCATCATTTTCTAACTATAATTGCTATTTACCCATTGACTTGCAAAACAGAATTCAGTATTAGATTAATGCTCAAAAGTTAACATTCGCCAAATTTAAACTCTACATCACAAAATTACAAACAAAATAAAGTATTTTATATCTATATTGTATTTTCATATGTCTTATACCAATTACAGTGAAAATAAAGACAAATTTTCAATATTCTGACAAGCAAAAACCATTACCGACTTACAAAAAGGTACTTATATTTTCTTTCCAAACCTAAGTCAAGATCTATCCAGTCTCCTTTGTCATATTAGAAAAACCCATTTGCCTCTTAATAGTTTGCAAACATCTTCTCATGTCTTTCCCAAGTCTCAGTAGCTTTAAGGGCAAAATACCAACAATAAGATTTTTAACTACATCTTTCTCACCCCTAAAACTCTCTACTGGTTTTCCATCTGGGTTTCAAGAATTATATCTTCTTCCTCTTGTTATCTTTAATATTTGCCTAGTTTTCCTTTCTGCCTTTTATTATTATTATTTTTTGCTTATACCTTTTTGCATGGTGTCCCCATTTTTCACAAAAGTATTCTCTAGATATGAAGCTACTTTACTTTTTAAAAGTTGGACATAGAGTCACAAAAAATTACAATCCAATAAAAATACAGAAATTTCAACTATAAATTTTTGGTGTATGGGATGACACTCCAATCAACTGAGACACATGGGCCAGGGCTCAATTATAAATGTTTATTCTTACTCACATATTGATCATTAAAACAGTGAAGCCCCTTTTAAAGGGAAGAGAAATAAAAGACTAATTGAAGTTGGTGAAATAAAGGTACTTTATTTACAAATTTAATAAATATTCACCAAACATGTCTTAAGATCCTCACATCTTACATGCGAACAGAAAGCGATAGGGTCACTACCTTATTCTTTTCACACTGTGATAACTCTTGCACCCAGAACAAGCTTTCAGGGCAGCCTGAAAAGCAACTAAGCTGTCCTGAGATGATGGCGCCACCTTGTGGTTGGGTTTACAAATCTGTTAAAGGCCCTGTGTCTTCAAGTTCTCTATCTCAGGCAGCAACCTATTTGCATTTCCCTTCCCTACTCATTTCCAATTCTTGTCCTGTTATTTCATACAAATTTATCTTCTTCCTACCTTATCTCTACTCAATATCTGGGAAAATTATGTAAATAAACAGACCAGCCTAACTTTTAAAATAAGCATAAGAAGAGAATACTAGTTATATATTTGTATCAAAGAAAAGAAAAGTCATGAGATGGAAGACATGAAGAGACTAACAACAAAAGTTTCAGCAGAAATTTCCTTTTACTGCCTCATCATCTCCTCATTTACTTAATTTACTCAAGTAACAAGATGTAAAACAAAAATCTCTCACTAAACCCTAGGACAGCATGTTCTCATTAGAAATGAGCACAACTGCAGCCAGGTCACAGATTGGGAGTTTGGTATTTTTAGGCTAATGTGAGACTTTCTGCCACCTCTAACATTGTTCCTTTAAGGAATTGCATTCTGAATTCAGATGGTTTTAAATTATGGCCCTTCCTATAATTCTAACTTAGTACCTCATAAAAAGAGTAAGTTGTTTCCAATTATATCTGAACAAGTATGGCTCAGAGACTGGTCTGTAAAATGGAAATATTAAAGCTTTTTTTTTTTTTTAGGAACAATTAAAGAACATATTTTAAAGTAGCTAATACATTATCTGATAAACATGAGATGTTTAATTTATTCTACCAGGTGAATTTTTTTTTAATCCTCACCTGAGAATATGTTTATTGATTTTAGAGAGAGGAAGAGAGAGAGAGAAACATGGATGTGAGAGGAAAATATCCATCCATTGCCTCCCATACAAGCCCCTACCAGGGATCAAATTCACAAGGCAGGTTTATATCCTGACTGTGAATCAAATCTGCAACCTTTTGGTGTACGGGAGGATACTCCAAACAACTGAGCCACCCAGCCAGGGCCCAGATAATTATTTTAAGAGTAGGTTTACAATTGGACAGATGTTCATTTTTGGGGTTATTTTCTTACCAGTATATAGAAACATAAATCACGTCTAAAATGTCTAATATGAAAAATGAGATGATTGATATAGGTAATCTCTGAATTTATATCCAGCTCTAAAAGTATCCTATAATTCTGCAGTGCTCAGAATCTCTGTCACAACTACACACAATTCACAGAAATCACTTTATAATCTAATATTGTCTACAGTTTCAGGGCACAAAATAAAACTATTTCCCCCAATGTATCACTCCCCATTTACAGATTTTTTTTCTATTAAGCAAGAAATTGGAAAATAGTCTTCTTATTAATTATATTAATATAAAATGAGTTTTGATCCCTCTTGAAGCTGTCTTGTGTGATGGCTGAATATCTGCACATTAACTATGTTATATAAGCAGTCCTATAGGTT
Source organism: Molossus molossus (assembly GCF_014108415.1). Classification (NCBI taxonomy): domain Eukaryota; kingdom Metazoa; phylum Chordata; class Mammalia; order Chiroptera; family Molossidae; genus Molossus; species Molossus molossus. The sequence continues at coordinate 46,220,602 of NW_023425388.1, read as the reverse complement.
GGTACATACGTTCCCAGGAAGACGTTTAAAAGTTGAATCTCTGAAAACCAAAAATAGACCTGTTGTAAAAAAGTTCATCCCCTTACAGGGGTGGGGAACCTGTTTTCTGCCAAGGACCATTTGGATATTTATAACATCGTTCATGGGACATACAAAATTATCAACTTAAAACAGCCTGCTGTATTTGGTCAGGCTAATTTGGTGAGGCGTGTGATGTTAGCTGCTATTGATTTCATGGGCTTTACGTGGCCCGCAGGCCAGACGTTCCCCACCCCTACTGCAAAATACTATAAAATCCCTAATCATGTTTCTTGCAGGTGAAAATCTTAGAAGAGGGATAGAGTAGAAAGCAGATATAGTCAGAAAGAAGCTTCTAGCAAAGGGCCCAACAGTCAACACCCTGTTATTCCAGGGGCCTGAGGGAGCCAAGAGAGGCCATACCTTCTCCATCCCTCCCCAGGGGCAGACCTGAGGAGCCCTGGAATTATTAACTCTGTATTGTCCTCACCACCCATCCTTAGCCCACCCTCTCATCCAAGGATAGACAAGGAGCCCAGAGCAGGAGTGAGAAGTGGGTATGCCCATTTCCATACCATCTAGCTATACCAATTTCATCCTTATCTCACTAACCTCACACTTCAGTCCCTAGAAATATCAGACTGTAGGGTGCATCAGAATCACCTGGGGAACTTGACAAAATGCAGATTGCTGGCCACCATTCCAGAGATCTGATTCAGTTGGTCTGGGGTGGAAATCAAGACATTTCATTTGTAATAAGTTCCCAGGTGATCCTGAGGCTGTTGGTCCAGGGACCACATTTTGAGAACTTCTGTCCTAGAATATTCATTTTTCAACACTCATTCGTTTTCAAAATCTTAGAGCCCAGTAAATCATCTTTAGGCCTATGTATTTGATTTATATGAATAGCAAGTCAGATGTGGAAAAGACTAAAATCAGCTTATTCATATATGCTTTAGGTAAAACTGATCTTCCAAAAGTATCTTTTGCTAAAATAAATTCTTCAAAGAAGTTCATTTCTTTTTTAAAAGTATATTTGAATTGAGATAAATGCCTTCTAACATATGGCATATTGTCTTGAGTTTTCAGCTCTTTCAAATGCTCATTCTGTGTCTTTTTGAAGTCATGTAATCCTAATACAGCTAAATATTTTCACCTTAAGGACTCAGAAGAAATTTTATTACAGAACATAAACTACTCTAAAAAATTGTAGAACAAATTGACCTTGGTTTCTTTATGGAGAGCTTCACATAATGTGTCAGTCCCTTCGAAGTGTAATAATTGGGTAGAGTTACAAAAGGATTTCATCTTTAAACCAAAACATAAGGAAGTGGTAATACAATAAAGACATCCAGGATAAAAGGTAATCATTTACAAGGGCTGACTAGTGATAATACATTTAATAAAAGCACTTTTAAACAGTAAAAACGTATTTGAACATTTTGTTAATATTGAAGACTCTCCCTTTCTCCTGAATTATTTAAAGTACATTTGTATGGAGGCACAGAACTCCCCTGTCCCAACTAATTGCAGAGTTTCTCCTGAAGGGAGGTCCCACTTTGATATCTTATAGGAAATAGCTGGATGAAAGTCACCATGCTATTTTTGTTAAACTCCAAAGTCAGAAACCCCCAAACTGTAATTTTGTAGATCTCATTCCTTTGGGACAAAGATTCTTATACTATGGTGAATGTACAGGTTCATTTCCAGGATATATAAACCACCAGCTACCCCTGAATTCCTTATAAATGACTCTAATAATTCCCAAGACAATATTCTCTCAAGAACTTCTTTCTATCTAAATATAAAAGATAAAATGAATCAGTTATTTATAAGTTCCAAGCTACATATTCATCTCTCAAAAGTTTGTCTAATGATCAAACAGAAAGAAAAAGAAACTGAAAATTGGTTTAATTATTAGAGTTATCTTCATGATTAAATTGGCCAGTGACTTATTGGATCATTGCTTGTGGTAGTTGGTTCAAAAACATTCATTTAGGTACTATATTTATCAGAGTGATCACTTCATAAATTATATGTCTAATCACAATGTTGTACACCTGAAACTAATATTGTATGTCAACTGTAATAGAAAAAAATAATTTTTAAAGAAAGAAAAGGGGATTTATTGATATGGTTTATTGTATATACTTAACAGTTTCAAACACAGTGAATGAGAACACTAGCTAGTGTATATATATATATATATATACATATATATATATATATACATATATATATATATGTATATATATATATATATAAAATTTAAAATGTCTTTGAATAATCCTGCAAAGGAAGTCGGTTTAAATGCACAAACTATATAATCCAGTGGTTTTCAACCTTGACTACACATTACAATTTCTGTGAAGCTTTAAAAAATACTGATGCTTGTGTTCTACTTCCAGAGATTTTCATCTAATTGATTTATGGAGGATTTAAATGTGATTCTGATATGCAACCAGAAACACTGACCTAACTGAGAAAAATCATCAGAGGATATTTATAGGTCAACCCAAAACTCCTACTTCCCGTAAATATAAAAATAAATGTTTCTTAACACTTCCTATAATTGGATTAATAGAGAGAGTCACCAAATAATGTATTCTCTAAATCAAGACACTTTTGAAAGTGAAAGCCGTTACTATCTGTGATTGGCCCAAGACAACAGGATTAATCCAGGACTGTCCTGGACAAAATAGAGGGCCATATGGTCACTCTACTTACAGAAGACTTACTGAATATTTTCAAGTATAGAATTTGTATTTGGGATTTTTATATAGTGTACAGTTATATATTCTAGGAGAGTGTGAGGTTTATGATGACAGAAAACAGTTCAAATACTTGAAAGGTTAACATTTAGATCCTCAATCCATAGGATAAATGCCTACTTACTTAGGATCATGTATACAGAGACAGTTTTGGACTAAATTAAGATTTGCTGGGAGAGCAAACTAAAATAGTAGAGATAATATTTTAAATATCATTAATTTTCTGTGCCAACCCCATTTCAATGGATAATCACATACAATAATGCTGACTCTCAAAAATGGTAGATTAAAATAATTCATTTCTGTTTTTAATTAAAATTGAGAAAGTAGGAACTAATAATATAATGCATGTCAGAGCTGCAGGGTGTGCAGCATCAAAGATAAGGAGGGATTGCAACAAGGGTTTGCTTCTTGAGTTCCTTGAAAATTCACAAGGAAAGCAGAGAGAATGGATGCTGGTGGCTGTCACACAGGCACATGATAACACGTGAAGCAGCTCTTTTGTTGGATGACTTGCCAGAAGCCATTCCCTTGGTCCTCTAATCACTCAAGGTCGCCAGCAACATTGTCCATGTACACCCAGTGTGAGAGCCTCTGCTTTCTCTGTGGGATCTGTTAGATACATCCACTTTGGGGTGTTTTCATGGTAATCTCTAGTATCAGATCTTAATGCCAGCTGGGCTTGAGGATGATAGAAATAACGTCCTGTTTGCACAGAGGCTTAAATAAATGGGTCACAGGTGCCTGCAAACATAGGAGACACAGTATCCTGCTCTGTAAACAAATCCCACCAGATCTCTACATAAGATTGGCTTGCTGCTTCCCCCATGCCCTTCCTGAATTTCTGAAGTCCTCAGGCTACAATGAGTAATTGCCCGTTTCCTTATTTTACAAAAAGTGTGGCATGAAGATTATCAGAATACCCCACAGATTATGGATATCTCTAACCCAGAGCAAATCTCAGTTTACAGAAGCTTTACGTACTTGCACCTAGTCACACTGTGTGTTACTACAATTATGAAACTGAGTTCCATGAAAGACTGTCCATAGCCAGAAATTGGAACAACAGATTTTAAGAGTATTTCTGGCAACAGAGAGTAGCTTAATCTTAGAAAAACAAAACCTCACATAGAAATTTTTATTTGCATCCCAGGACCATGCAGCCCTTAAAAACGTTCTCCCAAAATGCATGCTTCGCATACCAAATGCTTGAAATGTTCGCTAGAGGTTATCTGGGACAACAGTTTACTGACAAAATATTTGGGGGGAAGGTTGAATTAACAAAGTTAGGTGAATCTTATTACAGCAGCCTCTTCGGGGTCTAAAATGCACTGTGAATCTCAATAAAAGCAATAAAGGATGTATGTTTACGTAAAATTATGAGGTCTTGAAGTCCTTTTTTGTTAGAGAAGCCCATGGAATTAGCAGGCTGAAGAATATACTGTATGACATACTGCATCATGGTCAGTAACTTCTTTATCAACAATCTTTCCTTAACCTCCCTGGTACAACTTAAACCAACTACCTTTTGTCCCCAACTTTGTGAAAATTGATAATATTAACTACTAAGCAAGAAGTCTATAGCCAGCAAAATATCCTTTAAGAATAAAACTGAAATATAGATATTAACAAATAAAAACTGAGTTATCACCAGCAAACGTTTTTGAAAAAGAAATACTAAAGGGTATTCTTTATTTTTTTATCCTCACTCGAGGACATTTTCCCATTTTTTTGTTCAGATAGAGTGGTAGGGAGAGAGAGTAAGAGAGAGAGACAGAGAAACATCGACATGAAAAGGACACATCGAGTGGCTGCCACTCGCACAACCCAATCAGGGCCAGGGACAAACTGCAACCGAGGTACATGCCCTTAATGGGAACCAAACTGGGGTCTCTCTGGACCGCAGGCCGACGCTCTAACCACTGAGCCAAACTGGCCAGGGCCTAAAGGGTATTCTTTAGGGAAATAAAATCCCAAATGGAAATGCAGAGATTCAGATATAAGGAGTAAATATACGGGTAAACTGAGAGGAGGGTTACTGGAGTTAAAATATACAAAGATTCTTGAATTGTTCAGAAATTGTTAAAAGTACAAAATTAAATCAGATTTCAATAAAAGACTCATGTTATAATATGCATATTTAACAGTAAAAAAAAAAGAATAAAAGAGTGTATAACTACTAAGATAATAAGAAAAAACAATACAAAAGGAGGCACCCAAACAAAAAGTTAAAAGGAACTTAGCATAAATGGTATAAATAGAAAATACATAGTAAGATAGTATATTTAAACCCAATTATATCAGGGATTACAATAAATATAAATAGACTAAATCATTAAATTAAAAGACAAAAGATGTCACACTAGAATCCCCCCCAAAACACAAATATTTGCTTCTCACAGAAGACATATCTTATACATAATATAGAAACAATAAAAAAAGAATGAAATATATATATATATATCGTGCAAACACTAGCCAAGAAAAATTTATGAAGTTTATATATTATTATATCAATGTAACAGTCAATAAAGTAGACCCTAATGCAAATATCATTCTTAAAGGTAATATATATGTAGCATATATAAAAACATAGATAAACCTAGCATGAATATACCATATATAATATAAAGTTTAGCATATACATGATATATAAATGTCAAAGTTGACAGAATTTATAAAAAAGAAATAGACAAATCCACAATCATAGTGGAAGAGTTTAACATACCTCTAACAGTAGTTGGTAGAACAAGCAGATATTAAATTAGAAAGGATATAGGATATTTGAATAATATAATGAACAAACTTGATCTAATTGATAGTTTTTAACAATGAATGCAAAAATGAAAGAATCCACATTTTTCTCAAGTACACATGGAACAAAAAGCAAGCAAAGAAATCAAATGTTCAAAATTAGAAGACTGAATGTCATTAGACTGTCATTTCTCCTAAAATTCATCCATAGGTTTAGTAAAATCCCATTCAAAATGCTGAGAGTTTGTGAAAATTGATGATTTTAAAATCATATGGAAATAAAAATAGCCAAAATAACCAAGAAACTCTGTGAGAGAGAACTTACTCTACCAGTGGCATACATAACTTATTCTAAAGCTATATTAAGATGGGGTAGAATGGGTAAAAGCATAGACATACATACCAAATATATATATAATCGAATAGAAAAAATCCATATATATATAGATACTTCAGTGATATCAAATAGAACACTTACAACAGTGGAGGAAATGACCAACTTTTCAAAAAAATTTTGCAGGTTTAACTGGCTATCCATATAGGAAAAAATAAGATTTAACCCCCCTTCCTCAAATGTTACATAAAAAGTTCAGTTTGGGGTGGACCGAAGATCTAAATGTTAAAGTGAACAATAAAGATACTAGAAGTAATATATTAATAGTCTATTCCTGACCTTTGGGGTAGATAGATTTCTTAAACAAGTTACAAAAAGCATCAACAATAAAAAAAAATTAGATAATTGGACTAAATTAAAATTAAGAACTTCTACTCACCAAAACACACACTTACAAAAGTAAAAAGCCAAGTTAATGGGAAAGGTATGTGCGAAACCTAAAGCTGACGAAATGAAATTGAAAAACAAGAAGAAATCTGACCAGTTTCTTCACAAAGATGAAGAGTTAAATGGCAAATAAATTTTTCTAAATGTGTATTATTTACTTAGTATTTATCATAGACGTTAAAATGGTTGTGGCTAATACTAATTTAAACATTCACAAACTACCATTTAGATCTAATATTGATATATAAAATAGAAGAATGAAAAGTACCTGATGTTTAAGGCATCAGGTTATAAAGAAATGTAACTCAAAATAAATGGCCCATAAACTTTTAAAAATCAACAATTAACCATGATGGTTAATTTTATGCATGAAATTGGCCAGAGGGTGCCCAGATTAAACATTATCTCTGGTTATAATGGTGAAGATGTTTCCAGATGAGATTACCATTTGAATTGGTGGGCTCGGTAGACTGCCCTTCCACATGTGGGTGGGCATCATCCAATTCTTTGAGTGCTTAAATAGAAAAAGTAAAGGAAGAAGGAATATACCCTTTTTTTTTTTTTTTTTCTGCTTTACCCTTTAGGTGGGGCATCTCATCTTTTTTGATTCTCAGAATGGGATTTATACCATTAACTCCTCTGGTTCTCAGGCATTCAGATACAAACTGAATTGGCTTTCTTGGGTCTCCAGCTTACAGATGGCAGATCATGGGACTTCTCAGCCTCCATAATCACAGCCAAATACTCATAATAAATAAATATATGTAACTATAATTATATATTACCTCCTGGTTCTGTTTCTCTGCAGAACCCTAATACATTCACCTTGCCAGTAATCAGGGAAATGCAAATTAAAATAACAAGATCTACACATTCATAGGAGTGTCTTCAATTCAATACTATGAATCCTAAGTGCTGGCAAGAATTTGGAGCAATGGAAATTCTCATATGCCGCCTATGATAATGTAAATTAGCACAACCACACCAATGAACCCTAAATTCCCCCATCCAGTTTATGTTGAATCCTAACCCCCCATGTGATGGAATTAGGAGGTGGCGGCCTTTGTCCTCTGGGTAATTAGGTCATGATGTTGGAGCCCTCATGAATGAAATGAGTGCCCTTATAATAGGAAAAGCTCCCTTGCTTTCATCTGCCACATAAAGGTATACTGAGAAGTCAGCAGCCTGTAACCTCACCAGAATTTGACAGTGCTGGCTTGGTTTATAAGCCACCCAGTCTATGGTATTCTGTTATAGCAGCCCAAACTAACTAAGACAATCACTTTGGAAAACTGACTTGAGATTCTACTAAATTTGAACATACAGGCATCTTATGATCCAACAACCCCACACTTTAGAATATGCTCAATAAACAAGTGTGCACATGCGCCCCAAATACATGTACAAAAATGTTCACAGTAGCACTATACTTAATAGCCCCAAGCTAGAAACAACCCTAATCTCTATTCACAGTAGAATCAATGCATAAATTATGACATACAATAGAATACCAGATACTAGTTAAAATGGAAGAACTACAAGTACATGCAGCAACAGTGAATCTCATAAACAACACTGACTGAAAGAAGTTAGATACAAAATACATACTGTATAACTCCAATTATGTAAAGTTCAAAAACAGGCAAGACCACGCTGCCATTTGATCCTCCTAAAAAGAGTTTTGTCTTATTTAAAAGAGCAAAGGTAATAGAGGAAAGTTTCTGGGGCACTGGCAATAGTCTAGCTCTTGACTTGGGTAGTGCTTACATGGGCATAATTCATTAAGCCTTAAACTCTTGATTTGTGCTCTTTTCTGTATTGTGTTATATTTCACTAAAATTTTTTAATGTGGTTGTCATTGTTTTAAAAACTGCTTGACAACAATAATAAATTATTCCTAAACTAATTCTTAAAATCTCAGCTTAATCTCAGTCTGTGGCTGATGAGGGAAGCAATAAGTTAAAAAGATAAAGAAAACATATAATACATGAGAAATTTATACAAGTTCTGTGATTTCAATGGGCAATCCAAAAGCTTTCAGTGGCTATTAGTTGTGGTTATCTATCTGTGATTCTGTGGAATAGCTAAATAAGATCTATGACTAGTATAACTACCCAACTGCTAAGCATTTTGAGAGAGATGCAGTAACTTAAATTATCAGACAAGAAGTTCAACATAGAACTCACAGTTTTTTATTGAGACGAGGAGAGAATGAGTTATTTGAAGTCCTTTTCTAACACAATAGAATGTTATATTTGAAAGCAACATAATAGACTACCTCCTCAGTCTGACAGATAAGAAACCTGACACCTGGAGAAGTTGAATAACTAACTGGTCAAGATCAAGGTCATCTATGTGGAGGTAAAGCTGGGAAAACAACTCACATCGATTCCTAGAGCGGGATATTATCCATTTCTCCAGGCTGCTTCCCCACCACACCTATCTTGGTTGTTATGGTTAATAAATCTTTTTTTGAAATCTAAGAATACTGAAACTAGGGAGTTGTGCAACTTTTCTCTTGACTTACTCTTAAGAAGAGGGTCTAAATGTTTTTAAAATGTGACTGCATTTGTACCTCATTCTCACAGTACTTCTGCCAGAATGTGTACCTTTGCAACAAACGTTATTGCTTAGAAATGCACTCCAGTGCCTACCTTTCAAATTGAGTTTTTAGAACACAGTATAATGTAGTTCCTAAGTAGGTAGAGACATACTTAGAGAAAAGTACCAGTGATCCAATAAGAATTTATATATCTACCTTTCATAGCTGGGGCCTCTGAGTTTTCAAAGTACTCTAAGGAAACAGTGGTAACAATGAATGTCCTCTGTGGAGAAAATCTGCAATAATAATTCCATCTCAGGTTTCTATACATTTTTATTCCTATTCTTTCTATTACCTGGCAACCGTGGGAGCATATATCACAGAGACACTGCAGGAAAAACAAATCTGTAATATGCACTTTGAAACACATTGGTACAAAGAAAGACCCTTTCATTGGATTCTTTCCTCTTTAACAGATTTTAAGCCATCAATTTGTAATTGCATACTTAATTAAAAGGGTTTTTTCCTGTGGGCAGGTACCACGTAGGTTATATATCAAAAATGACAAATACCACATGATCTCACTTATTTGTGGAATATAATGAACAAGGTGTGCTGATGAACAAAATAGACCCAGAGACATAGAAAGGAGTATGGTTCAGACTGACAAACCTCAGAGGAGGGTGGCGAGGGCAGATGAGATGAACCAAAGAACATATATGCATGTATGCATAACCAATGGACATAGATAACAATGCTGGGGGTGGGAGGGCAGGAAGGGGAGGAGGGTTTCTTGGGGAGGAAAGTAGAAATATCTGTAACAAAAAATAAATAAATAAAAATTGAATAAAAAAATGTCTGTAAGGTTAATAAAGCCCATCCAATGTATTTCTCTGGAAGCATCTATAACAATCATTTGTTCAAAACAAACAAAATATTTATCATAAATACAGGACTGGAAAAACATAGGTTTACAGTTGTCATATAAAAATAATACCAAAATAAATAAATAGTAAAACAAGAATAAACTGTGTTTCATGTAGTCACAACTGTAACCTACTTTTGCCCCACCCTGCATCTCTGAAAGCTTCACAAAAACCTGGTAATGGTAGTTGTCTCAAAGCAAAATAGACTTTTTATTCTCTTTTAAACTGTTTGAGTATTTATTTCCTATTTTTTAAATAATTAAAAATAATTAAGGCCACATCTATTTACACCTTCGTTGTACTTTTTTTTTTAAATAAAATATTTATATATTTTTCTCCATCTCCTCCTTCAACCACCAGCCCCTCCCCAAACATGCACACATACAGGAGCCTAATAAATATATTCTGGCAATGAGACTAGTTTTCAAAAGGACAATCAAATACTCAGCTATCCCTACTTTCTCTCCCACAGCTTCCTTAAATAGTATCTCCTTTTAGAAACTCAAAACATAAAAATAAGAATTACATCCCTTTTCCTAGACAATAGGGCACCTATCTACCCCTATGCCAAAAACTGGCTAACCTAGGGCCTCCAGGAGGCACTACGCCATTTCCCCATAAAAGGGGAACTGTTCTATTCTCTTGAGGACACTTAGAGTGACTCTCCATCCCATAATGCTAGAGAGAGCATTTTTGACACCCCTGGATTGTGACTGCTTCTAACTTCTCACCCTGGAGGTGAGTGACTTAGTCAGTTGGAGGACCAGAGCCACTGGACCTCATTGCGCAGTTTAGTGAAGCTAATTTAACCACAGTTCCAGGCAGAGGACACTGGATCTCAGTCTCCTTTTTTCTCCACCCAGATCAGCTGGACACCTCAACCCAGGAAAGTGTTACTGTTTAGAATACTCAAAGTAAGTCATGTCCCTCAATCTATCACCAATGAAACTTGACAGATTTACTCTCTACTGGCATGTTCTCTTGACTCACTTTCAATTGTTTTAAAATTGGGATAGAGAGGAGGGGTGCCATCTATTGAAATATATATATATATAAAAAAACCTAACAGAAATATTATCATATTAAATGTGTATCTTGGTCACAAAACACACTCTAATTTCAGAAACATTAAAATATCTGGAAGTGAAGGTCTTTGAATAAAGGAAACAGGATGCATCATTATAACCCAAACAGTTCAAACTCACTCCTCCCTCAACTGTTAAATTCTTAATCTGGCATCCCTTATCCAAAACCTAGCTACTGCTGAAAGCATGTTTAGTAACTAATAATCAGATAGTAGTAGACTAGATTTCATTGTCTTAAATGGGAAAAATAATAATGCATGCCCAACCCACCCAAAAATCCTCACTAATCACCCCAAATATCAGAAAACATTATTAAATGGCTATATAACAACTTACCAAGGATTTCTGCATAACATAAAATGTTCAGTACACAAATAATCTAATCATTAAAAAAAAAACATATTAGTTAGGCCTGTTTGTGGATAGTACACATAGATAATGAACCGCATCATATAAGACTCCTTCTTCACTGTAACACGGATATTTTTAATGTAAATAACAATAAAACAATGCATTAAAGATAATATCTAATCTGAGCCTCGAGTTACTATGCCCAGGCACCTGGCAGAAGAAAATATGGGGCTGATGTAAGGATAAACCCTCAGAGACTGTAGAACATATTTAAACAACAGAGCCAAAAAGGCAGGATCCTACTGAACAAACATCTAAGATGGGGTCACCATTCACCCACATCCCCTCTTTCTCCCTTCTTCCCTCTTTCCTTCCTAAAAGAAAGGGGGAAAGGGATTAGCATCTGTTGAATGTAATACACAACAGACATGTTATTGGAATTCCTCATACCATCCCTGATATGGATATGATTGTCCCCATCCTGCAAATGAAAACACTGAGACACAGAGGTCAACTGCTCACAGGTCACAACACAGCTGGTAAGTAGCAGAGCTGAGAACCAAGTCCTGTCTCATCTAAAAGCCCTACCTTTTCCTATGAACTTCACCATTTTAGTTGCTCAGACCAAAAGCCTTGGAGTCATCCTTGACCCTCTTTTTCTCTGACAATCTACATCTGGTCTGTCAGCAAATCTGTTGGCTCTACCTCTAAATATATTCAAAATACAACCAGTTCCAGCATTCTGCTACAACCTTGATCCATGTCACTGTCCTCTTTTCTGGATGACTGCATAGCAGCCTGGTTTCTCTGTTCCTGCCCTTTCCCCTCTCAGTCTGTTTTTTAACACATCAGCCAAAGTGATCCTCTTATAACCTAAGTCAGATTATGTATCTCTTTTGCTGAAACTCTCCAAGGACTCCCCAAAGTCATGCACAGAGACCTACGAGACTCTACCTCTTTCTCATACATGTGCATGTGCGCGCAAACACACACACACTTTATAACCCTCTGACTCATTGCCACTTTTCCTTATTGCACTCCACCACTCTGAACAGGCCAGGTTTACTCCTACCTCAGAGTCACTGCACTAGCTGTTCCTTTGCCTGACGCACTCTTCCCTCAGGTGTTTATGTGATTCCTTCCCTCCAAGATTTCATTAAACTCTCACTTTCCCCAATGAGGTCTACCCTGAAATCACTGCAACACCCTCCCCCACCACCACCATATCCCTGATCTCCCCTACTCCACTTATTTTCCCATGGCTCGCATGTACTTCAGAATGTGTTATGTATACTGTTTTCTATATGTTTCCTCCCAACTGAAACAAACTTCATGAGGTAAGGATTCGGGGAGAGATGTTCACTGATATACCAAGAGCCTAGAACAGTACCTGGCACATTGTAGGTGCTCAATAAACCTTTGTTGTTGAACTAAACACTGCCTCAGGTCATCCCGTACAACATCAATGATTATTGACCTTTTAAAATATCTTTGGATCATATAGCTCACTGACAATCGAATAAAAACTATGGACTCTCTTCCCAGGAAAACGTACATTCACAGGGATGTATGTATGTATGTATATATGCACATTCAAACAAATTCTTCTGTCTAATTTCAGTGGGTCTCTGAACCTCTAGAAGACTCTCCATGAAGACCTAAAGCCACAAGGTACATAGACTACTTAGGTGCCATTGATGGGCCTAGTGGGACACCATGAATGGTGTGAGTTTCTACAAAGCACGAGATTTCCCTTGTTATGGCAAGTGCTGGAGAAACCCTTCCAGGAAGGGGTCTTTGTGGAAGGAGAGGCTTAGAATAAGACTGTGCTAAGACCAGAGCAGCAGCTAATCACGAACAGCAGCTCAAGGACTTGTTCTTCCCTTCTTCCTTCCTACTGTCAGGCTGACCATGCCTCCACCCCCACCAACCCTGCCCTAGATTACACTGAAGTTAGAGCAGGAAGCAGGAGCTGGCCTCCCACAGAATGGGGAAGGTTCACAAGTCACTTTGGGGGTCTACAGGGGTGGACAGGAAGAACACTACCAAGTAGAGACAGTTGGAAGAGCAAGAGAATCTAGTGGCCTCCCACCTGGGATAACTGTTCTCAGTTATTCATTTATGTGTGAATGTGCCTACTTCAGAGACTCCCTAAACACAAAGAGAAAACATAAAATGTTTAAGGGATTTTTATTTCTCTTTGGGAGGGGGCACCTCTACAAATATATAATCAAGATCAATCAGAATTATAAAGTACCAAGAAAATTGTTAGAATACAAAAGATGTTTTAGAGAAAATGAATGGTCTCAATTTTCTTTGCAATGGTATTTATAAATAGTAGACGGCTAATTGGAAGTTTATTGTACTAACAGATTGACTCCACCTGGAATATTTGGCCTTTGGTGTTCTGTTTCCTTTCCTGCCACAGAAGGAGAGCTCAGGTAAACAGCAGCAGGAGCAGAGATGAGAGGGAGTGGAGGTGTCATTCCAGGAACCAGGAAACAAACACAAAATTTAGCATAACCAGGCTCTCTTTCAAGATAGCTATTACAATAGAGGGCAGAGTAATGAAACAGAAGAGAAGAATTGCTCTAGCCCTGGCCGGCATGGCTCAGTGGTTGGAGCATCGGCCTGTGGTCCAGAGAGACCCAGGTTCAGTTCCCACTAAGAGCACGTGCTTTGGTTGCAGTTTGTCCCTGGCCCTGGTTGGGTCATGCGGGAGGCAGCCACTCAATGTGTCCCTCTCACATCGATGTTTCTCTCTCTCTTCCTCTCTCTCCCTCCCACTCTATCTGAACAAAAAAAATGGAAAAATGTCCTCCGGTGAGGATAAAAAAAACGAATTGCTCTAAATGTCTGTTTAAAGGGCTAGTGTAAAGAGGAGGGGCTGGGAAGTCGACTGCTGTGGTGAAGGCAGTTGTCTGGTGTCCAGTGAGAAGAGGTGCCACTAGAGCAAACACACAAAGCAGGGATAAACATCTACTTCATTTGTTAGAACTGCAAAGACACTGCAAATGTTGCGGTCAGGGTTGCTGGGTGAACGGCAACAGTGTGGATTCTTCTGAGGACTAGCTGTGTGAAACAGCCCCGCACACTGAAGAGGAAGATCGAAGAGAAAGATTGTTGCGCTGATTCTATAGGGAAGTGATGGACACAGAGCCAGCCCTCTGTCCCCTGTTGAATGGCCCTGAAATCTGCCTACCGCTAAGTGCAGCACCGGAAGAGCATTTGTTAGGAACAGGAACACCCGTCCTTGAGGAGCACCCCATGTTTACACGGGCCCTCCCTGTCCACAATCTCACTGGGCCTCAAACAGTCTGTGACTTGGTGGCACAACTGCAAGACAAGGTCACTGAGCCCACAGTGTGATGTCTCAGACCACACAACTGGAACTAGCTTACTGCCGCCTCCGAAACAAGCCGGTAGGAGAAATTCATTAAGACCACGTCTACAGTATCTGCTTTACAGCTCCAAACTGAGAGCCTCATGCAATTCAGGCAGAGACAGGACTCCACATTGGTTCCAAGATGCTGTCCTGAGAAGCTCCAACTTGATGTCCCAAGACCCTTAGAAAGTGCTCCAGGTTTCTACAGCTGAGGAAGCAGCTAGAAGTTCAAAGTGACTGCAAGAGCAAGTTCCAAATGCTCTGGAAATTCAGGAGAATCCACTCAGCGCTATCCGGATCCGTTCACTGCTGCCTACATTTTCATGGACCTAGAATCCTAGCCTCTAAAGCAGTGATTTTCAACCTTTTTCATCTGATGGTATACATAAACAAATTACTAAAATTCTGTGGCACACCAAAAAACATTATATTTTTTGCCAATCTGACCAAAAACTAGGCATAATTTTGATTCATTCACACCAGACAGCTGTTCTTTTTTTTTTTTTTTGACAACCTAAGGGAAAAGCGGTCAGTGGCCCTGACTAAATAGTCAAGTATTGCATGTTTATAAAATGCTTGCAGCACACCGGTTGAAAATCTCTGCTCTAAAGGGTTAAACGTGATTGCTTCCTGCATTTGCTTTTCCTTTTCCCACATTTCTGCCCACTCTTAATCATCCAGTCTCTGCTTAAAACTCCCTCCATACAGCTCCCCTGTTTTATTAAGCTGACCACCTAGCTCTCCCCTCTCTTACTGCAGGGAATAAATCTAATTGTCCTCATATGAGAGTTCTTAAGATATCTCAACAGAGCTACCAGACACATCACCAGTTAATATAGACTGACTAAGACAAATACCCTTAATTAAATCTCAGACTAGGACTTACCGTCAAGATGGCGGGTAGGTAAATTCGGTATCGTGCCCTCCCACAACCATATCAAAGTTACAACTGAACTACAACACAACCATCATTCAAAACTGCCTGAAATAGAGCTGAATGGAAGTCCTACAACTACGAAATTAAAGAAGCTGCCACATCAAGACTGGTAGGAGGGCAGAGGGACTGGTCCCACACCCACGTGTGGCGGATAAAAATCAGGGGGATACCTCGGCTCTGAAGGTCCTCCCTGAGAACTGAGGGGTCCCTGTCCCCCACCAGGCTCCCAGCTCAGGGTTCCAGTGTCAGGAAGTGAAGTCCCCATAACTTCTGGCTGGAAAAACCAGCAGGAACTAAGGCTGAGGGAGGCTGAGGCTTCTGGAGCCCCAGGCACCTCCTCTTAAAGGGCCCACACACGGACTTACTCGGACTCACACCCTCCAGGCTCCAGCTTGGGGGAGGCAGCTTGAAAGGTACCAGAGACATACGGGGAAAAACTGAGTTGTTTGGCACTGGGGTGAGGGCTGGAGAGGCAGCTTTCTACTGGACAGATGTGCTGTCAGAGGTCTTTGTTCCTTTGGTGAGCCCTTCTCCCACAGGGAAGGCAGACAGCCACCATACGTGGGATTCCAGTAACCTGGCTTAAACTATTTGCCCCACCCTGGTGATTCCCTGGAGCCCTGACCCACCCTGGTGATTCCCTGGAGCCCTGACCCACCCAACTTTCAGGGCCACCCAAGCTGTTGCCAGTTGCTTTACCAAAGGAATGGCCTATATTGGATCCTGCTTCAGATTTTCCTAAATTCTTCCAAACAGGCAGCATCTGGTCTCAGTGAACCCCACTAGAAGCAGCCAGCCTTGGTTCACAATTTGGCTTTTCCTGGGCACTTCCAAACCCAGCACAAGAAGCACCCATCTGCAGATCACTCTGTAGCTTATGCCCTGGATAGAACACAGGCAGTGTCTGACCTTGCCCCAGAGCCAGTACAGCCAGTGGACAGCTTCAGAACATTGCGAACCATCACCACCCAACCACCTCCACAAGTGACACACTCAAGGAATGGACTCAGTGGGTACCAGAGCCCTGCTGAAATAAGTCTTGCTCTCTGTGGTGGGCCCCTGCACAGCTCATCATCCAAGGTAGTCAGAGGTTGCTGGATAGTGGGCACAGCCAGTCCTTGCAGCTGATCAGCCTGAGTAAAACCCTCTCATTGATGTGCCAACAGCAATCAAGACTCAATTACAACAGAAGAGTGTACAGTCCACACTAGAGGTGCACCTCAAGGGCCCAGCTGGGAGATCAGGGAGGCTGTACCACTGGACCTACAGGACACCTACTATAATAGGCCACCCTAGGAATCTCAGGAGACATAGCAACTCTACCTAATATATAGAAACAAGCACAGGGAGGCAACCAAAATAAGGAGACAAAGAAACAGGTCCCAAATAAAAGAACAAATTTATTTTATTTGAAAACAAATTTCCAGGAAAAGAACTAAGCAAAATGGAGATAAGTAACCTAACAGATGCAGAGTTCAAAACACTGCTTATGAGGATGCTCATGAACTTAGTGAGGGCCTCAAGAGCATAAAAAAGGACCAATCAGAAATGAAGGAGGCACTAACTGAAATAAAGTATAATGTACAGAGATTCAATAGTGGAGTAGGTAAAGCCAAGAAACAAACCATCAATTTGGAATATAAGAAAGCAAAAAAAAAACCCAATCAGAACAGCAACAAGAAAAAGGAATTCAAAAAAATGAGGATAGTGTAAGAAGCCTCTGGGACAACTTCAAGTGTACCAACATTCGCATCTTGGGAGTGCCAGAAAGAGAAGAGAGAGAACAAGAAATTGAAAACCTATTTGAAATAATAATGACAAAAATTCCCTAACTTGGTGAAGGAAACAGACACATCCAGGAAGCACAGAGAGTCTCAAACAAGATGAACTCAAAGAAGTCCGCACCAAGATACATCATCATCAAACTGCAAAAGGTTCAAGACAAAGAGAGAATCTTAAAAGCAGCAAAAGAAAAACAGTTACCTACAAGGGAGTTCCCATAGACTGTCAGCTGATTTCTCAAAAGAAACTTTGCTGACCAGAAGGGAGTGGCAAGACATATTCAGAGTGATGAAAAGCAAGAACGTACAACCAATATTACTCTATCCTGCAAAGCTATCATTTAGAATCGATGGCCATATGAAGAGTCTCCCAGACAAGAAAAAGCTAAAGTTCATCACCACCAAACTATTATATGAAATGTTGACAGGTCTTCTTAAAGAAAAAGAAGATAAAAAATATGAACCAAACAAATGTCAATAAATACATATCTATTAACAATTAAACCTACAAACAAAATGAACAAGCAGAACAGAAACATTCTCATTAGATACAGAGAACATTTTGTTAGTTGCCAGATGGGAAGGGGGTTGGGGGAATAGGTGAAAAGGTAAAGGGATTAAGAAGTACAAATTTGTTGTTAGACAAACCTCAAAGGGAAGCGGGGTGGGTAGGTGAAAAGAAATTAACCAAAGAACTTATATGCATATATGCATAATCAATGAACACAAACAACAACAGTGTAGGGAAAGGCAGGAGGGGTGTGGGAGTGGAGAAGAAAGGGTCAATAGGGGAAAAAGGAGGAACATCTGTAATATGT
Organism: Molossus molossus; assembly: GCF_014108415.1. Classification (NCBI taxonomy): domain Eukaryota; kingdom Metazoa; phylum Chordata; class Mammalia; order Chiroptera; family Molossidae; genus Molossus; species Molossus molossus. The sequence continues at coordinate 46,202,453 of NW_023425388.1, read as the reverse complement.
TTAACAATAAAGATAAGTTAAAAAAAAAAAATCTCAGGGGAAAAAAATATTGCGGCAGAGTGAATGGAAGCTACACAGACCATCTCCCAGGACCAAACTAGACTTACAATGAAAATAAAGACAAATCGTCAGGAAGAGGCAAGAGAAAGGCAGCTTGGAGGACCACATAATCAGGGACACTGACTCAATCCTGGTAGGCTTGCGAGGACGCGACAGTGGGCTGGAGCCCATGGTCCGCAGTGGCCTGGGCTGGGACCTGTAGCAGCCTTGGCTGAGACCTGCGGCAGCCTTGGCTGGGACCTGCAGCCCAGCTGGGACCTGCTCTGGACTCGGCTGGGACCTGTGGCCTTGGCTAGGTCCTGCAACCTCGGCTGGGAGCTGACGCAGCCTTGGCTGCCCTTAGCTGGGAGCAGTGCCCTTGGGTTAAAGTCCCAGGGGGCTCCACGGCGCAGAGCCCAGACAGAAGCTAAATTGGCAGCAGCAACTCACCTTGGGCTCCATCGGAGGGAGAGCGAACTGGACTAACTGTGTTAGGGGACACTCGGAATTTGAAGGGTGCTCAGAGCTTTTGCTGAGTGCAGCCACGCAGGATTGTTGTCATCTTACTCCTTCCCAGGGCCCTGGGGAGAGGTGGCGGCCCCTTCCTCGGAGATTCAACCCCACCTGTGGCCATTAAAATGCTAATTGAGGCCCATTAACAACCAGCATCTGCCCCACCCTCTGGAAATCCTCTAACACTGAGCACCTGAGAAAGTTTTTCAGTCAACTCAGAAACCAGGGTTCTTCAGGTGACTGCCACTAATAGCCTCCAGGCAAAAAGCTAGTGGATAACTGGACCATTCCCTGGGCTAGCAACTCTAACCAGGCAAGTTAAGACTTGACAGCAGTGTTTAAAGTGGGTCCTCCCTGCCTCATCCAAACCCAGGAGAGGGAGCCCAAAACAGAAGAACACCAACACCCACAGGGAAAATTCGGCAGGCTCCAAAGCCCACTGTGATAGCCAAAATGGTGAAAAACAGAAACAAAAGCCAAATGAAAGAACAAGAGACCTCTACCAAAGACGAGATGAATGAGGTGCACTTAAGAAAATTAACAGAACTAGAATTAAGAGCCATGATCTTGAGGAAGCTCAACAGCATGTGTAAGGACATGAGCACCATGAGTAAAGACATAGAAATGTTGAAAATCAACAGTTGGAAATTAAAAACCACCAAGAAGAAATGAAGAATGACATATCAGAAATAAAAAACACATTGGAAAGTCTAAATAGCAGAGTAAAGGAAGCCAAGGACTGGATTAGTGAATTAGAAGATAGGGTAGAAAAAATCAACCAATCAGAAAACCAAAAGGAATAAACAATTAAAAAACAGAAAGACAGCTTCAGAGAACTGTGGGACAACTGCAAACGTAATAACATTCACATCATAGGAGTCTCCGAAGAAGAAGAAAATGAGCAACGGTTAGAGAATATTTTTGAAGAAATAGTGACAGAAAACTTTCCCAATTTGGTGAAGGAAGAAGGCATTCAAGTTCAAGAAGCACAGAGAGCCCCAAGTAAGAAGAACCCAAACAGGCCCACACCAAGACACATAGTAATCAAAGTGCCAAAAATTTAAGACAAAGAGAGAATCCTAAAAGCAGCAAGAGATAAGCAACAGGTTACCTACAAAGGAAACCCCATAAGGCTCTCAGCTACTACTCAACAGAAACACTACAGGCCTGAAGGGAATGGCATGAGGTAATCAAGGTCATGAAAAACAAGGATCTGAATCAAAGACTATTCTATCCAGCAAGGCTATCATTCAAAATAGAAGGTCAAATAAAGAGCTTCTCAGACAGGAAAAGGCTAAGGGAATAACACCAAACCAGCACTGCAAGAAATGTTAAAAGGTCTGCTGTAATTAACAGGAGAAATAGGAAGAAAAATAGAACCACACTAAACAAAAATAGCAATAAATAAGTACATATCAATAATCACCTTAAATGTACATGGATTGAATGCTCCCATAAAAACACAAAGTAGCCGATTGGATAAGAGAGCATGACTCATCTGTATGTGGTTTACAAGAGACCCACCTCACAACAAAAGACCCACATAGGTTGAAAGTGAAGGGATGGAAAAAAATCTTCCAAGCAAACAGAAAGGGAAAAAAAGCTGGGGTAGCAATACTCATATCTGATAAAATAGATTTCAAAATGAAGGCCATAAATAGAGACAAAGAAGGCCACTACATAATATTGAACAGATCTATCCAACAGGAAGATATAACCTTGATAAACATATATGCACCCAATATACGAGCACCAAAATATATTAAAAATCTTCTGGAGGATATCGAAGGAGAAATCGATAGCAATACAATTATAGCAGGGGACTTCAACACCCCGCTGACATCACTGGATAGATCCTCTAGACAATAAATTAGCAAGGAAACAAAGACTCTAAATAAAGCACTAGACCAAATAGATTTAATAGATATCTACAAAGAATTACATCCCAAAATTACAGAATTCACATTCTTCTGAAGTGCACATGGGACATTCTCAAAGATAGACCACATGCTGGGACACAAACTAAGTCTCTACAAGTTCAAAAAGACTGAAATCATATCAAGCACCTTCTCAGATTGCAATGGCATGAAACTAGAAATCAATTGCAACAAGAACATGCAAAGACATTTGAAAACATGGAAGCTAAATAGCATGTAATTAAACAATGAATGGGTTATGGAGTAGATCAAGGAAGAAATTAAAAACTTCCTGGAAACCAATGAAAATGAACACACAACAACACAAAATCTATAGGATGCAGCAAAAGCAGTTCTGAGAGGGAAGTTCATAGCACTACAGGCCTACCTCAAAAAACAAGAAAAATCTCTAATAGACTATCTAACCTCACAACTTAAAGAACTAGAGAGCAAACAAAAAGAAAACCCCAGAGCAAGTAGAAGGAAGGAAATAGTAAAGATCAGAGCAGAAATAAATGACATAGAGTCCAAAAAAACAATTCAAAGGATCAATGAAACAAAAAGCTGGTTCCTTGAAAAGATAAACAAGATTGATGGACCCTTAGCTAGACTCACCAAGAAACAAAGAGAGAGAACCCAAATACACAAAATCAGAAATGAAAGAGAAGTAACAACTGACACCACAGAAATACAAATGACGGTTAACAACTACTATGAACAATTATATAGCAACAAATTCGACAATCTAAGCAAAATGGACAAATTTCTAGAAACACATTGTCTCCCAAAACTGGACCAGGAAGAGAGAGAAAACTTGAACAGACCAATAACAACAGAAGAAATTGAAGATGTAATCAAGACTCTTCCAGCAAACAAAAGCCCAGGCCAGGATGGCTTTACGGGGGAGTTCTACTGAACATTCAAAAAAGAACTAACACCCATTCTCCTCAAACTATTTCAAAAAATTCAAGAAGAAGGAAGACTTCCAAACTCGTTTTATGAGGCCAGCATAATTCTAATTCCAAAACCAGAAAAAAAACCTACAAAGAAAGAAAACTACAGGCCCATATCCCTGATGAACATAGATGCCAAAATCCTGAACAAAATACTAGCAAATCGGATCCAGCAATACACCAAAAAAATTATCCACCATGATCAAGTGGGATTCAACCCAGGGATGCAAGGCTGGTACAATATTCGCAAATCAATAAATGTGATACACCACATAAATAAAATGAAGAATAAAAACCACATGATTATATCAATAGATGCCAAAAAAGCCTTCGACAAAATCCAGCATGCATTTCTGATAAAAATGCTCAGCAATCTGGGAATAGAGGGATCATATCTAGACATAATAAAGGCCATATATGAAAGACCTACAGCCAACATCATACTCAATGGGCAAAAACTAAAAGCATTTTCATTAAGAACAGGAACAAGGCAAGGATGCCCACTTTCGCCTCTCTTATTTAACATAGTACTGGAAGTCTTCGCCACAGCAATCAGACAGGAAGAAAAAATAAAAGAGATCCAAATTGGAAAGGAGGAAGTGAAACTGTCATTATTTGCAGATGACATGATACTATACATAGAAAACCCCAAAGACTGCATCAAAAATTTACTAGACTTAATAAATGAATTTGGCAAAGTAGCAGGATACAAAATTAACGTCAAGAGATCGATGGTATTCTTATACACCAATGATGAACTCACAGAAAAAGAAACTAAGAAAACAATCCCATTTACCATCGCGCCAAAAAAATTAAGATACCTAGGAATAAACTTAACCAAATAAATAAAGGACCTGTTCGCAGAAAACTGCAGGTCATAGAAAAAAGAAATAGAGGAAGATATAAAAAAGTGGAAGCCCATACCCTGTTCATGGATTGGAAGAATTAACATCATTAAAATGTCCATACTACCCAAAGCAATCTATAGATTCAATGCAATCCCCATCAAAATACCAACGGCATACTTCCCAGAATTAGAACAAGTACTTCGAAAGTTCATATGGAACCAAAATAGACCTCGAATAGCAATAGCAATCTTGAAAAAGAAGAACAAAGTTGGAGGGATCACATTACCAGATTTCAGATTATACTACAAAGCCACTGTAATCAAAACAGCCTGGTACTGGCACAAAAACAGGCATATAAACCAGTGGAACAGAACAGAGAACCCAGAAATGGACCCAAGGCAATATGCTCAATTAATATTTGACAAAGGTGGCAAGAGCATACAGTGGAGTAAGGACAGCCTCTTTAATAAATGGTGTTGGAAAAATTGGACAGCTACATACAGAAAAATAAAACTAGACCATCAACTTACACCCTACACAAGAATAAACTCAAAATGGATAAAAGACATAAATGTGACTCATGAATCCATAAAAATCCTAGAAGAAACTGTAGGCAACAAAATTTCAGACATCATACGCAGCAGAATTTTCACTGATACATCACCTAAGGCAACAGAAACAAAGGAGAAAATGAACACATGGGACTACCTCAAACTAAAAAGCGTCTGCACAGTGAAAGATACAATCATCAAAACGGAAAGGCTACCCACTGTATGGGAGAGCATAATTGCCAATGATATATCAGATAAGGGTTAATTTCCAATATGTAGAGAGTGCTCATACAACTCCACAAAAGGAAGACAAAGAATCCAATTAAAAAATGGGCAGAGGAACTAAATAGACACCTCTCCAACCAGGACATACAAATGGCCAAGAGACATATGAAGAAATGCTCAACATCACTAATCATCAGAGAGACGCAAATTAAAACTACAATGAGGTATCACCTCACACCTGTCAGAATGGCCGCCATCAACAAATCATCAAACAACAAGTGCTGGCGAGGGTGTGGAGAAAAGGGGACTCTAGTACACTGCTGGTGGGAATGCAGACTGGTGCAGCCACTATGGAAAACAATATAGTTTTACCTCAAAAAATTAAAAATTGAACTGCCATTTGACCCAGTGATCCCACTTCTAGGAATATACCCCAAGAAGCCTGAAACACGAATCAGAAAGAATATATGTACCCCCATGTTTGTAGCAGCACTATTTACAATAGCTAAGATCTGGAAACAGCCCAAGTGTCCATCAGTAGACGAATGGATAAAAAAGCAGTGGTACATATACACAATGGAGTACTATGCAGCTGTAAGAAAGAAAGATCTCTTATCATTTGAGATGACATGGAGGGACCTGGAAAGTATCATCCTAAGTAAAACAAGCCAAACAGAGAAAGACAAGTATCATATGATCTCACTTATTTGTGGAATATAATGAACATAACAGTCTGAGGAATGGGGTAGTCCCAGAGATGTGGAAGTGGAGTACAGATTGACAATCCCCAGAAGAGGGCGTGGTGGGGGAGAGATAAATCACAGAACTTATATGTATGTATGCATGAACAGTGGACATGGACAACAAACTGGGGACAGGGCAGGGAGGGAGGGGGAGGGGTGAATCAGTGGACGAAAAAGGAGAAACATCTGTAACAAAAATAAACTAATTGATTAATAAAAATAAATAAATAAAAATAAAAAATATCTTAGACTAAACAAAATATAATTAGCAAAGTAACATAGATTTATAGCTTGCAATATCAATTATAAGTATATAGATACAAACATGTGGATTAAGCACACTCTTCAAAGACTTTTTTCAACTTTCTTTATGGTACTTGCTGACAGTGTTAGACTTAGACGTTTACCACTGTTTTTGGCTGCATTCCCAAATATAAGGTCCCACTGGCACACCTGAGATTTTGCATCATGTCTTATAAAGAGAGGAGTAGCCTTTGAAAGAAACCTAAGCATTACCTGTCAAAAGGCTATTTGAAATCAAAATCCACAAAACAAGGTGCCACCAAAATACAACTATAAGATTGTTAAAGAGTGATCAGCATGTGCCTAAGAAAAAAATAAAGGACAACAGTAGAACAAATCTTACTAACTTTCAGACAAGACGAGATCGGGTGCGTGCAGGGTGGTATGGCTGTAGACAAATATTACTAACTTTCAAACAATCTCTACTGGCAAACCCTCGGGCTGATTCTCCTAAAAATGTCTTACTCTCCCACTGCTGGGCACATGCACTTACAAAGCTCCTACGAAAATCCTCTGCTCCTCAGACATCCCAACGAAGTCACAGCAGCTACAACATTCACACAGCACTGTGCTGATCATGAGTCATTTTCATGTTTGATGCTTGGTGTTACCCACTACCTGCCAGGGAAGATAGGATGGGAATTATTGACCTTGTTTATAGATGAAAATATGGAGTCCTACAGAACTTTTTAAAAGCCAAATGAATTGACCAGATTACCTAGCTAACAAAGTGGGGAGCCAGGATTAGAACACTTCAGATTCCAAATCCAGAGCCCTCTTCTCTACCCTATACAGTGATACCTCGGTTCTCGAACGCCTCGGTTTTCGACCAAATCGGTATTCAACCAGGAGATTCGAGAAACTTTTGTCTCGGAATCCGAACAAATATTTGGAACTCGAACTTCCGAGATGAGCCGAGTTGAGCCGAATGGCGTTCATTCGGCCCAGCGCGCCTTGCTTGCGTCATCAGTGTGAGTGCAGAGAGAGAGTCACGCTTTGTGGAGTCACACTTTCCTATTGGGTTTCATTGCTTCGGTTCTCGAACAATTCGGTTCTCGACCGTCCTCCTGGAACGAATTATGTTCGAAAACCGAGGTATCACTGTACTGTTTCCTGTAACCTACTCGGCCTGGTGCACAGAGGGTGCCTGAGGCAGCTCTGGGTGAACATATGTGGCCCCTCCACATTAAAGTCCTCAAAAGCAGTACAGGATGGGGCAGGAGGGTGAGGGGGATAGCGTGGAAGGGGTGGCGGTGGGGGGAAAGTGATTATGGCCAACTTTGGTAAACCTTATCCTGACATGATTAGATTTTGAACATTCTTAATTGTATCCACAGTTGCACTGTGTCACAGGTAATATAAGTGTCATTCAAATGCAGATTTAAATTTTTTTTTTCTTTATTGATTTTTAGAGAGAGAAGAAGGGAGAGGGAGAGAGAGGTAGAAACATTAATAAGCCTGGACGGTGTGGTTCAGTGGTTGAGCATCGACCCATACACCAAGAGGTTGCCAGTTCAAATTTGGTATTCTTAGTTGTGGTTTTACCTTTACAGTTTTATTCCTAAAGCTAATACTTAATCTCTATTAAAGAAATATAAGCAAGTTGGTGAGAGGAGAAAAAATCTTAAAAGCCTGCTCAGGGGCTTGGGGAGTTCAATCTCACATTCAATATTTGACTTGGATAATCCTTAAGTAGATAAGAAAATATTAAGAACATATATCCCAGCAATCCTTAATACTTCCATGAACTCTTCCATTAATAATTTATTTCCCAAGTTTTCTTTTTTCTATGTATTTTTTTTATTTTTTTAAATTAATTTATTGATTTTTGTTACAGATGTTTCTCCTTTTTCCCCCCACTGATTCCCCCCCCTCCCCGCCCTGTCCCCAGCTTTGTTGTCCATGTCCACTGTTCATGCATACATGCATATAAGTTCTGTGGTTTATCGCTCCCCCACCACTCCCTCTTCTGGGGATTGTCAGTCTGTACCCCACTTCCACGTCTCTGTATTTCCCAAGTTTTCTATGCAGAAAATATGTCAACACAGAATGTATGACACCATGTACAGATAATACTACCATAAACAGATAAAAATAAAAATATATATTTGCATTTATTTACTTGTATATACATAAAGAAACTTTGGAAGATGCATAAGAAACTAATAGTCCTGGTTACCTGAGTGGAGCTGGGAAAGGGGACCAAGCAGATGACACCCGGGGTAGAGGGAGACTTTATGATGTAAGTTTTTATGTATTTTGATTTTGAAAAGTGTGCACACATTCAAATACATTTTTTTTAAAAAATCAATTGAGTTATTTTTAAAATTGTATGTATGATGCCTTGAAAATCTGAACTACATAAAATTCCAGATGAACATTTTATAGATTTTATTAGGCTCACTGTAAGAATATCTAAATTAGGTAAGTCCTCATTAAGAAATCTTAAACCACATGTACATTTTATTATTTTATTTTATTTTATTTTACATTATTGATTTTTTAGAGAGATTTAAATTTTTTTTCTTTATTGATTTTTAGAGAGAGAAAAAGGGAGAGGGAGAGAGAGGTGGAAACATTAATAAGCCTGGACGGTGTGGCTCAGTGGTTGAGCATCAACCCATACACCAAGAGGTTGCCAGTTCAATTCCCAGTCAGGGGACATGCCCAGATTGTGGGCCTGATCCCCAGTGGAGGGCATGCAGGAGGTGGACAATCAATGTTCTCTCTCATCGATGTTTCTCTCTCTCTCTCTCTCTCTCTCTCAAATCAATAAAGAAAAAAAATTTTTTTAAAAAAGAACCGTTAATGAGAGAGAACATTGACTGGTGGCCTCCTGCATGCCTTCCACCAGGGATTTGGCCCACAACCTGGGCATGTGCCCTGACCAGGATTCAAACCTGCCACCTCGGTGCATTGGTCTGCACTCAACCACTGAGCCACTCCTGCCAGACCCACATGTAAATTTTATAAATTTCTTTTAATAAATCCTTTTTATAAATCTTTCTCAAATCACCCTGGCTGGTTTGGCTCAGAGGTTAGAGCATCAGCCTGTGGTCCAGAGAGACCTGGGTTTGGTTCCCGCTAAGGGCGTGTACCTCGGTTGCAGTTTGTCCCCGGCCCTGGTTGGTCGTGCGGGTGGCGGCCACTCCATGTGTCTCTTTCGCGTCGATGTTTCTCTCTCTTCCTCTCTCTCCCTCCCACTCTATCTGAACAAAAAATGGAAAAACGTCCTCGGGTGAAGATAAAAAAAAAAAGAAAAAAAATCCTTCTCAAATCATATTTTATACTTCCAACAAGACTAAATTACCTTAAGTCATTAAACTTTCCTCAGGATTAATAATCATAGATCTTGAATTTCCTAGGAAGGATAATTCCAATTTCATATCATTTTAATAAGCTATTTGCTTTAAATAATAATGATATAGCTTAGTAACACTTTTTATAAAATGTATACAAAAACAGAAAATATTCTTTTTCAGGACATATGTCCTATATTCCGTTCTAAAAAATGCAGTCATTTTGATCAAAGTTTCCTTTTACCAGACTTTTAAATCATTTCAAATGATCTCTCAATCAGCTCTATTCCCTCCATTTAAAATGCAGAAACATAAACGAGCATCTTATTCTCACAAATTAAACTCCATTTCAAACATATTGGTTGCATACTGGGTTAAAGGAGAAAGTTTAGCATCGGTCACCATAGTCGCACATGAACTGAAAAGATGAAAAGGGCCAGTCACTCCGTGCCAGGAATTAAAGTCTAATGCTTACACTGAATATGAAGTCACTGCATTTTAATTAGTTAAGTAAAATGATCAATTATATATTTAGAAAAGCCACTTGGGCTGCAAAGTGGATAACAGTGGGATGGGCAATCCTGGAAATTACTGGATAGTTCAGATGAGAGTGTGAATTAGAGAAAGGTCATGGGAATGACAAGGAGAGGATCAATGTGAGAGATTATTGGGAGTAGGATTAGCAAGAATCAGTGATCAGTTTGGACATGGGAAGTACTTGGACCACTCAACTTCTGATATGAGGAATGAAGTAGATGATGATGTCAATGAAAAGGAACATCGAAGGAGGGGCAGATTTGGAGGTGGAGGAGGTGGAGAAACATATGTTTGATTTTGTTAATGTCACTTCTGAGATACTTGTTCTAATTTAATGACTAGAAGTAGTTAGATAATGGTGTGCAACTAAAGAGAAAACCGTGGACTGAGGATATTCACCTGACATCAGCAAAAAGGAGATAAATGAAACTGGGTGCTTGCTGACATGAGTGACAATGGGAAGTAGCATGGCAGTAACACTGCTTGTCCAGAAACTACTTGTGTGTACATTTTGGGTGATAAAAAGGTTGATAACCCCCAAAATATGTTTGAAATCCATTTAAGCAATACACCAGTATACTTCTGAACAATTCAAAGGAAGAAGGATAAAAGCACTTTTACAACTGAAATACCACTTAATAAAAATTAAAAGGTCTAATACGAGCAAGAAGTTCACTAATGCATTTTCAAAATGCAATCTGTGGAAATGTTCTCTCTCTGATGGAAATATATGCATTTATCTAAAAGATATTTATACAATTTAAAAAATTATTGCATACACTCGTACTCTACAAAAGGAATTTGATAGGCATGATTCTTTTCCTGGCCTCTCCAGGAAAGAGAGGTATAGCAGACACTCCAGCAGATAACACCATTTCTTTCTGGCAGGGGTTTTGGGCCCCAGTGCACATACTTTCTTCAACCTTGAAGGTCTGGGCTTGAAATAAACTCAATGACTTATTGTGCACCTTTAACTTAAGACTTAAGCTAGAAGTGGCCTAAGCTGCCAGCACCATGCCTTTTCTATCCCATTTTGGTCTTGGCCCTCGATATCTTATCACTCAGCCTGAGACCTCTATGACAAAGAAAATATCTTCACCCTGTCTCTCCACCCAACCCAGAAATTGAGAAAACTGAGATAAAGGAATAGAAAAGCTGTAGCACCCTCTCTATTGTTGGAGCTCCGCCACCCTACTGAACATGTTGAGTTACAAGGCTCTGTAGCTGACAATTTTGCCTATCAGGGTCTCAAGCAAACCTGAAACCATAGATACCTCCTGGAGTTTTAGACTCCTTGTCTCCCTGACATAGATCACAGGTGTATGCCTTCTGAAAAGCAGCTATTAGCTTGTCAGAACAGAACTTCTAACCCATGAAGGGACTCTCTGGCTTGATAGTCTCTTTTGGAGGTTGAGTCAACTCAGACTTAATATCTAACATGGTGCAAAAAGCCAAACAACCCTCACATGTCAAATACAAATAGTATATTAGAGCCTATTACTTGGCTATTGCTGCATCTCAGCTATAAATGAAAACGTGCTAGCTATCCCTCTGGGAGAAACTTTATCCCCACTCTGCCACCTGAAACAATTATAAACAACACTTTTTTTTCCAGGGGTACCATGTGCGTCCTCAGCACTGTACTTCTTGTGCAAAAGCCAGACAGTAATTTGCCTCTCACACAGAGACTTGTATCTAAAGGTGCAAGAGAATTTCAAGTATTTAAAGAAATTTCAACAATAGATCTTATAGCCCTCAGATGACTGAAGATATCTCTCCAAACTGAGACTGCCCTTGGTTGCTCTGAGGAGTTTCCAAAGGAATAACTGACTCATTATTTATATCCACCCTACGAGTAGTTTTTCCTACAATGGGAGTCATCCCGTTAGAAATCTGTTCCTAACTTGATCTGAAACTCTCAATGACATCATCTTGGCTCTGTATTCAGATCAGCTTCAACTCACTGCCCAAGATTGTTATGGGTGATAAAATTGCCCTAGGTTTCCTCCTTGGGGTCCTGGGTGAAGTCTGTGCATTCATTAATACAACCTGCTATATCTGATTAAGGCTAAATAGAAAGGACAATACAAAAACTTAAGAAGAAAGTCACCTAGCTTTATAAGATAAACTTTGATGGTTTATGACAGTGATCTTCAACTAGTATGCTATACGAATTTTTAAAACTTGCAATACCTGACTATTTAGTCAGGGGCACTGACCTCTTTTCCCTTAGATTGTCAAATAAAAAAATGACAACAGCCAACACAATAGCCATCAAGTGTAAATGCCCCCTCTTGAACCATAAATATACAGGTCATAGCCGGCTGGTATGGCTCAGTGGTTGAACATTGACCCATGCACCAAGAAGTCACTGGTTCAATTCCTGATCAGGGCACATGCCCAGGCTGTGGGCCCAACCCCCAGTTAGGGGACATGTAGGAGGCGGCCAACTGATGTTCTCTTTCATCCATGTTTCTATCTCTCTTTCCCTCTCTCTCTAAAACCAATAAAGAAAAACTATTTAAAAAATAAATATATAGGTTATATATTACAGTTGCATCTTATTGGTCTCATTGAATTATAAGTTTGTTTCTGATTGGTTAATTCTTGGTACCAGAAATCCTTATATGCAAGTATAGGCATCTGATACTTTAAAAAATCACTTTGGAGCAACAAAAAAAAGGTAATTACTATTATTATTTTTTATATATCAATCAAAATTATACCTTCTTTTGTCAGATCAGCATAAAAATTTTTTTTCATGTGCCACAGATATTTAGTAATTTAGTTTATGTGTTCCCTATGATGAAAAAAGTTGAAAGTCACTGGTTTATGAGATGTTTCTGATTGTGTTATTTGTTCTTGTGAATAGAAGTACTTACAGCTTTTCTTTTGGTCTATATTTTCAAGGATGTTTGTGTAATGAACAGCCTAGGAAGACAGAGATGGTGTTTCCCTCCACAGCAAAGGGAAGATTTGTTTACTGCCCAGTATTATAAAAATAAACTCTCCCTTTGGGGCAAAGAACACACTTGTTTGTAGCCCATTATAAAAGATTTAGATTCCCTAAGCTTAGGATTCCTCTACTGCAATACAACCTACATCTGCAGATGTCACCCAACTATTTGTCATATCACCCTGTAGGAACTGCAGCTTAGGGAACTGGCACGAGAAAATGATGATATTCTGGCTATTGCTATTTCTTTAAGTAATAAACCTTCCTTTGCCATTGATCCAAAAGTCATGTGTCTTCTGCCAGCATTCATGGACAACATAGACAAAAAGCTAAGAAAGCCAGCCAAATCAGCAGCTAAATGGAAGGGAAGGGGAGGGTGAGCACAGGTTTTTGTAGTCTAAGGAGCTGAGGAGACATAAATTAGAGGTCAGAGCTACAAAGGCAATCAGAACTTAAAGGAATAAGATCCCAGAGAGAAAGTAAGCTCAGAGAAGTGAGCACAATAGTTTAAGCCATTTTTCTTCCCAAGGCATTCACCAGTTCATAAGTGGCACAGGTAAAGAGGCAGGAAAGCAGAAATGAATATGGTTTCCAAAAGGCTGAAAAGCTAAGAGTGTTCAGTAGTCTCATAAGGCAGGAAATAAAAACTTGAGTTCATGGTTTGCCTTGGAGAAAGGACCTTGCTAAAGATCCCAGACTTTCAGCTGGGACTCCTAAAGAGTTCTACCCTATAAGGATGAAGTAAAAATAACCTGACCTTACAAAGGCTGTAATTCAAACATTAATCATACCAGTAACATATTGATATTAGTATAGTTAAAGTGATCTGCTCCTACTCTAAATGTCTACCAGAAACTAAAAAAAAAAAAAAAAAAATCCCTTCTGGAAATTGTCCAGAGACTCTGTAATTTTGTTGTTGTTGTTAATCCTCACTCAAGCATATTTTTCCATTGATCTTTAGAAAGAGTGGAAGGGAAGGAAGAAGAGGTGGTTTGGAGGAAAAGACAGAGAGAGAGAAACATGTGAGAGAGACACATTAATTGGTTGCCTCCTGCACAACCTCAACTGGGGCTGTGCCCTTGACTGGGAATCAAATCTGTGACCTTTTGGTGCATGGGCCAATGCTGTAACAACTGAGCCAAAACAACTAGAATAAAACTAATTTTTAATAGCAAAAGTAAGGATTATAAATTTTCAATATGCAATAGAAACAGACATACAGATAATCCAGGTATTAGAGTAAATAATAATAATAAAATAACAAGTGTTTTGGAAAATAAATGCCAAGATGAAAAATTTTACCAGAGAACTGGCATCTATGTCAAAAAATCAAATGCAATTTATAGAACTGAATTATAAAATAACTAAAATTAGTAATGACATGAATGAGGCATGATTAGAAGATTAGATGTAGCTAAAGAGATGATTTGTGACCTAGAAAATAAGTTAGTGAAAATATCAAAGCTGAAAAGAAAAAGAAAGAAGCCACAGTAAAATTGACTACTGTCTTTCCCACAGAAACAATGGAATTCAAAAAACAGTGGAATGACCATTGTTAAGTGTTGAAAGAAGATAATCTCTAACTGTTATGGACTGCATTGTATACCCCTCAAAATTCACATGTTAAAATCCTAACCCCCACTGTGACTAAATTTGGAGAAAAGACCTTTAAGGAGTAATTAAGGTTAAATGAGGTCATAAGGGCAGGACCCTAATCTAATAAGACTAGGGCCTAATAAGCGCAAGAGGAGACTCTAGAGACATCTCTTTCTACATGCACACACATAGAGATAAGGCCACATAGGACACAGAGAAAGGCAACAATCTGCAAGCCTGGAAGAAATTCCTCATCAGAAATCAACCCTGGTAGCGCCTTGTTCTTGGACTCCTAGCATTCATAATTATGAAAAAAATAGCTGACTAATGCAGCAATCTAAAATTCTATGCCCAATAAACTCAAAATAGATGAAAGACTTAAACATGACTCATGAATCCATAAAAATCCTAGAAGAAAACGTAGGCAACAAAATTTCAGACATACGCAGCAGAATTTTCACCGATACATCACCTAAGGCAACAGAAACAAAGGAGAAAATGAACACATGGCACTACATCAAACTCAAAAGCTTTTGCACAGCAAAAGAAACAACCACCAAAATGGAAAAGCAACCCACTCTATGGGAGAACATAATTGCCAATGATACCTCAGATAAGGGATTAATTTCCAATATATAGAGAGTGCTCATACAACTCCACAAAAGGAAGACAAAGAACCCAATTAAAAAATGGGCAGAGGAACTAAATAGACACCTCTCCAAAAAGGACATACAAATGGCCAAGAGACATATGAAGAAATGCTTAACATCACTAATTATCAGGGAGATGCAAATTAAAACAACAATGAGGTATCACCTCACACCTGTCAGAATGGCCACCATCAACAAATCATCAAACAACAAGTGTTGGCGAGGGTGTGAAGAAAAGGGGACTCTAGTATACTGCTGGTGGGAATGCAGACTGGTACAGCCACTATGGGAAACAATATGGTGTTACCTCAAAAAATTAAAAATTGAACTGCCATTTGACCAGTGATCCCACTTCTAGGAATATACCCTAAGAAGCCTGAAACACCAATCAGAAAGAATATATGTACCCCCATGTCTGTAGCAGCACTATTTACAATAGCTAAGATCTGGAAACAGCCCAAATGCCCATCAGTAGACAAATGGATGAAAAAGCAGTCGTACATATACACAATGGAGTACCATGCAGCTTTAAGAAAGAAAGATCTCTTATCCTTCGAGACAACATGGAGGGACCTGGAGAGTGTTATCCTAAGCGAAACAAGCCAAGCAGAGAAAGACAAGTATTATATGATCTCACTTATTTGTGGAATTTAATGAACATAACCATCTGAGGAATGGGGTAGTCCCAGAGATGTGGAAGAGGAGTACAGACTGACCATCCCCAGAAGAGGGGGTGGTAGGGGAGAGATAAACCACAGAACTTATATGCATGTATGCGTGAACAGTGGACATGGACAACAAAGCTGGGGACAGGGCGGGGAGGGTGTAGGGGGGAATCAGTGGGGGGAAAAGGAGAAACATTTGTAACAAAAATAAATTAATTAATTAAATAAATAAAAATAAATAAAAAATAAAATGGGCATAAGAACAGTGCTTCCAATCCTGAGCTTGTAAGTGCTTCAGAGCCTGCCCACCCCCTACCCCCCCCACGCAGATTCTTTTATCACCAAATAATGGGAAAAGGCATTTTTTTCACTGAGAAAAAGTCACATTTCCTTTTCATTAATAATAAAAATTGCTAACCTGACCAGACTCTCTTTTCACTTTGGACCCTGAGAAGAACCAAATTTGTGACTTGACAATAAGCCTCTAGGACAATGATGTCCTTTATAAATAAAACATGAGCCAGAGTGCAAGTCACAGATGTCATTTCAAGTGTCCTAGTAGCCACACGAAACAAGTAAAATAGAAACAGATGAAGTGAATTTTAATAATGTTTATTTAACTCAATATATTTAAAATACGCTCATCTCAAAAAAATAGTTAATAAAATTATTGATGAAAATTAAAAAATAAAATAAAATTCTATGCCCAGCAAAAATTTCATTCAAAATGAAGGTAAAACAAAGGCATTTCCAGATAGATATAAGTGACAGGATTCATCAGGAGGAGCACCATAATAAAAGAATCATTAAATCGTGTTCTTCAGGAAGAAGTAATATTATATCATTGGAAACACAGAAATGCAAAAACTGAAAAACAATAATACAAAAGGTAAATATGTGAAAAATTTTAAATACATACTAACTGTAGGAAAAAAATCAGAACAGCACTGTCTCAGAGGTCCCTAAAAATGTGCAAAATAAAATACATGAAAATAATAACAGAAAAGACAGATGGAAATAGATGAAGTTAAAGTAGTAAAAGCGACAAAAATGCTAATTTGTATCAAAAGTGTTCATTTCTAGAGAACCAGCAGAAAACTAGCAAAAAAAAATATTTATAATTAAGAAGTAAGTAAGGGGAGGGATACGATAATAAAAAGATACTTGATTAATCCAAATAATGGCAAAATAGGAAAGGAAAGGAAACTGGCAAACAGACCATTCCATAAAGCACATATCAATACATGTTTAAGAATAGAAGTCATATAATTATGTTCTCTTGGCCAAATTGTAATGAAGCTAAAAATCAATGACCAAAAAGTTACTAGAAAATCCCCAAATATTGGGTAGTTAAGCAACATATTTAGATAAGTCATTGGCCAAATTAAAAGGAAAGTAGAAAATTCAGTTGACCCTTAACAATGTGGGAGTTAGAAGCATCCAGCCCCCAAACACAGTTGAAAATCCTCATACAAATTTTGACTCCTTCAAAACTTAACTATGCCAATTGTCTCTCAGTATACATAAGGGACTGTTTCTAGGACCCCCAAAGATACCAAAATCCCCAGATGCTCAAGTCTCCTATTAAAATAGTGTAGATCAATGCATGCCATCAGCCCTCCATACCATGGACTCCCAACCAGGGATCAAAAAGAGTACAGGTATTTATTGAAAAAAATTCATGAATACATGGACCTGCACAATTCAAACCTGTGTTGTTCAAAAGTTAACTGTAGTTGGAACTGAAATATATTATACAAACTAAGCATATAAAAAAGTGAGACAGGTCATTTCCAGTGGAACAGAGTGGACAATAGCCTGCAAAACAACATGCCCAAGTTTTATCGTGACTACCACGATACATACCTTACCCATGATTCTCCATCTGTGAGAAAGACACACTGCAGCAGTAGGAAACACCAAGAGAATGAGAAATGGACAGAAGAGCAGGCTCAGAGCCTGACTGACAAAACCACTACAGCATTTCAGCGGGAAAGATATCTCCTACTCCATTCTCTACTCCTCCCCCTGCAGGAGCAATGACTCCACCTCCTCACAGCCTTCTGGGTCCTCCTTGCCCTGGTATGATGCCAGCACCCCATATGGGGGCCCTCCCATGATGCTAATGATGGGTCCTTCTCCTCCTGGGATGATGTCAGTGGGACCTGCTCCTGGAATGAGGCCACCTATGGGAGGGTACATGCCAATGATGCTTGGGCCCCCCGTGATGAGACCTCCCACCCCCATGATGGTGCCCACTCAACCAGGAATGACTCCTCCAGACACATAAGGAGACAGAGGAGTCTCTTTCTATTAGTTTTATACTACTTGTTCTACTTCACCAGGAGATCGTGGTGCTGTAACTCTAGGTGTTTTCTAACAGCATGATAAGGAAGTCTCACTCCCTCTTCCTATCAAAGACAGAATCGTTTTGGAGAGGAGTAGTGGGACCAAAACCAAAAAAAAACAAAAACAATTTTTATTTGTATTGTGAAATGTGAAAATAAAATTTTAAGCTACCACAGAAAATATGTAAATGAGCATGACTGTTTTTGTTATTGTTGTTACTTGGAATTCTGGGTGTTTTTTCTATTAAGAGGTTTCCATTAATGTTATTATGATATCATTTGTAATGGTTAATTTGTATGGTTATCCACTCTTCATAACAAGTTTGTGGACCTAAATGATAATAAAACAGTTGCTTGTTGACTTGTAAACAATAAGATACTACAAATCAACCCAGACTGCTCTTATAAAATATGTTTGCTATATCAACATATGGTGGAAATAAGAGCCACATCTATCCACCTGAATCTCAGAATACTTTGCCAGGAGTAGCACTACCTTCCAAACCAGTATGTGCTTATGCTTGAGAGGTAGATGAGATTATTACAACTACTATGTAACAGGGAAACTGAGGAACAGAAAGATTTCAGGACTTACTCAAAGGCTAACCACAAGTCAGATGAATTTACAACTCACTGATATTTACTTGATTAACTATCAATGAATCAATATAATATAGTGTTCCCTTTACTTAGTCAAATCATATTGTGCATTAGAAGCTAAGAATACTGTATTATCTTGATTTGTTGATTTCATACCTTACAACATGCTCCTTCTTTCTATTTGCTTAGGAAAGTTTTTTAAAATCTCAGATATTGCCCTGGCCAGTGTGACAGCGATTAGAGTATTGGCCCATGGACCAAAGGGTACAAGTTTGCTTCCTGATCAAGGGCACATACTTCGGTTGCAGGTTTGATCCCTGGCTCAGGTCGGGGTCCAGGTCATGCGGGAGGCAACCAGTCGATGTTTATCTCCCACATTGATATTTCTCTCTCTCTCTCCTTCCCTCCCTTCCATTCTATCTAAAAATCAATGGAAACATATCCTCAGGTGAGGATTAACAACAACAAAAATCTCAGATACTTACTTATACATAATAGATGTCTTCCTAAGACAACACTGTAAATAGAATCTTTGATTTCAGATGTTCAATTTATATGTAAAATGACAAAATTGAAATTAAAGTGAAGTTATATGTATCTTCACTCATTTTCCTACTCCCCAATGGAATAATGACCCCTTTGGCAAGCTAATTCTGATATTGTTATGACTACAGGTTATAAAATGACACAAAAAGTCAATTACTATTAAGAACCTGTTCAACATGCAATACAATTCTAAGCCAGAGTTCTTTGGCATTACTTGGTCTACTGATTTTGGATTTCAAAGAAATGTAAACCAAAGCAGGGGCACTGCTAATCTACCTTAGAAGCAGCACACTGTCAATGTAAAAACAACATTATTCTGACTAGCATTCAGCCCATTCTCACCTGTCACATCATGTATGCTAAACTCAACCACAAGAATCCCTCTGTCAACACAAGTCACAAGAGCTCTTGAAGTCCAGAAATGATGGCTTCTTTGACCATTTCCCAAACTCTGCACTTAAGAATGAGAGACATTATTCCCCTTTGCATTAAGCTGACAGTTTCATATTCCTGCCAATAAACTTACTTTGTAAACCCCACATCCCCCTATTTTCCCTTAAGAGCCTAAGTGGAAAAATTCCACAGAGATATGTTATCTATATTTGTTTGTTTGTTTGTTTGTTTGTTTAATTTAAAGTGTTTGGGAATGTTTGGAAATATCTACCAATAGTTTTCTGAATAATCTGCAAATTCAAGGGTCCAAATTCTAGTCCTTTCTTGATCAAAGCCACAATAATGAATCTTTTTTTACTCCTCTTTAATGCAGTACTGCAGGTACATTTCATTTTATTCTTCATATGAGAAGCACTAACTGGTAACTTTCAGGAGGGACAGGAGCAAGTATAGTTTTAGGCAGGATGAAATAGAGGTCTCTGCACTGAAGGCTGAGGGAGGTGAGGGAAACTAAAGGCTCTGAAATCGAGCTTTTCAAAAGAAAATTAGAAAAATATTCAATATTAAGACCTGCACTTAAAATTGTTTTCATTAACCATATATCAGATAAATTGACAGAGAGCTCAAACAAATGACAGAACTAAGCCTTAAATCTAGTCTTCAAGAAATCACAAGCGCCCTGGCCAGTTTGGCTCAGCAGTTGGAGCGTCGGCCTGCGGTCCAGAGAGACCCGGGTTCGGTTCCCGCTAAGGGCGTGTACCTCGGTTGTAGTTTGTACCCAGCCCTGGTTGGTCGTGCAGGTGGCAGCCACTCGATGTGTCCCTTTCACATGGATGTTTCTCTCTCTCTGTGTTCCTCTCTCTCCCTCCCACTCTACCTGAACAAAAAATGGAAAAATGTCCTCGGGTGAGGATTAAAAAAAATAAAAATAAATAAAAAAAGAAATCACAAGCAATAAAAAAGATGATTGAGTATTAATGAATTTAAACCCTAAGTCAATGGGCAAAGGTCAGTTACTCAGAATGGTCTTTTTAGCTTTAAGATATTGTCTAAAGCAAAGTCCTTCAATATTACTCTTCCTTCCCACCTAGAGGAGTCTCTAAAGAAAGACAAGATCCATTCCCTGCAATGCTTGCTAAGGAGCCTGCTGCGTGAGTCAAACTTGCCAGAACAGGGTTCCTTCCTCTCCGTTCACTCAATTTTAATTAAGTCAAAGCTCATGACGAACACCTGTTGTTTCAAGAGGCCACATAAAGTCAATAATAAGACTTAAGGAAAGATTCTAAAAGCATAAAAGCTTCCATAATAATATCAAAACCTTCTCTTTTAAAACAGAAGAATTAAAATAGGTATTTAAATTGGCAATTAAAAGGTAATATTTTTAGCTTAGCTAAAAGGAATAAATGTGAATGGGAATAATAAACTAAAGACTTTAAAAGGCAAAAAAAAAGTCCAGCTATGTTAATTGGGACAAAGAATGAGAATTAAAAAATGTAATACATATTCCCAAACTAATCATTAATATTTAGTCATGAGTTTACATTTATATGTAAATTTCATATAACATTTAGTTTTTTTAATCCTCTCCTGTGGATATGTGGGTTTTTGTTTTTGTGAGTTTTATAATCTATTTGAGAGAGAGAGAAAACAAACATCTATGTAAGAGAGAAACATCATGCTCTGACCAGGGATTGAACCTGCAACCTAGGTATGTGTCCTAACTCGGAATTGAACCCAAAACGTTTTGGTGCAAGGGACAATACTCCAACTAACTGAGCCACCCGGCCAGGGCTGTAAATTTCAAATAACATTTAAAAAGAGGGTGAAGCCCTGTCAGTGTGGCTCGGTGGTTGAGCATCATCCCAGGTTGTGGGCCAAGTCCCCAGTGGGAGGCATGCAGGAGGCAGCCAATCGATGTTCTCTCTCATCAGTGTTTCTGTCTTTCTCCCTCTCTCTCTAAAATCAATAAAGAAAAAAATTTTTAATAAAAATAAAAAGAGGGTGAAATTTTTGGATTCCTAAGAAAAAGCATAGGTTAAAAGTTCCCAGTCCAGATCTACCACACTAGAACCTCTGGTGTCCTTGATGAGCTTTTAGAAACCATTGCTATACGACACCAACTTAAATACACACCACACCCAAACATTAAATATAAGGATATTTAAAATCAATCATTTTAAAATATTTTAAATGTTGATATTTCATAAATATTCATGGGAGCAAGCACACCAGAAATTGCTTGTTTCAGAGCTGATAATAAATAGTATTATTTCATGTTTACATTGTCAAACCATTTCTTCTGCTGGTGTTATCATGTTTAACAGATAAGAATCCCAGGCTCAGAAAGGTTACAGTACTCTCAGAGGGTCACTTGGAGGACAAGGGGCAGAGCAGACTTCCAAACCAACACATTTCATACCAAGTCCAAGGTACTTTTTTTTTTTTAACTCATCTTTATTGTTGAATGTATTACAAATGTACCCCCTTTTTTTCCCCATTGGCCCACTCCTCCCCAATCCCACCCCCACACTATTATCAGTGTCCATTGGTTATGCATATATGCATAGAATTTCTTTAGTTTATCTCATCCTGCCCCCCCTCTCCCCTTCCCTTTGAGGTTCATCAGTCTAACAACCAATTTGTACTTCTTAATGCTTTCATCTTTTTCACCCATCCTTCCAGCCCCCACCCATCTGGCAAGCAACAAAGAGTTCTCTGTATCTATGAGTCTGTTTCTGTTCTGCTTGCTCATTTTGTTTGTAGATTCAATTGTTGATAAATATGTATTAATTGCATTTTATTATTCATATTTTTGTTCTTCTTCTCCTTCAAGAAGACCCTTCGATGTTTCATATAATACTGGTTTGGTGGTGATGAACTCCTTTAGCTTTTTCTTATCTGGGAAACTCTTGATATGTCCACTGATTCTAAATGATAGCTTTGCAGGATAGAGTAATCTTGGACGTAGGTCATTGCTTTTCATCACCTTGAATATCTCTTGTCACTTCTTTCTGGCCTGCAAAGTTTCTTTTGAGAAATCAGCTCACAGTCTTATGGGAACTCCTTTGTAGGTAACAAACTGCTTTTCTCTTGCTTCTTTTAGATTCTCTCTTTGTATTTAACCTTTGGCATTTTGATGATGATGTATCTTTGTGTGGACTTCTTTGGGTTCAACTTGTTTGGGACTCTGTGCTTCCTGGACTTGTATGTCTGTTTCCTTCACCAAGTTAGAGAAGTTTTCTGTCATTAGTTTTTCAAATAGGTTTTCAATTTCTTGCTCTCTCTCTTCTCCTTCTGGCACCCCCATGATGCAAATGTTGACATACTGGAAGTTGTCCCAGAGGCTCCTTACACTATCCTCATTTTTTTGGATTCTTTTTTCTTGTTGCTGTTCTGGTTGGGTGTTTTCTGCTTCCTTATATTCCAAATCGATGGTTTGCTTCTTGGCTTTACCTACTCTACTATTGATTCCCTGTAAATTATTCTTTATTTCAGTTAGTGCCTCCTTCATTTCTGACTGATCCTTTTGATGTTTTTGATGTTCTCACTAAGTTCCTTGGAGGTCTCCTTAAGTTCCTTGAAGGTTGCACTAAGTCCCCTGAATATCTCAACAAGTTCCTTGAACAACCTTATAACCTATGTTTTGAACTCTACATCTGATTGATTGCCTATCTCCATTTTGTTTTTTTTTTCCTGGAGTTTTGTTCTTTTCTTTTATTTGGGACATGTTTCTTTGTCTCCTCATTTTGCCTGTTCCCTGTGACTGTTTCTATGTATTAGGTAGAATTGCTATGTCTCCTAGGCTTCCTAGGGTAGCCTATTGTTGTAGGTGTCCTGTAGGTCCAGTGGCACGATCTCCCTGATCCCCCTAGCTGGGCCCTTGAGGTGCACCTCTAGTGTGGACTGTACACCTTTCTGTTGTAATTGAGTGTTGATTGCTGTTGGCACATCAATGGGAAGAATTTACTCAGGCAGCTCAGCTGCAAGGACTGGCTGTGCCCATTGGCCACTGGCCTCTGACTACCTTGGAGGATCAGCTGTGTAGGGGCCCACAACACAGAGCACGACTTAATTCATCAGGGCTCTGGTACCCACTAAGTCCCCTCACTGAGTGTGTATCTTGTGGAAGTTGTTGAGTGGTGGTGTTTCACTGTGGTCTGAAGCTGTCCACTGGGTGTGCTGGCTCTGGGGCAAGGTCAGCCACTGCCTGTGTTCTATCCAGGGCCACCTGGTATAAGCTACAGAGTGATCTGCAGATGGGTGCTTCTTGTGCTGGGCTTGGAGGTGTCCAGGAAAAACCAAACTGTGAACCAAGGCTGGTTGCTTCTAGTGCCAGGCCTGGGGCCACTTAACAAGAGGTGTGGGGCTCACTGAGACCAGATGCTACTTGTTTGAGAGATTTTAGGAAACTCTGAAGCAGGATTCAAGAGGCAAATCCTATGGTAAAGCCCTTGGAAACAGTTTGGGTGGGCTGGAAAGTTGTGTGGGGTGGGGCCTCAGGGAATCACCAGGGCAGGGCAAACGGTGTGAGCCAGGTTGCTGGAGTCCCAGATATGGCTGCCATCTGCCACCCCAGGGAAGGTCTCACAAAATAAACATCAGCCTCTGCTAGCACCTCTGTGCAGGAGAAAACTGCCCCTCCAGCCCTCGTCTTGAGGCCAAACAGCTCAGTTCTTCCCTGTATGTCTTTGGCACCCCTCAAGCTGCCTCCCCCCTGAGTTCAGAGGGAGCAAGTCCGAGTAAGTCTGTGCATAAGCCCTTTAAGAAGATCTGCTTGGTTCCCTGGCCGGTTTAGCTCAGCGATTAGAGCATCAGCCTTCGGACTGGAGAGTCCCAGGTTCGGTTCCTGCTAAGGGCGTGTACCTCGGTTGCAGTTTGTCCCCAGCCCCAGTTGGGATCATGTGGGTGGCAACCACTCAATGTGTCTCTCTCACATCAATGTTTCTCTCTCTCTCTCTTTCTCTCTCTCTCCCTCTTGCTCTATCTAAAGATGAATGCCAAAATGTCCTCTGGTGAGGATAAAAAAAAGAGAAGCTGCCCGGGGCTCCCATAGCCACACCCTCCCTCAGCCTCAGTTCCCGCTGGTTTTTCCAGCCAGAAGTTATGGGAACTTTTCTTCCTGACACTGGAACCCAGAGCTGGGCACCTGGTGTGGGACGGGGACCCCTCACTCCTCAGGGAGGAGCCAGCCAACGTGTCCCTCCTGGTTTTTATCCGCCACACGTGGGTGTAGGACCAACCCGTCCGCCTCCGCCCCTCCAACCAGTCTCAATGTGGCTGTTTCTTTAATTCCGTAGTTATAGGACTTTCATTCAGCTCAATTTCAGGCAGTTCTGAATGATGGTTGTTTTGTAGTTTAGTTGTAACTTTGATGTGGTTGTGGGAGGTGGCGATGCCATCTTGTCTGAAACCCCCAAGGTACTTTCTACTGCAACACACAGTCCCCATGGAGAGGGTGCGGAGGTGAAGCAGTATGCAGGTGAAGAGTCCTAGAAAGAGGTGTCCTCTGATTCCACACTACTTTCCCATTGGCTGGGATGAGCTTTGGAGCATGCTTCTCTTCACAAATATCCACCTAGAGACCTCATTCCCTCTGTAGACTGTGAGTATATCCAATTATTCATTTATGCTATCTTCTTTTTAATTTCCTCAGAATCCTGTCTAATATTCTTTTTGTTTTTAATTTATTTTTGTTACAGATATTTCTCCTATTTCCCCCCTTTGACATCCTCCTTCCCATCCCCTCCCACCCCGTCCCCAGCTTTGTTGTCTATGTCTGTCGGTTATGTGTACATGCATATAAGTTCTGTGGTTTATTTCCCCCAACCCCCGCCTAATATTCTTAGCAGAGAAAAAGTTCAACAGATATGTATGTGCTCTGGGCTAGTTCTTTAGGAAAACAAATTGTCATTTATTTACCCCTGGTATGGCAAACCATTACATGTCCCATTCTAAAAATCTCTGTGAAGCTTTTATATACGGGTTTATAGCCGTGAGTGTGTGAAACACAGTTTATTCTTGTATCATTATTTATTAATTATTGTATTATTTTCCATATGAACAACCGTAAACCTACATTTTCCCACCCCATACTTATGGTTAATAAATCAAGGATTCCCAAACTTGAATGACCACCAGAATTACCTGGGAGCTTATTAAAAATGAGAACCCTTGAGGCTCCCTAAATCTACTGAAACAGAACTTCCAGTGTCCTTGAACCAGCTTTTGGGAACCACGGTCATAATACAGCAATGGAAATAAATGAAACATTTTTATAAACCAAGTTATTCTATTCTTAGAATTTAATGTACTCAGGTTGAGAAATGAACACAATCTGAAAGAATCAAATATATCTAGGTAGGTGGAGGAATCCTGCCCTGGACTCGAAACAGGCAGCAAGCACAGTGTTAAAGGGTACCACTGCACCCGCCCGCGGGATGGGGAGCAAAGCCTGCAGTCCATACGCTATCAGCAGCCCTCGATTCCAGTCAGCTCTGCCCCTGTGCAAGTCATAATAATGCTGCCACCCTCCGTTTCTGTTGGTTTCTAGGACACTTCTGTTCCTTTCTGACCACTCCTTCTTCATCCCCTTTGCATTTTGTTCCCTCTGTTTGTCCTTTAAATGTGACTGTCATTTAGAGTCCTGTCCTCGGTTACCCTTTGAACTATGCACACTAAACATGGCTCATCTCATTAGAGTTCCATGCTGTGACCATCCACATGCCAAAGTCTCCCAAATTTGCATCTTCACCACTGTCCTCAGCTGCACTCTGCCTTACAAGACCACAAGGCTGTGCAGATAATCCCAGACTCAGGTGACACACCCCTTTCCTCAGCAACAACCTGTTTCCCCATCATCAACCTATTTCTCACCAATTGAGGTGAAACATTTTTAACTTTCCACTCTTTCATTCTGAAATATCTACCTTTAAAGAGTTGATAGAGCCAGATTACCAGCAATAAAAAGGAGTTAATTATAACACCTATATTTAACGGAGTATTACACAACCATATAAAAGGTTCCTTTTGAAAACAATGCAGAAATATGGGGAAATGGAGTACATTACTATAAAAGGCAATACTAAATTTTATCTCTATTATGATTATAATTATGTAAAAAGGTGAAATGTATTTGGACTAGCACTGGAAGAGAGAATTTTTTTTTAAATGACAGGTTTTTTTTGTTATTTGGAATTCTGGGTGGGAGTTTTTTGCCCATTAAAAGATTTCCATTAATAGTATTATGATATCATTTGTAATGGTTAATTTGTATGGTTATCTATTCTTCATAACAAGTTTGTGGGCCTAAATAATAACAGCTGCTTGTTGATTTGTAAACAATAAGATACTACAAAGCAACCCAGGCCGCTCATATAAAGTATGTTTGCTATATCAACATATGGTGAAAATAACAACGTCTATCCACCTAGATCTCAGAACACTTTGCCAGAAGTAGCACCATCTTCCAAACCAGTATATGCTTATGCTTGAGAGGTAGATGAGATTATTACAACTACTATGTAATGGGGAAACTGAGGAACGGAAAGATTTCAGGACTTACTCAAAGGATAACCACAAGTCAGAATGAATGTACAATTCACTCATACATATTTGGCTAACAATCAGTGAATCAATATAATATAGTGTTCCCTTTACTTAGTCAAATGATACTGTGCATTAAAAGCTAAAAACACTGTACTATCTTGATCCATTGATTTTATGTCTTATAACATGCTCCTTTCTATTTGCTTAGGAGATATTTTAAAAATCTCAGACACTCATTTATACATGATGGATGTCTCTCAAAGACAACATTGTAAATAGAATCTTTGATTTCAGATGTTCAATTTACATGTAAGACAACAAAACTGAAATTGAAGTGAAGTTATGTGTATCTTCCCTCATTTTTCTACTCCCCAGTGGAATAATGACCCCTTTGGCAAGCTAATTCTGATATTGTTATGACTACAGGTTATAAAATGACACAAAAAGTCAATTACTATTAAGAACCTGTTCAACATGCAATACAATTCTAAGCCAGAGTTCTTTGGCATTACTTGGTCTACTGATTTTGGATTTCAAAGAAATGTAAACCAAAGCAGGGGCACTGCTAATCTACCTTAGAAGCAGCACACTGTCAATGTAAAAACATTATTCTGACTAGCATTCAGCCCATTCTCACCTGTCACATCATGTATGCTAAACTCAACCACAAGAATCCCTCTGTCAACACAAGTCACAAGAGCTCTTGAAGTCCAGAAATGATGGCTTCTTTGACCATTTCCCAAACTCTGCACTTAAGAATGAGAGACATTATTCCCCTTTGCATTAAGCTGACAGTTTCATATTCCTGCCAATAAACTTACTTTGTAAACCCCACATCCCCCTATTTTCCCTTAAGAGCCTAAGTGGAAAAATTCCACAGAGATATGTTTTTTGTTTGTTTGTTTGTTTTTGGTATGTGCCTTTAGCACGAACTGAACCCGGGACTCTCTGGTCCACAGAGATATGTTTTTTGTGTTTGTTTTTTAACGTAAAATATTTGGGAATGTTTGGAAATACCATCTACCAATAGTTTTCTGAATAATCTGCAAATTCAAGGGTCCAAATTCTAATCCTTTTTTTTTTTATCCTCACCCAGGACATTTTTCCATTTTTTGTTCACATAGAGTGGGAGGGAGAGAGAGGATGAGAGAGAGAGGGAGAGAGAGAGAGATATCGATGTGAAAGGGACACATCGAGTGGCTGCCTCCTGCACAACCCAACCAGGGCCGGGGACAAACCACAACCGAGGTACGTGCCCTTAGCGGGAACCGAACCCGGGTCTCTCTGGACCGCAGGTCGAAGCTCTAACTGCTGAGCCAAACCGGCCAGGGCCATTTTACTCTTTAGAAGAGAAGCACTGGTAGCTGGTAACTCTCTGGATGTAGCCAGGCCACCAACCCATTCTGGTTGCACCCACCAACACTTTAAGAATAAAACCAACCTATAAAATTAAATCCACAGAAAAGTCAGTTTCTCTTCAAAAGGCTAGAAGCTTTGGCAACCCTAGACCTGCGTTTTTATGTGGCAATAATTCAACTGATGGGAAGAAGTGGCTGCCTCCTTTACAAAGCCAAGAATCTCCCGCTGACCCTGGTCTCTGCCAACCAACTCGAAAATCCTACTGTGTCCCTAGCACTAAGGTCCCTGTTAAAGCCAGCTCACTTTACATAACTATGCTACCTGCCTGGTTTCTGTAGGCACTTGAATTTCTGACCTCTTTTGATAAAACATTTTCTATTTTGATGCATTTGCATACATTATACATTCACTGAATAAAAAGTTCTTTGGGTGAGTAGTGAGAAAGAACAAGTTACAAGTCTCTGACCTCAGGGAACTAAACTCTAGCAGCAGGGACTGAAAGGCACACAGAATGATAATGCAAGATGCTTAGACTTGAATCCCATATGGTGGTCTATAGCAAGGTTGTCCAACAGAATTATAATGTGATCTACTTATGTAATTCTAAATTTTCCAGTAGCCACATTGAAAAGGTTTTTTTGAAAATGTGAAGTTAACTTAATAATGTGTTATGTAGCCCTGGCCGGTTTGGCTCAGCAGTTGGAGTGTTGGCCCGTGGACCAGAGAGTCCCGGGTTAGGTTCCAGCTAAAGGGCATGTATCTCGGTTGCAGTTTGTCCCCGGCCCTGGTGGGGTCGTGTGGGTGGCAACCACTCGATGTGTCTCTCTCACATCGATGTTTCTCTCTCTCTCTCTTCCTTCCGCTCTATTTGAAGATAAATGCAAAAATGTCCTTGGGTGAGGATAAAAAATAAATAACAACAATGTTTTATGTGAACCAATATAACCAATATCTTATTTCAATATAAAGTCAATATAAAAAAAAAAAACCTACTTATCAGATATTTACATGCTGTTTTGTGTACTAAGTCTTTGAATCCAGTATGTAAGTTATATTTACAATACATCTCAATTTGAACTAGCCACATTTCAAGGGCTCATGTGTCACATGTGGCTAGTGGCTGCTGCACTGGACAGCACAAGTCTAAAGTAACAATAAGGAACCCAGAGAGAGCAGCAACTTGGTGGACCAAAGAAAGCAAGGAAGGCTTCATGGTGAAAATACCATTGGAAATTAAATTAGATGCTTATGAGTGAAGATGAGGCAGGTTGGGCAGCTTTTTATAATGGTAGGAAAGCTGAACAGAAACAAAATGATATGTCTAGTTGAGGAATTAGAGGAACTCAGACAGCAGGAGACATAAGACAAGGGGAAAGCAAAGGGTTGAGATGAAAAGGGATGTTTGATCAAGCACACCAAGGACATTGATTGTTCTGCTAAGGAGGTAAGTCCAAGACATTATGAGCAGGGAAGTGGTTTCTCCAATATATATTTTGGGATGTAGAGTATATAATACTGGACTAATGTAACCCAAATCAAATTAGTCAGCTCTGAATTTATGTATAGAAAACAAGGATGAAAGTTTCAGAAAGCTGAAATAATTCAATACAAAGAATAATTTTCTGAATTGTTAGCATTGCCCAGAGAACTACGTGTGCCGCTCTGTGAGGTTGAAAACCCAACGTTTGGAATGTTTGAAGCAGATGCTAGATAGCAACTCTTCAGGAATCAGGCAAAGTAGAGGAGCTCTTTTGTCCCCTGCAATACACAGATAGCACCCCGACAGGCTCAATTCCCTTTGAGCAAGCTGTAACTTCATGCCTTTCTCCCCATTCAAGACAGCACATTGGAATGCAAGGGAGAGAGAGAGAGCTATTATTACTGAGATAACCTTGAGTCTGTTCTAATTTATTTTTTAAAAGAAAATAAATCACCCTCAACCTTTGTTACTTTATTATTAGGGAGGTTACATGAAGAACATTTAATTCTCTTGACAGCTCGTATGAGAATTCCTCTTAGAGAATTAGAATTGCCTTTGTTGGGAAAATGCTTTAGTAGCCTCGCTTGGGGTAGGTGAACCCGACAGGGCAGGAATATCACCTGAGGCCAAGGATTCAGAGGAGAGGGGGAAACCACAAGGCATGAGACAAAAAGAGCAATTTGTTTGCTCCTAAGAGGGAAGAAGTAGAAAAAAAGAAAGTCAGGTAGGAAGAGAAAAGCAGGAAGCTAATGTAATTGTTGGGAGACTGAAGTCCTCAGATGTTCGGTCATGTTCACAAACACAGAAAATGCTTAGAGTGAATGGATCTGGGATGGTAAACTAGTAGAGGCACTGAATTTTGCATCCAGGTGGACACAAAACAAAACAGAAAACATCTGCAGATGCAAAACACTAAGACAGAGGAAACCTCAAGAAAATAAGCCCTGAGAGGTGTCAAGAAAGTAAGAGGACCACTGCAGACTGGGGTTCAAGTCACATTAACTTGAAATCCCAGGGACAGGGAGACACCACTGATCACCTCAGTAACATTACATTGTCTACACTGCTTGTAGGAGAGCTCACACCTGTCTCCACACAGGGATATCAGGTGGCTGTGACTGAAAACAGCTGCTGGAAAGAATATTCAGCCCTAGACTATGGATTAGCAAGAACACCTTGTGCACTTTCTTATCTTTGGCCTCATATGACAATAACTGTTTAAGTGGCCACACCTCGAATGTTCTAAACCACATCCGTTTTATTTAACTAGTGCTCCTCCAGGTGAAGTCTGATGAAACAGTGTGCCAGAGAGACCTTGGGGCTGCAGAAAATAAGACCACACTTAAGCATTTATAAATAAACATGAGTAAACTATTCAATTATTATTAAATTATTAAAAATCAGCATTACATTTTAAGATAAACCCTGGAGACTGCAGGCATGGCATACCTTGACAATGCCATGCTTCATCACCAGATCACAGAGGTACATGCTTCACTGTCCACTGCGGTGGGGAGACTTCAGTGGACAAGTTAGTGAAGCCCTGGTCTAAGCCACACTGAAAGCTTGCTCAAACAGAGCCCCAAAGATCTACTGTCACATCACAGTTATCTGCAAGTTGCCTTTGATTGTGTGCCAGTTTCCAAGCAGCCTTGGGGATCCATCTGGTAAGCAGCATAAATCAGCCTCATTATCATCATCACATGGCATTTAAAGGCTCATACAAATGCAGACATCTGTCTACAAGCATCATGTAAAACTAGATAAATATAGATGCTACCTGATGTCTGGAGCTCACTGATTGGGTGCTGCAACCTAGATGTGGACTCACACTTAGAACATACAAACACAGGCCACTGAGTCTCAGGGACACCAAAACGAGTAAAAAGCAAAATTACCAGTAGACTGCAGTTGTGCAGTTGATTGTGTGACCTGTTGAGGAATGATGACCAAGAAGAAAACAATCTAGCACAGTGGCCAAAAGGAAGAGCCCTGCAACCAGACTCTATGGGGTGAATCCTGGCTCTGCCCCTTCTTAGCAATGTGACCCAGGGCAAGTTATTTAACACTGTTTCTCCGTTTCCCACCATGTGAATGGAGAAACTACTCATTCCTGCTGCATGGTTTTTGAGAAAAGTTAAATGAGATAATAGCAATACAGCACTTATCCAACTGCCTGGCACAGAGTAAACACTCAATAACTCTGTGTGTGTGTGTCTCTCTGTCTCTCTCCTCCTCCTCCTCCCCTCACTCCACCCCAAATTGAAATGACTGCACAATATACATGTGTGTGTCCTAGGCACTATGCTATGACTGAAGGCTTCCTGCATATATCAAAATGCTCTCAGAGTTGCCCTGTAACACAAGGCAGGCTGTGACAAGCACTATAATAAAGGTACAGTCGTCCCTGGCCACTTCGCCCTTCGCCGCTTCACTCTATCGCGTTGTTTCAAATATAGTAGAGTATTTGAGAAAACCCGCGACAGAGTGAAGCCACGCAAGTCGAAGCGCGAAGTGGGAGGGAGGGCTGTACATAAATAAAGAATCCTGCTTGGCAGGAATTCATTTATCGCGGTAGAGTCTGGAACTGATTAACCGCGATAAAAGAGGGCTGAGTGTAATCAAGTACTCAGAGAATATTAACCTGAGGACAGGAAACGGTCTCATTCCTCCTTGTACCCTCAGCACATTACCCAGTGTCCAGCACAAAAACAATGCTTGATAAATGATCGAAAAAGAAACAAATAATTTACAGGCAAGAAGTGGGCAGAAATAGAAAACACTTTGGAGAAAGGCTTGGTAATGCAAGCTGGAATTTCAGGAGGGTTTGAAGAAGAAGATGAAAGTTGAGAGAAAAAAGAAGTAGGGAAATGGGAGATAACAGGGTAGGCTTGCCATACGTACTACGGCCCTGAGGTCAAAATAATTTCAAAATATGAACAAGAATTATCATTGACCATGTTGTTGACCAAGGGTAAAAGTGAAAACCCCTTTCAAGCTCCAGGATCAGGAGAAACTCCTGAGTCTGAATTCCACCAAGGTCTAATCTAGCCTTTCTAGAGAGAATACAGAAATAATGCTAATCAGAGGCACTCTCTTTCTAGGCTGCAGCCCACCTGAACATCTGGAATGCCCTCCAGGTTCCACACTTTCTCTTGCCTCAGGACTCTGCAGTGAATGTGTCTGTTCCTTTTCCAGACCCCTCAAATCATCCATCCTCCCCTCCCCTCCCCACTCCACCTACCTAAATCCCATTTGTCATAAAGAACTCAGCTCACGTGCAAGCCTCTCTGGAATGCCTTCCATGCCCCTCACCACCCATAACTGGAATAAGAACCCATCCAATAATATTTCTTTTTTGGTTGTTGTTAATCCTCACCCAAGGATATTTTTCCATTGACTTTTCAGAAGGAGTGTAAGAGAGGAAGGGAGGCAAAGAGAGGAACATTGCTGAAATAGAGACATATTGATTGGCTGCCTCCCTCACACGCCCTGACCAGGGCCAAGGATGGAACCTGTTACCCAGGTACGAGCCCCTGACTGGAAATCGAACCCGAGACCCTTCAGTGCATGGGCCAATGTTCTAACCACTGAGCACATTGGCCAGGGCCATCCAGTCATATTTCTGTAGCAATTCACACTCACCCTCACATGGCAATTGCAATTGCCTAATTGTCTGGATCACTTCCCCTTATCACACTGTAAGCTCCTCAAGGCAGACATTATGTCTTATTTGCTGTTAAACGCTTGATAAATTAATAACTGGGAAAAAATTGAAATTCCCCCAAATTAAAAAGCGTACAGATTGAAACAATACCATATGTCATTTGGGCAAACTTTTAACTCATCTCTAGCTGAGGCCATTCAAAAATTAATGATACATTATCAGCTCACCTAAGCTTCATCAGAGCATGGGTTAAAAGCTCTCATAGGCCTCAGATTCCCCATTCATACACATAAGACCAGTGGGATCCCAATTACAGCCCCTTGAGGAAGTTTACAGACACAGTTTCCTTTTATTCCTAAGAAAAGCAATTGATCTTTCACCTTCCAGGTTGCCAGAAAGAGAAAAGTTTAATTAAGTACAATGTTAGGATGTGAGAAAACAGGCAGCCTAATACACAATTGGTGAAAAGACAAATAACTACCAAAATGCATATACCTTTGCACCCCTTACAAATGTATCAAGAGGATATGCTCTATGCATGCAAAATATGGTGTACAAGGTTGCTCATCATAGCAACCAAAAATGGTGTACAAGATTACATATTTTTGGCAATGTTTAAATTGTGGTAAAATATACATAAAATTTGCAGTATAAGCCATTTTCAAGTATACAATTTAGAAGCATTAAATGCATTCACATTGTTGCATGACCACCACCATCTATTCTCAGTTTTTTGCCTTCTCAAACAGAAACCTTGTACCCATTAAACAATAACTCCCCACTTCCCCTTCCCCTGCTCTCTGATAACCACTATTCTACTTTCTGTCTCTATGAATTTGCCTATGCTAAGTAGCTTGTTTAAGTGGACTTATACAATATCTGTCCTTTTGTGTCTGGCTTATGTCGAGGTATATGATTATATGTTCTATTTGAATATATGTTTTTTAAAACAAGTGAAATGTATTGGATTTTCTGAGCAAAATGCATTTGAGACGTCTTCACATTGAAGGTCCACATCACCACCCTTAGAGGGGGAAGGAGTGTCTCTCCCATTGCAGCACCACAGGCATATCCCAGAAAGATGCTCACGTCTCTTACTCCACACCCACTCCCCTCATTTTCCCTGTTCTCTAATGCAAGCATTTGAGCCCCAAATTTAACCTGCTGCCTCAAGACCCTTCCTCTTTACCTCCCCACAGGGGTCACCTCAGAATTATTTTGTGAAACCCAGAACCCAGCCCAAGCCTGTGGCAGTAACCTTCCCAAAAAATGAAGACAGGAAGTGAAAATATCAATCAAACACATAGAAAATGAAGATTTCCCCTAATGTGGTAAAATCACAGTATTAAAGTAAGAGCTTGGGAAAATATAAAAATGAATCCATCTTTCTATCTTTGAAATGCTTTACTCTCTATATGTGTCTGTGTCCCCGATATCTGTTTAGCACTCTAGATTGGGAGATGAGGATAATATCTTTTTCCATATCTGAGCATTTCCAGAAAAGGATAGTAGCTCATCAGTATAGGGAAGATCGTAACAACGACAGAAAGAACAAGAAGTAATGCTTGCCTCTCCATTATCTAACTACACCAACTAGTTCAACAAATACATATTTTCTAAATGGTTACTTCCGAGGGTTCTATTTAAGTTAATGTAGCAATATTCCCAATTTGTGCTCCTAGCTAACTGCTCCTACTCCTTGAGGACTGCAGTCCTCAATCAGTTATGTATGCTTTTAGTCGTTCGCCTTTCTGCATCTTTCTTGAAAATCCACAGTTGATAATCACAAGATTCAAGCCGAGGTAAAATATTGTCAGTATTTTTAAGCACCATTTGGCCAAAAACATTGCTTGGGGACACACACACACACATTCACATATGCTGATGAGTCATAGGCAGATTGTAGCATGTTATTTTGAGACTTCCTTGCCCACCATAATACTGCCACACATCTGGCCCATCTTCAAAATGGTGCCTCGCTGGAACAGTGTCCCTGCTACTCTCCAAGGCCGGTGGTGCGAACGCAAAACTGCTACAGCCCTTCCAGCTCCCTACTTCCAGAATTCACACAGGAAAAATGAAAGGGAATATTTAAATGAAAGCCAATGTGGAAAACACATGCTTTCATAATCTAAAATAGGCTTTAAATTATTTATTTGTTCAATCAATTAAATTGATGTGGAAGTATTCATTGTTATTTGGAAAACTGTAAGTTTGAAGATTTTAAAGCTAGCTTCAAGTTTTAATGAAAGAGAAGGTAGTGATGATCAGAAAAATCATCTGTAAAAAAATTGCAATAAAGATTTTAAGTGATGCCTGATAGTGAAAAGTTTGCTGCTAATATATTCATCTGGTGGTTAGCCAAAACTGGCTCTACATAGTTTCATATCAAGTGTTTTCTGAATCAGCAGAAAATAATATACTTATAGCTCTTCAGTATTTCTATACTATTCAACAGAAAAATTTAAGGACTTTTATTTTCTCCCAATAAAATAAATTTTAGTTATCATGTCAATAAACAAATGATAAAATATGATTTATACTTTAATAAAAGTTAATTCTCTTATTCTCCATATGTATAATTTTAATTCTGAATTGTGATTTATATAACTAAACCTTGCTTTTAAAGATACATATCATTTAGAGCATACTTCTAAAATTGATCATATATATAAATGTAAATGAATGTTAACATGGACGATAATTTGTAATTAATCTGACTTCCATACAGCTGTTCATTTAAATACTCCATATGTTTAATAGGTAGATTTAAAATGAATCAGAACATTCCTTTTATAATAAAGCAAGTGGTATTATAATAAGAGTATTTTTAGAAGAAGGATGATGATTGAATCAAAAGCATTGGCTAACCCCAAGCATTGACAATGAAATGAGAGGAAAATGTATGTTTGTTTTTGTGATGATGTGGGTGTATTTTACTCTGTTATGAGAAATAGTATC
The DNA here is from genome assembly GCF_014108415.1 of Molossus molossus. Classification (NCBI taxonomy): domain Eukaryota; kingdom Metazoa; phylum Chordata; class Mammalia; order Chiroptera; family Molossidae; genus Molossus; species Molossus molossus. Next base: position 46,165,760 of record NW_023425388.1, on the reverse strand, counting down.
AAAACAATACCCCAAATCAGTAATTTGAATTCACTGTTATAACCCTGTCTCATATGCAAAAGTTTCTGGGCTT